>NW_006494610.1:1559741-1600677 GCF_000325575.1 Pteropus alecto
TCTCTGCCCCCTCCCCAACAAATGAGGAAAGTCTCAACTCCAGTGGGGATGGGGGCTGGCAAAAGACCTGGGAATCCTCTTAGTGAAAATAACTTTTAAGATATCAGTGTTTTTGTTTTGTTTTGTTTTTTTTGCTGATGGTTTCCTTTGCTGTGCAAAAACTTTTAGTTTGATGTAGTCCCATTTGTTTATTTTTTTTGTTTTCCTTGCCCAAGAAGATATATCATAAAAAATATTAAGAGTTTACTGCCTATGTTTTCTTCTAGGAGTTTTATAGTTTTAATCTTACATTTAAGTTTTTAATCCATTTTGAGTTCACAAAATGATGTTACACAGGTGGTTCAGTTTCATTTTTCTGCATGTATCTGTCAAGTTTTCCCACCACCATTTATTGAAGGAGACTATCTTTACCCCATTGTATATTCTTGCCTCCGTTGTCATAGATTAAATGACCATATAGGTGTAGATTTATTCCTGGGCTCTCTATTTGTTCCATTGATCTATATATATGTTTTTATGCCAGTGTCATGCTGTTTTGATTACTAAATCCTTATAGTGTAGTTTGATATCAGGTAGTGTGATTCCTCTAACTTTGTTCTTCTAAAGATTACTGTGGCTATTTGGGATCATTTATGGTTCCATATAAATTTTTGGATTATTTGTTCTAGTTCTCTGAAAAATGCCTTTAGTATTTTGATAGAGATTGCATTGAATCTATAGATTGCTTTGGGTAGTATGGCTATTTTAATGATGTTGATTATTATTACCATGAGCACGGTACATGCTTCCATTTATTTGCATCTTCTTTAATTTCTTTTTTTAATGACATACTTTTCTGAGAATAGGTCCTTTTCCTCCTCAGTTAATTTTGATTCCTAGATATTTTATTGTTTTGATGCAATTGTAAATGGGATTATCTTCTTAATTTCTCTTTATGATATTTCATCATTGGTGTATAAAAATGCAACTGACTTCTAAATACTAGTTTTGCATCCTGCTACTTTACTGAATTCATTTATCAGTTCTAACAGTTTTGGGGTAGAATCTTTAGGGTTCCCTATATCTAGTATCATGTTATCTGCGAATAATGAGTTTTACTTCTTCCTTTCCAATTTGGATGCTTTTTACTTCTTTTTCTTGTCTGATGTTGTGGCTATGATTTCCAATACTATGTTGGATAATAGTGGTGAAAGTGAACATCTTCGTCTTGTTCCTGATCTTAAGGAAAACACTTTTAGCTTTTCCCCCATTGAGTATGATATTAGCTCTGGGTTTGACTTATATTGCCTGTATGTTGAGGTATCTTTGCATTATTTACACTTTGCTGAAAGTTTTTATCATAAATCGGTGCTGGATTTTGTCAAATGCTTTTTCTGCATCTATTGATATGATCATATGGTTATCTTTTAATTTGTTAATGGGGTGTATTAATTGATTTGCAGATATTGAACCAAACTTGCATTCTAGGGTTAAAACCCACTTGATCATGGTGTATGATCTTTTTAATATATCGCTGAGTTCAGTTTAATAATATTTTGCTGATGATTTCGCATCTATATTATCAGGAGTATCGGTCTATAATTTTTTTTGTAATGTCTTTGGTTTTGGAATCATATTAATGGTGACTTTGTAAAATGATCTTGGGAGCCTTCCCTCCTCTTGAATTTTTTGTAATAGCTGGAGAAGAAAAGATATTAATTCTTCTTTGAATATTTGGTAAAATTCACCTGTGAAGCCATCTGATCCAGGACTTTTGTTGTTAAGACTTCCTTCTTTACTCAGTCTTGGAAGATTGTATGTTTCTAAGAATTTAACCATTTCTTCCAGATGGTCCAATTTGTTGGCATATAATTGCTTATAGTATGTTCTTATAATCCTTCGTATTTCTGTGGAGTCATTTTTCACTTCCCTTTTATTTACGATTTTATTTATTTAGTCCTCTTTTTTCTTGATAAATCTTGTTAAAAGATTGTTGATTTTGTTTATCTTTTCAAAGGACCAGCCCTTGGTTTCATTGATATTTTGTATTTTTTTTAGACTCTTTCACTTATTTCCCCTCTGATCTTTATAATTTCCTTCCTTCTTCACTTTGGTCTTTGTTTGCTGTTTTCTAGTTCCTTTAGATATAGATTGTTTGAGATTTTTCTTGTTTCTTGAGGTAGGCCTGTATTGCTGTGCCTTTCACTGTGTCTTTTGGATTTTGGGTCATTATGTTTTCATTTTCATTTGTCTCAAAGTATCTTTTGACTTCTTCCTTAATCTCATTGTTAACCTATTCATTGTTTAGTAGCATCTTATTTAGCCTCCATGTGTTTGTGTTTTTCAGTTTTTTTTTCGTAATTGATTTTTAGTTTCATACCATTGTGGTCAGAGAAGATGCTTGATATGATTTCAGTCTCTTTAAATTTACTGTGACTTGTTTCGTGTACTAACATGTTCTTTTTTGGAAAATGTTCCATGTGCACTTGAGAAGAATGTATATTCTGCTGCTTTGGCATGAAACGGTCTAATATCAATTAAATTCTTCTGGTCTAGTGTGTTACTAAAGGCCACTATTTCTTTGTCTAGAAAATCTGTCCATTGGAGTCAAATTAGGTGGTAAAGTCCACCAAATGACTCTATTACCGTTGATCCCTCCCTTCATGTTGGTCAATATTTTTAAAAATATTTTTTAATTTTTCAATTGTAGTTGGCATACAATAGTATATTAGTTTCAGGTGTACAACATAGTGATTAGATGTTTATATAACTTACAAAATGATCATCTCCATAAGTCTAGTACCCATCTGACACCAATCATAGTTATTACAGTATTATTGACTATATTCCTTATGCTATATATATGCTATGTATATTTTGTATCTGACTGTTTTGTACTATGTGTAGGTCAATATTTGTTTTATATGTTTAGGTATTTCTATGTTGGGTACATAAGCGTTTATGTAATGTCCTTTTTTGTCTATTATAGCCTTTGTTTTAAAGTCTATTTTGTTTGATATAAATGTTTCTACCAAAATTTTTCATTTCCATTTATGTGAAATATTTTTTTTACATCTCTTTACTTTTAGTTTGTGTGTCTTTCAATACGAAGTGGGTCTCTTGTAGACAACATATGTACGAGTCTTGTTTTCTTATCTATTCAGCTATTCTATATCTTTTGATTAAAGCATTTAACCCATTTACATTTAAAATGATTATTGATAGGTACATAGTCATCGACATTTTATTATTTGAATTTATGGGGTTTTCTCCTCCCTTCTTTTTACAGAATTCTCCTTAACATTTCTTGTAATTCTAGCTTATTGGTAATGAATTCTTTTAGCTTTTTCCTGTTGGGAAAGCTCTTTATCTCACCTTCGATTTTAATTAATAGCCTTGCTATGTAGAGTAGTCTTGGTTGTAGGTCCTTGCTTTTTATTACTTCAAATATACCATACCAATCCCTTTTGGCCTGCAAAGTTTCTGTTGAGAAATCAGCTGATGGTCTTATGCGAGCTCCCTTGTAAATAACTAGATGCCTTTCTCTTGCTGCTGTTAGGATTCTTTTTTTTAACTTTTGATGTTTTAATTTTGATGTGTCTTGGTGTGGACCTGTTTGAGTTCATCTTGTTTGGGGCTTTTGCTTCTTGGATTTTATGTCTATTTCCTTCACCAGATTAGGGAAGTTTTTAGTGATTATTTCTTCAAATATGTTCTCAACCTTTGCTTTCTCTCTTCTCTTCTGGTGCCCCTATGATGCATATATTTTTTATGGTTTATGTTGTCCCAGAGGTCCCTTAAACTTTCATCATTTTTTTTTTATTCCTTTTTATTTTGCTGTTCCAATTGGCTATTTTCTGCTACCTTGTCCTCCAAATCACCAATTCAGTCTTCTGCTTTGTCTATCTACTGTTGATTTCTTCTAATGTAGTCTTCATTTCTGTTATTGTATTCATAGTGCTTACTATGTCTCTGTTGAAGTTCTCACTGAGATTATCTATTCTTCTCCTAACTTCATTGAGCATACTTACAACCAGTGTTTTGAATTCTGTCTCTGGTAGGCTGCTTGTCTCCATTTCATTTAGTTCTTCTCTGGAATTTTCTCCTGTTCTTTCATTTGGGACATGTTTCTTTGTTTTCTCATTTTGGCTACTGCTGTTTGTTTCTATGTATTAGGTAGATGTGTTATATCTCCCTGTTTTGGCCTTGTGGCCTTATGAGGTAAATGTCCTGTGGGGTTCAGTGGTACAGTCTCCCTGATCACCTGTGCTGGATGCTCTGTGTCCCTTGTGTGGATTGTGTGTGCTCTTCTGTTGTAGTTGAGCCTTGATTGCTGTAGGCACATCAGAGGGTGTGATTGACCCTCAGGCTGACTGGCTATAAGGTTTGACCATGCCCATGGTGTATGAGCTGCTATGTGAGTGGGATTCCTCCCAGCTGGCTCATGTGTATGCTGAGATCACCCTTTGGGTGTGCCACTTGGGGTGTTAATCAGGTGGTGCTCTGTTGCAGTCTGATACCAGCCTCTGGGTATGTTGGTTCTGGTGCCCCTTGGGAGGAGCTCCTGTGCAGGCCATGGTCAGCCATCATTTGTGACCTACAAGGGGCTACCTGGTAGGAGCTACAAAGCTATCCATGGTTGATCTCTGTGTTGGACCTGGAGGCACGTGGGAGAGGTCACACTGTGAACCAAGGACAGCTACCACTAGTACTGGGCCTGGGACAACTCTTAGCTAAAGGCTCAGGGAACCAATAGGCCTGCCTGCTTTCCAGCTGTCTGTAGGGTTAAGCTGCTGAGAGTCTTGGGAAGTACACAAATTGAGTGAGGTGGGGTTCTAGGTAGTCACCAGATTGGGCCCCAGGGGTTCTCAGTAGTCCCCAGGTTAGCGCCAGTGCTGAGCCTTTGGCCAATCACAAAAGCCTCAAGTCACACTGAGGTTAGCCTTCACCTTCCTCAGGGCCATTGACCACATATATTTAAGAAATACTGCAGCTTGGGCTGCAGCTGATTGCCTGCCAAAGGAAGCTTGTTGATTGATGTTAAAAGAGCCTCCTGATGAGAGGGCAGGGTGAATCTAGTTGCCTAGCCACGGATATGCCTTCAGTAATTCATTACTTGTGTAGGACCAGGTTCCAGTGTGTCACTAGAGTGGAGGGAGTGGAATTTACCAGGCCAATAAAGGTGCAGATTTGGCTGTGTGGGGGAAGGGCTCAGCGCAGGCAAGATGGTACCTGCCTGTAGGCTGCAAAAGAGTAAGGCACAACAGAGATAATGGTGGCTGTCCCTTACCCTGAAGCCACACAATTCTGTCTTTCCCTGTATGTCTCTGGTGCCTCCTGAGCAGCTACCCCTCCACTGGAGTGATTAAGGATAAGTCTGTGTGTAGGCCCTTCTACCCTCTCACCCACATGATAGGAATCTCCATTAATTTTGACAGTTAGATCATATGAGGACTCCTCTTCCCAGCACTGTTACCCTGGGCTGGGGAGCCCAGTATGTGACTGGGACCCCTTGCTCCTCGGGGTAACCTTCACAAATGAGGTAGCCCTTCTGATGTTCAACTGCCACACATGGGTGCCAGGCCAGTTCACTTCGCATCTCTGCCCCTCCTAGCAGTCTTGATATGGCCTCTTCTTTATATCCTTAGTTACAGGAGTTATGTTCAGCTAGTCTTCAGATTGTTCTCCAAGTTAGTTGTAATTTAGTTGTAATTTTAATGCTGTCATGGGAGGAGGCAAGTACAGGGTTTATTTACTCTGCCATCTTGATTGGACTCCATTAGAAAAGTATTTTTGAGAAAACATACAAGAAATATAAACTGGAAATACCAATGAGGCGTCTAACCCACTCACAGTCTTTGAGGTATGCTAAGAATGGAGAATTCTTTGAGAGTATTTTGAGAGTATTATGATTAGTCTTTGGGTTACAGTAAGTTTTTGATTAGAGCAACTAGTATGGAAAAGTTTTCAGAGAAGAGGTGAAAGATGTCTAGATTGTATTAACATTAGAACATGAATTACAAAGGGAGTGGTAGATGGGAAATGGTGTTCAGTAGATGTACAGAGCTATGCTATGTCACCTCTCAATATTGATGGCTTTCTGGGAACCTTGTTTTTTTGGCAGTGACTGAAGTGTCCAGCAGTGTAAGATATGATGAGGTTAGTTTTCTTGGTCTTTCAGGAGAAGGAAAACCTTACAGCATCCCCCTGGGATTTCTCTTAGGATTTAGTGAGGTACTTGATGTTATGACTGGGAAAAGGCTACTTTACATGGTCCATGGAAGTCTATAGACTTCCATTAAAATTTTCAGCATGTGATGTCTCAGTTGGGGAAGGGCAGTTTTATTTAGAAATAAGGGGAGCTCTACAGATCTCCATTGAAAATTGTTAAAAGCTATGTCTTAGCCAAATTGGAGTAGGATTTTCTAATAGCATGTTAACCTTTAGGAATTTAAATTAAATCCTTATAATATTTAAAATCTAATAAGAGATAGTGTAGCTAATGTAAGATATGTTGTGGGAACTGTGATAAGTTAGTTACAAAAATGAGTTATGAATGACTTCATTGAGAAGGGTTCAATGAGATAATAACCTTTTATATCCAGCTCTAATACCAACACATTAGGCAGAAGGCCATTCTTGACAGAAAGAAGGTCAGGAGCAGATCTGGGAAAGCATTCCTAGAGACATTGAGGGAATATTATCTCAAGGTATAGTGAAGAGAGAGAGAGAAAATAAAAACACAGCATAAAGAAAGTGAAGATGAAGAAACCCAAGAATAGGAGAGGAGAAAAATGAAATAAGAATGGAGAAAGGTTTAAATTTATAATAAAACAATTAAGTTTGCTTCTCAAACTCTATGAATCACCTGGATATGAACCATTTGGGGAATTTTGTTAATAGGCAGAATCTTATTTACGATCTGAGGAGGACCCAAGATCCTGAATTACTAACAAGCTCCCAAGTGATGTCAATGCTGCTTTGAGTACCAAAGGGATAGATGGAATAGAAAACAGAAGAATGAAGAATTATAGAGTGAGGCAATAGAAAATTCAGGTCATCTGGGGTCATTGCTCTATACCTGTTCTGCTCTATTTTGGTTAGTTCTTAGATGGCACAAAACTTCTATTTCATTTATAGTCTTCTGAGCAATAAGTTTTCAGAGGGAGCTGAAAGTTGTTACTGGTAGAAAGAAAGTTGTTACTGGTAGCGAAGTCAGACATTTACATTTTGAGGGACCTGATGCTATTGTTCTATCATTCCAGTGTTGCCAGGTAGCTTCAAGTCTCCTAGCACTTCCCTGATATGCTTCTCCACCCTGGCACACAATTTCCTCTTCCTCCGCGAGTGCTGATCTCCTTGTATCTTTAATGAAAACTCAGCTAGCATTAGGGGAAGCATTTAATTCAGTGAATTCACATGAAATTTTTGTTTTTGACATTCAATATTTTGTATTAGTTTAAGGTATACAGCATAGTGGTTAGACATTTATATAATTTACAAAGTGATCTCTCTGATAAGTCTAGTACTCACCTGACACCACATAGTTATTACAATATTATTGACTATATTCCCTATGCTATACTTTACATCCCTACTATTTTGTAACTACCAATTCATCATTCTTAATCCCTTTTCCTTTTTCATCCAGCCCTCCAATCCCTCCCATCTGGCAATCATCAGTTTGTTCTCTGTATCTATGAATTTGTTTTTGTTTGTTTATTTTGCTTTTTAGATTCCACATGTAAGTGAAATCGTGTAACTACCATGCACTTAATCCTATTGAGGCACTTGCATTTTAGAGAAAGGATTGCTTATTCAAGAGTAACGAATTTTACGAAGTCATGTTTGGATGAGGCTAACATTATTAGGAGTGTCCTAATCCTCATAAGTAATCTCATGGACCACCTGGAACAGGAGATACATTCATTCTCCTCATGCTCTTACAATGTTCTCAAAAGATTAAAAAGTCATTCTTAATTTTTACTTTATAATACTGAAGGTTTTGCGGACTCTCGCTCTTAATACATATCATGTGTAGATTTTTTTTAAAGCCAATTATTTTGTTTTGAAAATTTTATGCATCATTGTATTTTATTCCAGCTCTCCTCCAGAATCTATTTTGGTGAAGTGAGTAAGGTTTGCCATCACCCACTGCTTCTGAAATTAGTAATTTCCTAGCTGAACTTTCAGGGTTTTTTTTCTTTCTTTCTTTCTTTCTTTTTTTTTTTTTTCAATTCTGCCATAGTTCCATCATGAGAGTAGCAGATGATGTCTAGCTATTGTATGGCTACTTGTTCCCCTGGACTATTTTGGTGTGTGTTCCAACTAAACAACCATTACATTGCTTTTTCTTCTATTCTGTAGGTGTCTTAGTCACTGGCCTGTAATGTAGCTAAGTGAAATCTTGAAGGTATATTTTAACTTGTAAAAGGTCGGCCTTATATTTATATAAGGCAGTTTGTATTTCTGTAAAGAGTTTCCCCTTCTTTTCCTCTGCCTAAATGGCTTTGTTTACCTGTTGGGAATCAGCTTATTCTTTGCGTTTGTGATTCACCCAACCTTTAATGAAAGTATTTCTCATTATTTTCAACTTTGGTATTTCTACGCAAAAAGTACATACATTGTATTTTTGCATAGAAAATATATGAGCCTGTCTCCTAGCAGGGACTTTGTATCAAAAGTGATATGGAAGAAAATGAAGTTGAAGTTTTTACCATACTTGGCTACTTAGGTATAGATAATAAGCAGACTAGAAATCCTGGTTTTCTTGTAAGATTATCATGAGCATATAGCACCTACTTGAAATCTGAAGATGTTAGAAATAGCTTTTAAAATTGCCACACACATATACCCCTCCACCATATTGTTATATCATTGTGCAATGTTATTTGAAAGAATTCAACTTATTCCTTTTAAAGTTTATATCTGTTCTTATTAATTTCCTCATATTTATGCAATATAATTTAAAGGCAACATCTGATTTTATTTATTTGACATTTACTCCTAAAACATATACACAAGTCCTAGAAACCTGGACCACCTTCATGTTTTAGTCTCTGAGGCATTGGGTGAAGCAGGCTAAACTGCAGAATGGTCTGATATCATTCCTTGTGAAGGTTGGGTCAGAGCTCTATGTGCCTTTCTCCTTTGGAGACTGAACAAAGCTGCCTCTAGGTGGGATCCAAGAATCTTCCATTTTTATGATCATTTTATTCAAAACACTTTCCTGAGAGTTAATTTTATATTCTGGAGTGATCAAAGCATCCCATTGTAATGCCACTTTTCACCCCTTTCTAGAGGCACCTCACATTTAGATTGTATTTTTTAAAGATTTATTGGGGTGATATTGGTTAATATAATTATATAGGTTTCAACTGTACAATTCAATAATATATCATATATATATTGCATTGAGTGTTCACCACCCAAATAGATTGTTCTTTCTAATCATGTTATTTGTCAAAATTCTTCAACATACCTTTCTTCCTTCACTTATTCACACCATCTTTTCACATTGTAGAGTCCAAGCAAGTAGTTCCTAGGTTAGCTCAAATGATGACATAGTCAGTTTTGGCTTTAGTTCTATAATGAAGGACTGGGGTCCTCTAAAGAGAAATTACTTCTCAAAGTTCTGGACACTGGAACTTGAGGATCAGGTTGTCAGTGTGGTCAAGTTCTGGTTGAGGACCCTCTTCATAGCTGCAGACTGCCCAGCTCTCCTTGTGTGTTCTCATGCGGCAGAGAGAGATGGAGCTCACTCTCTGGCCTCTTCTTATAAGGTCACTTACAAATAGCATCTCAATAGGAGTTAGATTTCAACATATGATTTTTAAAGAGACAGCATTTAGTTTATAACAAATAGATTCATGGAACATTCTCAGTGTGAGCTAATTGATCTTTTCCATTCAGTTACCCTCACATCTGAAAGTCCACAAGTTGAAACAGAACTTTAGCAGAGTAGTTACCAAGTATATAAAAGGATTATTATGATTTGAAAGTCTGATTAGAATTTTAAAATGTATATTTCCTGTTAAAATAACTCACTTTTATTGAAGAGCTAAAAGGAATGCATTGTTATTGAAAACTTGAGAGAAGGAAATATGTCCTTACTTTTCTGTTGCCTTCCCACTCAATTTAGGCTCAAAGTTTAAGCAAGTCTTGTTTCAAAGAGACTGCAGATTTGTTGTCCTATATTGATGTGCTAAGCACTGGTTCTTTTGGACTTTCAGGTTACAAAATGTAAAAATCAAATGAACTTTTAGATATTTTTTCCAGGCAGTTAGTTTAGCTTGTGCTTACTCTCGTTGTCAGATGCACATATTTTGCTTCTTTGGCATGTTCTGATGACAGGAGTGGTAAACACAGGCACACTCAATGTGCCCCTTTCAGAGAAGGCTGTTAGAAAGTTCTTATAATGAACAAATCCTCTTAAGTCTTCAAAGAGAGAAAGGCAGGTTTCTCTGCCTGTTGAACAAGTTCAATTTAAAACCTTGTGGTGAGAATTTCACAGCATGCAAGCAGAAAGTTTTATTGCCTCTATTTTCAGAATCTCTGTTCAAATTACAATAATATCCCCTAGAAATGTATGAGAAAATAATCTTTCTGAGCTAAAACAGAGCTTTTACCTTTCAAACTCAGAATATAAGTAAAGGAATCACTTTGTTCTTAAGAGTTTATTTTCCAATTTTGAATTCCATATTTCTGGAAATGTTACCTCCTTGTGGAAGCAGAGAAAGAAATGCTTATATAAAACTCTTCTATAAAAGATTCATCCAAATTGAAAAATCCTCTCAGAATTTACCACTTTTGTAAATAGGAATTTTCATTTCCCCCAAAATATTTTTAAAAGATATTGGGAAAAGAAATTATTAATAATATGCATATTATATTAATAATATTTTTGAATTTTAACTTTAATTTCAAAGGAATCATAAATTAGCCATTATACTTAAGTAAAACATGTGAATAAGGAAAGCTGTATTTAGTTTCCATGTTTTACAATTTCTTATGAAGTTTTTGTTCAGATTCTTGAGGGAAATCAAAGCATTTATACTTTGATTGACATAACTAAGGATATGATGCAGCATATTGTTTTACAATGCATAACTTATTTTTATTTACGTTTCTTACTGTAAAGTAAGTTTAGGTAATTATTTATTTTTATAAATAAGTAATCATAATTATTTAATTATTTTTAATATCTATAATAAGAAGTGGGCCTGGAAATTAAAGTTGGACAAATCTGTGTAGAACTCAAAAATTTTTATAGAAAATTCACAAATGAAGTAGGCACCGTGGTAGATAACTACCTTTTGATATTTGGAATAGATGCATTGATTAATAAATCAACTTATGTTTAATCTATTCCCTGAGCAGAGTTCTTTGAGGATTCTGAAACATGCTTACATATACACATTTAATGATGAATTTGGGAACAACTGAGTACTAATGTACCTTACCTGGCTATCAGAGCAGTTACTAAGTAGATGTTCACTTCTTTTGTCAGTACAGTTTGTAGAGCTTTGCTAGGTTGGTAAGGCTCTGTGGCATGAGAATAAAAATTCACATTTGGAGCCTAAGCCAATTTTTTGCTATCATAGTTCACCCTTAAATAATTTGTCTTTTATGTGTGAGGTAGATAGAATTATTTTGATTAAGGACTTACTCTTGTTTTTCAGAACAATAAAAACAGGTATATTATACATGCAAAAATAAAACCTGCTCTTATCTTAGCAAGAATATAAAAGTAAATAAAATTTTTGGCTTTTTTAGAAAAAGGGAAATATTATAATAGTTTTATCAGACCTGAAGACATTTTTTAAATGCATAAATTTTTAAAGCACTTATTCAGAGTTGAATCACTAACTTCACATCTATAGGAAATAAATGTCAGATTCTGAAATACAATGGGAAACATACCTTTAGGTAACTAAAAATAACACACAAACCAATGAGCAAAAAGCCAAAACCTTTATTAGAAGGAAGGGGCCTATAACTCAGAGCCAAATACCTCCATCCATATTTTAAAGTAACGAACAAGATTGACTATCTCTATTCCCAGTTCACTACCAATTGTAAACCATCACTAAGAAGGTACTGGCACTATTAGAGTCAAGTGCAATGACAGAAATGAGAAACCTAACACCACATAGAACAAAAATAAAATGCCTGATAAGTCCCAGTCATCCCTAAGAGTATCATTGAATTGTGTCACAGTAAGAGGAATGTGCATAATAGTAAAAACTTTTTTAAAAAAGTTTCATCTATTTCATTTGGAAAATTCACTTTTTAAATACATTATTCTGACAATACCCACGAATTTGTACAGTACTAAATACTGCCATTTAAATTTAACCTTTTTTAGCATATAAAAGGCTTGTCGACTTATTAGACCTCTAGTTAAGCAAAAATTAAAGTCTGAAAATACCAAGTGTTTTGGTAATATAGTGTAATGCAAACTCAAACTGCTGATAGTAGTACTGAAAAACAATAAGCTAGTAAATTTGAATATCTGTATATGTAACAATTACAATTTCCCACAGAGAAAAATCAGTCATATATACTAGGACATATGGAAAAGAATGTTAGCAGCTTTGTTTACTTGAAAAAACAAATGGCTTTCAAAAACAATAATGTAGTACATTCACTCAATTGTATACTTTAAAGCACTAAAAAAAACTACAGCTATATACATATAAAAACATGATGGGATTAGTGATGTGGCAAAATATAGTTGAAACATACTCTGAGAAAAGACCTAAATTTTACTGTATAAGAAGTTTACTCAAAGTGAAATCTCAGATGTAGTTTGTCAGTTATTTTTTTGTTTTACTCAAACTTTAGTGATGAGTTACTTTTGTTCTGCTATTATCTTTTATGTGTTCAAGAAATATTTGTATAGCTAATAAATTTATAAATGGTTTGAATGTGTTGGACAATTTCTTGGAAAAGTTGCAGGGAGTTATACAAGTGCTTTTAGCAATTACTTCACTTGTAGTAAATTCAGTTGCTTATAAGACGTAACCGAACATCAAGTATAATAGATTTCCTAATCATACTCAGAGACCTGATATTGGAACTATGGTCTCACTATTGGGGCTCATGAACTGGTGGCATTTGTAGATACAGAGAGAGTCATTGCAGAGGGAGACAAGATTTATTTATATTAAATGTTTTATAGTTCAATATATAGATTAACAGTGTACAATCCTTTCATCCACAGATCAGACAGTTCTATGTCTAATGTAGCTCCTGAGCTGTTATAAGAAAAAGTCTCTCATTGTGTGAAGGGCAGCTTTTATTGCAATTCATTGTAGTTTCTGTCATCCAGTTACATGAAGTCTAGATTATATTAAAAACTAAATTTACCTCCATATTATATAATTCATGTGATACAAACACTAGAGAATAATAAAACCTTGAAAAAGATAGCGATTCATCTAGTTCTAGAATAGTCTCTTTACTGGCTATGTGATCAGGGTAAAAGTAATAAAAAAAATTAATATAACAAGTGTGTAGAAAACTTCAAAACTATCAGGAAGATTCTTAGCAGCCTATGATTAATGACAAAACTTGTCTAATTGTGGAGTGCTAAACTGATAACAATATGAAGTCATCATGATGAATAAAACTTTGAAAAGCTAGGTATCAAGAATTTTGAATTTCAGCTGTCCCAACTGAAATAACATGTGCTTTAGAGTTATTTTACCAAACTTGATGATATTTAGCAGGCTATTTAGAAATTTTTTTTAGTAATAAAAGTTAAAATATCAAATACCATTGGGGAAATATTGCTTTTGCCAGCTGACTAAAAATTCCTAAAAATATACATTAGACACTATGGCACCTAACTAGTTGCATATCTTGGTCAGAATCTAGTGTTGGAAAATAAGAAAAGATTTCTGAAGTTTAAAGAAACAAATGTAGTAAATATATTTAAAACAATATATAGTTGACCTTTGAATAATGCAGATATTGGGGAACCAGCCCTCTAACACTAAGAAATTCACATATAACTTTGACTCCCTAAGTCATCCTCATCTGCAGGGGATTGGTTTCAGGACCCCTCCCCACCTCTGCCAAAAGCCATGGATGCTCAAGTCCCTTATATAGAATGATGTAGAACACTGCATAGTCAACATGCCATTTAAATTGAAAAATACTGTTTTTAATCCGCTATTAGTTGAATCTGCAGATGCAAAACCAGAGATATGGAGGGCTGACTGTATATTTATTGAATTCACATTATGTGTACCCATGCAGTTCAAACCCACTGTTCAAGGGTCAACTGTACTCATTTTGGGAGTTTTGCTATACAGTGACTGAAAAATACTGATCAATCTTCAAAACAATTCTCAAATTGTGTGACACAAACTATTCTAATAATGAAAATTGATAAATTATTTTTTATAGGGTGCTACAATACCAGAAAAGTTATTTGACAATAGATGTGTTCTCTCATTTTAAGGTAAAAATTTGCACATATCATCATCAATATTAAAGCTGTTTTATCTGGAATTTTAAAACAGAATTGTAGTGTATGTTTCCAGCTATAACCATACACCTGAAATACATTTCCTACATCATTCAGAGAAACATTTCAGAAACAAATACAGGCTTTTCCTGCCATGAAAACTTTCATAAACCAAAATGGCATGAAGCAAAGAAGAAATTACCTTAAGACACATCTTGTTAATAGATGCACCAAATAAATTGGGGTAAAGCACAGACACTCGCACAGTTCAAAGCTATGGCGGCTTGATGCTGAGTGTAGTTCCCAGAGGAGGAGCTTGGCAGCACCATTCTTGCTGCTCACGCGCTGCCTCTAATAATGGCTCACTGCAAAACAAACATTGAACACTATTTTCGCTTTTCGCCTTTTTTCACAAAGTGAAAATTCTCTTCGGATTCCTTTTAGTTAGTGGAAACAGGTAATAATGTAGGTCTTTCAGAAAAGTGAAATGACATAAAGTGAACTTTCAAAAAGCAGGGAATACCTACCTGTACATGGAAGCCCAAAACAAACACAATACTATGGGGTATCATCAATGTGGTTTTATAAAAATAAGATCTTTACATAGTATTTTACAGATATTACTATTAACACATGGGGAATGGCTTTGAAACGTTTACCTTAAAAATTTATCTGAATATTATAGTGAAGAACATAAAAAGAATTGGCAGAGTTAAAGATAATTCTATTTTCTTTTCCCCATGGATAGGTGTTCTAAATGAGCTGACATTTTCTGTTATGTTGTAGTTGTTAGTAATGTGCTATCTAGTAGGTAGTTCTAAATTTAAAGCAAAACTGTCCCTTCGAAATTGAGCTTAGTCTTTTTAATAGAACTTTTGAATAGGATATGCATTTATGTAGTTCAAAATGCAAAAGCAAACTATTCACTCAAATACTTTCTTTTTTTTTCATCTAGCCAGTTTCTTATGTATTATTCTTGCCTTTCTTTATGATTACATAGGAAAATAAGACTGTATTTTTATATATCTCTTCTTACACAAGAGTACTATATTAGTCATCCTGCTCAAAATGTTAATTTCTTCCAAATAGCACTAGTCTTGGAGATTTTTCTATGTAAATATATATAGTACATCTCATTCTTTTTAAAAAATAACTGCTAGATATGCCTTTATATGGATTTATCATAATTAATATATAATTCTCTATTGGTGATATTTGTGGTAAGCTTTGTCAGTGTTCACCAATATCCATTTCCCATTCCAGAGATCATAATTTTATGTACCTGTGAAGAAAAGCCCAGCCGTGTGTTTTGTTTTAACCAATGAAATATAAGTGATAGTGACATTGTCATTTATGGTAGAAGCTTCAAGAGACAGTGAATGCTTTGCAATGTTCTTTCTTCCTCCTCCCTTTTCTTCTTAACCAGACAATAAAACCAGTCACCATTCCAGATATTTCTTCCTTTTTCAACCTGGGATCTAGAAGGAGTACAATAATTAGGACCTGTGCTAAACACCTTGTGCAAATAGGAGATACACTTTTATAGCTAAAATCCATGAAGAATGTTTTCATTTGTTACCATAACATTACCTAGACAATCATGATTGATCTGAAAAATGGTACCAAAGTTTGTCTGCTACTATGATATAGAACTTATGTGTCATTGGAATCCTGATTAGGAGTTGAGTGGCAAAAAAAGTGTTGTTAAAGCTGGAAGGATGGAGGTCTATATTGCTTTGGAGAAATATAAATAAAACTGTTGCCTGCGATAACTTAGAAAGTCAATAATGACCTTTATAGTTTTGTAACTAGGTTGGAAAATAGAATGCTAGTAGTGGGTTGTTTCCTGGTGACTATATTTGAAAACGAATTTCAAGAGGGGATAAGCCCAGGGCAGAAATTGCCAGTTTAAAAAGAGAAATTAAAAGGAAGAGAGACAATCCTGACAGGACTCAGGGTTTGCAAAAGAAAATTCTGTCTTGATTTCTAACAGTAAAAGGTAACAATAAAAGAACAAATCTTTGAAATCAGCATTGTAGAAAAGATTATGCAACAGTTGCTAAAGTATCTGAGCAGATTAAGTGGCAGGCAGTACATTCTTTTCAATGGAAAGATAGTTTAATGAAAAAAAAAAAGACTAAATATGTGACTTCTTAAAAAAAAACAAAAAGCAAAAAGCAAAACTGACCAGTCAAGGTATCTGCAATTAAGTATGTCTTGAGAAGACATTGTGAGCGTGGCTGTTTGTACACACTACTGATTGAAATCAAATAAATAAGAGGCCAATAAATTATTTGAAAGATTATACTATCAAGATAAACATTAGCCTGGACTAAAATAGACTATTATGCTTCCAGCTCTCTTGGCAGGAAATGGGCTGAGAAAGCTATTCACCACTTAAAAAGTTATATGATAACGCTTCTTTAGTTGTAGCCTAGGAAGATAATGGCAAAAGAATTACTCCCAGAGGGTAGATTCAAGGACCATGAAGAACAATGGATGGGAATACTCTTAGGAAGACAAATCAGAGCCTGATTAAGAATTATTCCCCACTGCTGAGATAGAAGCTCATTTCTATTTATCACCAACATGAATTAGCAATGCTAAAAACCAATAGAGTTATTGCTGTATGTTTCTTAATATTTCTCTATGTGAATGGAAGTGTTCATAGGTATACTGATCTTGTTTTACTACAAGAGTGGAGATCTGGTGGAGGGTGCTTGGATGTGATGAACTCCTGGAATGATTGAGACCTAAGGCTTTGAGCTCAAAGCAGTAAATAAGTAATGTTCAGATAGTTTCCATTCAGAGGAGTTGAATGTGTAAGTGACAGCAGGAGAGAACTAAAGATGTGCTGATGTGAAGGGCAGATATTTGTAGATACAATTATAGTTCACCAAATTTCAATTTTCTACCATGGAATAGAATTATGTTTGAATTCCTTCTCTCATTAGGGCCAAAATCAGCCCTATGCTTGCTTTGGACAAAGAATGTAAGTAGATTTGATGTAGTCAGAATCTTTGTATCATAGGGCATACTTTGGTGTTCTCTTCTATTACTGTGGCCCTCAATACTCCAGACATGTCCTGCCCCATAAGCTTGATTCTAGTAGAAGAACAAATTCTTTAAGCAGTATCCATGCAAAGACCCTTACTGAGCATGTAAGATGAGTAATAAAACTTTACTGTTTTAAGCTATTAAGACCGGTGGTGTTTGTTACTTCTGCATAACCTAGCCTACCCTGATATTTGAGTTATCTCCATACTTTTGTTATAAAAAATATGGCTGCAATGACTTACACATATCATTTTGAAAATGTGTAAGTGGATTTAATGTTTAAATTTTCAAAAGTGGAATTATTAGGGCAAAGGATATAAACATAGTAATTTTGATCGATACAGACAAACTGCCCTCCATAACAGTGCTATCAATTTACATTTATTTACTGGCAGTTCATGATATCCTTGTTTATTCAGACTTGCCAAGAAAATGTATAATAAAAGTTTTGGATGGTCAATCTGGAAAGTTAATATTTTATCTGAAAGCTAACATTTTGAAAATAAGCAAAAAAGTAAATGTGAGAGAAACTCACCCTTAAGAGAAAGCATTTTTGTAAAATGGATGTTTAAAATATTTCCAATGTTATGTGATTTTGAAGCCAAAATTAAAATCTTCCACTTGAAGAACTTCAGTGGGTTTTGATTTAAAAAATAAATATGTAACATCTGATTGGGAAAACTAATTTATATAATAAAGTACATATTTACTAAACACATTAAGGTAATAAAGGAGAAACATCATATGATCATATTGGTAGATGTACAAATAGTATTTGATAAGGTTCTATACTCATTAGTGAAAAAAACCCGTAATAAACTAGGATTGTAAGGTAATTTTCTTAATCTGATAAGTGGTATCTATAAAAATATCTGGGAGACATTATACTTAATGGTGAAATATTGTAAACTTTCTACTCATGATTGGGAATAAAATGATGCATCGGCTTGTGACACATCCATTAAACATTGTGTTAAAGATCTTAACCAGTGTTGTAAGGCATGAAAGAGAAATAAATTATATAAGAATTAAAGAGAAAGATACAGATCTGCCATTACTAATAGATAACATGACTGTGAATAGAGAAAATCCAAAAGAATAAACAAATTTAGAATTAATAAGTGAATTTAGCAAGGTCACTGGATAAATAATCAACATATAAACATCAAGTACATGTATATTTCAGAAACAAATAACTAGAAATGTTATTCTTAAAAGTTACCAACTAAGTAGGGAAAATGTTAACCATCTTACAATAGATAAAAACCAGATAACTTCTAGGAATAAAGCTAATATGTACAATATCTTTACCTCAAAATTTTTTGACAGCAGCACTATAAAACTGCTTCTGAGTGTGAACTAGTATTCTATACCAAAAAAAAAAAAAAATCAACACAAAAACAAAAACAAAAAATGGCATAGCATTGACAAGAACCATTAAAGTAAGCCTAAATATAGGAACTTATGTTTATTGGTTGATTCAATATTATAAAAATGTCAGTTGTACATAAATGACATATAGCTTTAATGTAATCCCAATAACATGTTTGTTTTCCCTTTTTTTGAAATTAAATATTTTTAAAATTTATACAAATTGCAAAGGAGGGTGATTCAGGTAACAGAAGATGAATTTGGTCTGTGCTGTTATTCTTGTGCTCAGTAGAAAGTACTTTTCCTTCTCTAACAAAATGAAAGAAAATACAATTTCCTTTGGCACCATTGTTGTCAAAATACTTTTTCCTCTCCTCTTTGCTGATAGCTTCTGCAGTTCCTTTACTGGAGTGGTTGAGAAACCACTTTTTTTTTTTTTCTCCCAAGTCTAGGGATTTTTCACTTCCTTCACCACTTAGTCTGGGAGCCTGGGTGGCTGAAATAAAGCTTGCTTAAAGTTTACCTAATATTATTAAACCTTTTAACTCTTAAGTAAAGACCTACTTAATCCTATGAGCAAAAGAACCCACTTATAGTTCTGCCTTTTAACCAAATAATTAACCTTAATCAAGCTAATATGTCTCAGTAAGACCAACTAATTGATGTCTCTGCTTCCAAGAATCCAAATGGCAATGAACAAAATTCACAAAAGCCTAGCTTTAAAACTTATGTTTATATAACCTCTATTCTCAAGAATACCTTTCTCAATAATTTTCTGTCTCATCAAACTCCCAAACTTATAATAAATTTGTGGGAAATTTTCTCAGCCTTCTCATTCTGAGTTAGTTAGGTGCTTCTCCTCAGTGTAATCTTGGGACCCTGCTTATTTTCTCTCATGGAACATTGTACTATATATACTATGTTATAGGGATTTTAAAATCAATACCTCTATATTTAGTTGGGCTGTGCTTAAAAACCAATAGTCCCTAATGTCTCAAAAACAAGAGAGGTTTATTTATTGATCACTTTAGTAAGTAATAGTTCAAGGTAAGTATGTCTGGTTCTCAGATAGCTCATCCATAAACTGAGGCATCGTCTACTCTTTCTAGGGCAGCATAGTTACTTGCATTCAGTGGCAGAAGGAGAAAAAGAAATATGCACAGGAGGATGTTTTGGCCAGGCCTGGAAGTGGTACACTTCACTCTGTTTATGTTCCCTTGCATAAAGCTCAGTTATGTGGTCCATTTAACTGCAAAGACTGGGAAGTGTAGACTAGGTATGTGGCTAGGTCTGTGGCCCATATCAAAGACTCTACCATAATGTTTAAAGAAAATTGTCTTTTCTGACACCTCCTCCCTTTTCTGTAGTCCTAATTCCTTTCATCTCCCTTCACTTTATTTTCTGAAGCTGTAAAACATAGTCTTCCTCTAACTTTGACTATTGAGTCAAAGGAAGACCAGCCAGCTCTTTGATAGTACTCTCTCAATAAGACGTAAATGTGCCCTCTCCCCACTAATCTGATTTTTTTTTGTACCACTACCCTGGTCTAGATTAACAATATCTCTTACATAATCTATTTTAAAAGTCAAATAACTTGTTTTACCACCACATAGTACTTCTTTATTAAATATACTTTCTAAATTTTAACAATGAGTTTTCAAAATGCATAAATTTGATATTGGTATTCTCTTGAGTCTCCATTATATGCGTTAAATTTATATAGGTTTCCATTTCCTAGAGATTGAAATTAAATCCCAATATGGTATTCAATGCCTTTCATAATTAGAACCTTTTATCTCCAATAGCGTTTCCTCTTCTCCTTAGCCTCCTATACTCCAGGAATAGGATACTATTCCCTGCTCTTTGAATAAAACATGCAATTTTAAGGTTTTGAGTCTTTCTTTCCTCTGCCCAAAATAGCCCTTTTCCTTTTCCCTTCTCTGCCTTCTTGATATAACTATCCTTAAAGGTATAACTTAAATATCATATCCTTTGCAATCTTCTCTTTCTTAATAGTCATAATCTCAATTAATCTCTTTTTCCTTTTGCTCCCACAGGAAATACTTATAGTTTTATAGTATTTATCATTGTGGGCTTATATTGTAGTTATTTGTGGATATGTTTCTCTTTTTCTTCACCCAGGATAGACTATGAGATTCTTAATATTAATTTTACATCCTATTCATTTCTGTGTCTCCAGTATGTGTGTGTACACAGACACTTGTAGTACTGAATTTTAATAATCTAGGTACCTGTTTATCAATGCTTTATACAAAACAAAAACAAAAACAGTGTTTCTCTAACAACTTTCTAAAAAGTAGTTATTAGAAATTAAAAAATACTTTGTAAACAAATGTAAAAATCTTAGTGTGAAAGGGAAAGACAGTTTATGTTAAACTTAACTACATAAATGAATCTTTTGGAATAGCATTAATTAACTTATAAATAAACATTGCTTATATGTTGTTATAAAGCCATATAACCTAAGCCATATGGGCTTTCCTAAGAATACACAATGAATATTTTAAATGTCTATGTACATATAATTCACAATATGAGCTTCTATATAACAAGAATATATTTTTATGGTTATAAAGAAGCAAGAGGAACCTACTGAAAAATATATGGACAAATACAAATTTGTCTTTTAAGGGATTATGCAAGAAAGGTAAGACAGTTTATCAGTGATTGACAAATATTTTGTGAGTCAGAGGACTTCTGTAGTTGCTAGAATGAGGTCAGAATAACCTTAATTCAATGAAAAATGCCAAATTTTGCTTTTCTACATACTCTCTCAGCCTCTGTACACAGACTTCACCTAACAAATCTCTACCTTAATTAAGAAGTTTTAAAAATAATGATAGCTACAGTATAAAAAGATGTAAATAATGACATAAAAATATAAAAATGATGAGCAAAAGTGTGAAGCTTTTGTAGACAATCCAAGTTAAGCTGCTATCAGCTTAAAATGGACTATTTTATCTATGAGATATATTCTTTAAGTCTCATTGTAACCACAAAACAGAAACCTAGAATGGAAAAACAAAAGATAAAGGTGGAACAGAGCATACCATCAAGTGGAAATTGAAACAAAAGGGGGATAGCTATATTTATATCAGACAAATAGACTCTAAGCCAAACATGGTAACAAGAGATAAAGAAGGTTATTATGTTAATTAGGTCGATTCAACAGGAAGATGTAACAATTCTAAATATATATGTACCCAGCATCCGAGCACCTAAATTAAGCGAATTCTAATAGATTTGAAGGGAGAAATAGACAATACAATAATACTAGAGAACTTCAATAACAGCTTTCAGCTTTCATAAAATTAAGGAAACATTGGATTTGAACTATACATTAGACCAAATGAACCTAATAGATACTTATAGAACATTCCATTCAACAATAGCAGCATACACATTCTTTTTAAATGCACATGGAAAATTCTCTGAGAAGATTGAAATTATACCAAGAGGAAAGCTGGAAAATTTATAAATGTGTGGAAATTCGATAACACACTGCTGACCAACCAATGCATCAAAGAAGAAGTCAAAAGGGAATGAAAGAAATATCTTGAGACAAATAAAAATGGAAACACAACATATCAAAACATATGGGATGCTACGAAAGCATTTCTGAGTGGGAAATTTAGTGATAAACCTACATATTTAAAAAATAGAAATATCTCAAATTAACAACTCAACTCCATACCTCAAAGCTGTTTTTTTGAAAAGATAAACTAATATGATAAACATTTAGCTAGAAAAAAAAAGAGAAGACTCCAAATCAGAAATAAAATAGAAGACATTACAACTGATATCACTGAAATACAAAGGATCATAAGACACTACTAAGAGCAATTATATGGCAACAAACTGGATAACCTAGAAGAAATTAAATTCCTAAAAACATGCTACTTATCAAAATTAAATCATGAAGAAATAGAAAATATGAATAGATTAATAATGGATAAAGAGATAGACTTAGTAATCAAAAACTCCCCAAACAGAAACCCCTGGGCCATATGGCTTCATTGGCAAATTCTAACAAACATTTAAAGAAGAATTAATGCCAATTATTCTCCAAGTCTGTTATACTTCTGAACTCATTTTACAAGGTCAGGATTACCTTGTTAACCAAGCCAGATAAGGATACTACAAGAAAATGATAGATTAATATCCCTGATGAACATAGATGCAATAATTCTCAATGAAATATTTCCACTAGTTCAACAGCACATTAAATGGATCATTCACCATGATCAAGTGGGGTTTATTTCTAGGAAGTAGGATGATTCAACATATGCAAGTCAATAAATGTAATATACCACATTAATAGAATAAAATATAAAAAATCATATGATTATGTCAATAGATGCAGAGAAAACAAAATCGATTGCTTTTTTGGTTCTGGGGGAAAATGGCATAGATGATAGAGGCTTTATTCATCCCTCTTGCAACCAAATCAAAGTTGTGACAGCAACATGGAGCAAAATCGATTCCTTTTTGGTTCTGGGGGAAAATGGCATAGACGATAGAGGCTTTATTCATCCCTCTTGCAACCAAATCAAAGTTGTGACAGAAACATGGAGCAAAGAGCAAGCAAAGTTGCCTGGTATCTAGACAAACAGAAGCACTACAACTAGAGAGAGAAATAATTAACCTGCAATGGTAGAACGTAGGAGGGAGCGAAGATGTGAGGTCGGCTTCAGCACCAGGTCGGCTCCACGGGAGGCACCAGGGACTTATGGGGGGACACTGAGTTGTCAAAGTGAGGGCCAGAGGCAAGGGTCTCTCTCAGGCAGAGGTGTGGGTGGTATCAATTGTTCCTCTGTGGAGCCCTTCCCCACTCCCAGTATGTGGATGTCCCCCATAACTGAGATGTCATCAAACTGGATAAGAATTAGCTCTTCCCAGAGGATTCCCTGAAATGCCACCTCCCCCAACTCACAGCCCCAACCAACCCATGTCCATTTGTGTCCTCCAGAATCCAGTTCACCTTGCTGAGCAGAGCAAGACACACTGGTAATAGCTGACCTTGGCTTCTGGCTTGGCCTCTTGAGGCAACTATAAGCACAGCATCTGTGGCTTGCTTACTGAATCTAAACAGGTGGCCCCAGAGGGGCCCAGGCTGTGGCTAAACTTGGCCTGCAGCTGAACCCCTCTTAGGACTGTGCTTATGGACACCTACTATACAAAGCCATGCTAAAAAGACTGAGAGACTTAGGAGCTTTGCTTAGTACATAGACAGACTTGGAAAGGCAGCCAAAATGGGAAGACAAAGAAGCAGAAACCATATGAGAGAACAGAATAGAAATCCAGGAATAATGGTATCAAGCAACCTAACAGTTGCAGAGTTCAAAATACTGGTTATAAAGATGCTCAATGAACTTAGGAGATGTGTAGATGAATTTAGTGAGAATTTTAACAAAGAAATAAAAAACATAAAATGGAAATGGAAATTTAAAAGAGAACCATTCAGAAATGAAGAACACATTACCTGAGATGAAGAGTATATTAGAGGGAATCAACAGAGTGGATAAAGAGGAGGATCAAACCATTTATATAGAGGATGAGGAAATTAAAGACACTCAATCAGAATGGCAAGAAAAAAGAAGCCAAGACTATAATAATTTAAGGACCCAATGGGACACAATTAAATATAAAAATATCCATGTCATAGGGGTACCTGGAGGAAAACAAGAAGCTGAAGAGCTATTTGAAGAAGTAATGATGGAAAACTTCCTTAATCTGGTGAAAGAAGTAGACATACAACCTTAGGAAGCTCAGAGAGTCCCACAAAAGAGGAACCCAAAGAGGCCTACACCAAGACACATTATAATTAAAATGCCAAAAGTTAATTACAAAAAGAAAGTCTTAAAAATAGCAAGAGAAACTCAGTTAGTTACCTGCAAGGGAGCACCCATAAGACTGGCAGCTGATTTCTCAAAAGAAACTATGCAGGAATGAAGGGATTGACACAAAATATTCAAAGTGGTGAAAAACCAAGATCTATAAACAAGAATACTTTATCCAGCAAAGCTATCACTTAGAGTCAAAGGACAAATAAAGAACTTCCCAGACAAAAAAAAAAAATCTAAAAGAATTTATCATCAAGCTAGTATTACAGGAAATGTTGAAGGGACTTCTTTAAGAAGAAAGAACATGTATCAAAAACATGAATAAAGAATGGTAACAACTACATTCCTATCAACAAGTACCTCAAATGGAAAAGAATTAAGTGCTCCAATCCAAAGATAGGGTGGCTGAATGGATAAGAAAACAAGAACCCTACGTATACTGCCTACAAGAGACTCACTTCAGATTAAAAGACACACACACTAAAAGGATGGGGATGGAAAAAGATATTGCCTTTTTGGACCTAGAAGGTATTGTGCCAAATTAAATAGATCGGATAGAAAAAGACAAATATCACACCATTTCATGTACATGTAGAATCTAAAGAACAAAATCAACAACAACAACAAAAATAGAAATAAACTCATAGATACAGAGAATATTTCGAGGGCTACTAGATGAAAGGGGGATTGAAGGATGGTGAAAAAGGGCAAAGGGATTAAAAAATACAAATGGATAGTTACAAAATAGACATGGAGATATAAAATGTAGCATAAGGAAAATAATAATATTGTATAAACATATAAGGAGGAAGAGGGGTTCTAGATTTAGTGGGGTGATCACTTTGTGAGTTGTATAGCTCTCTAATCACTATGCTGTACAACTAAAATGATTATTGAATGCCAATTATAATTGAAAAAAAAAAAACAACAAACAAACAACTCATTGAAACGCATCTATTTGACAGATCTGGAGCAATTACTGTCTGCTGCTAAGGTTCCAGTGCAAATGCAAAGAAAAAGGGTCCTCCTGCTTTCTGTCTGTCTGATAGTGGCAGCCAAGACTGAATGGGAGAGTACAGTGGAGGAACATGAAGTTAGTACAACTCAGAAATTACCTTGTAAATAGCAGAAGAGTGTGTTTTACTACAAAGAATCTAAAATACAAGTTTACAAGGGAAGTGTTGGGAAAATGAAAAAAAAAATCATTGAATTATACAATGTAAATACAAGCAACTAGTTGTCTATTAAATTTCAATAAAGCTGGGAAAAAAGGAAAGGAATAAAAAAGTACCCACAGGATGACTGAACACATCACATGCATGTTAAATGAAGTGCCGTTATTGTGTTCAAACAGCCATGCCAGCTTGAAGGAAAATCACTGAAAACTGACATTTTAACTTCTATACTGTACTCTTCATGGTGAAGTAAGGTTCTGGATGTGAAACAATAGAGATAATTTCTAGAGACAATATCCCTCCAAGGACTGTGCCTGCTATTCTTTACATCTCTATTACACAGACCCACCATGGGAGGCAGAGGGGTCGTGTCCATTTTTACAGAGGACTCAGGTGGGGAAGCCTGTGCCCTTCCTAGGAAAAGATTTCAATAAAGTAATGTCACTTCAAAAAAAAAAATTACATTCTTTCATGATAAAAATTTTCAACAAACTGGGTATAAATGGTATGTACCTCAACATAATAAAGGCAATATAAAACAGAGCCATAGCTAACAGTACACTCAATGGTGATAAATTGAAATCTTTGCCCCTAAGATGGAGAACAAAAGTACCCACTCATCACTCTTATTTAACAGTACTGGTAGCCCTTGGCTGTAGCAATTAGACATAGAGGATGACAAATACTTTATGATAACATATATGGACTCTTAAAATGTCAAAATCATAAAAACAGAGTAGAACTGCAATTACTAGGTGCTGGCAGATGGGGAAATTGGGAAGATATTGTTCAAGGTACAAACTTGCAATCGGTAGATAAATAAGTTCTAGAGATCTAATGCACAGCATAGTAATTATAGACAATACTGTATTACAAATTTCAAAGTTATTAAGAGACTAGATCTTAATTTTTCCCACTACCAGAAGAAATTGTAACTATGTAACACATTGGAAGTGTTACTTAACACTAAGGTGGTAATTACATTGCAATATATAAATGTATCAAATCAACATATTGCATACCTTAACTTACATGGCATTAGATGTCAATTATGTATCAATCTTTTAAAGCAAAAAAGTTCAAAATGTGTAATAAGTTATACAGCCACAATATACTCTAGACCAAATGCTTAATATAAATTTCTGTGTGGATGAAAATGTTCTTGGCCTACAATAATAGCCTCTGGGTAAGAACTGAGTATTTAAATTATGGCTAGTGGCACTAAAAACACAAATTTTAATTTTAGATTTTAATTACCTATTAAAAAGTGGTGAGTGAAGAGCAACAGAAAGTTGATGTGTCTCACTTCCTCAGCTGGTAGCTGAGAGATTTAAAAATAGTATAGAATCTTCTAATATAAAATATGGATAAAGGACAACGTGGTTTCTGAAGGAGAAACCATAGAATGGGTAAATTTTGCTGTTTTAAAATAGGATTAAAAAATGTGTATATGTATGTGTGTGTATGTGTGTGTGTGTGTGTGTGTGTGCGTGCGTGCGTGTATGACATAAACTTATATTTTGCTTTTTGTGACAAATGCTGAAAGTTTTTTCACCCAAAGACCACACAACTTTGAATTATCATGAAATTAGGAAATCTTTAATTAATCTGGAGACTAATATCTAAAGTACAATGAAATTTTTCTTTTTACTTTCCTGCACCTCTGTATTGATATTTTATAACATATGTGGGGTGTTTATTTTTGGAATATTTTTAAAAATTAACTTTATCCATGATCTTCACTGTTAGCACTTAACAAATTCTACCCTATTTATAAACCTTGAATTTATTAATGCCTACTTTAGATAAATAACATCCCAGAATATGCTCTTATCTTATTTTTCTATCGCCAGTCCTTAAGCTTATTCCTTTTTTGTTTCCTCCTCTACTACTTTCTTTTTACCATGTCTTTGGAACTTAGCAAGCTCTTCACTTAAGTAATTGATAACTCTATATTCTGTTAATCTGTAGATATTAGTAGAAATTAAAGTCACTCTTA
This sequence comes from Pteropus alecto, assembly GCF_000325575.1. Lineage (NCBI taxonomy): Eukaryota > Metazoa > Chordata > Mammalia > Chiroptera > Pteropodidae > Pteropus > Pteropus alecto. The sequence continues at coordinate 1,587,663 of NW_006494610.1, forward strand.
GAGAATACTCTTAAAATAATCTGTTAACATATAATTATTTATTATATTCTTAATCATGTCAATGTAATAAAAGGCTCTATATCTCCAAATACTTTATTTCCTTATAATCTATTTTATAAACTATTGAATTATGAATAGAAGGATTTTTTATAATATTTATCAAAATTTGGAGTTAATAAAGTACTTCGGTTCCCTGTCAACACTATAGCACAGAAACCTTCCATTTATTGAAAATTCAGTTTGATTTCTCACAAGATTATTGTGTGTTGATATTTAGAGTGTACCAACAGGATTGAAAATGTTAGATATATAATACATATTTTGTTTATGCCATTTCTCCATTTATTTTTCCATTAAATTATTTTTGATCTATTTATTTTTATATTTTAATTTTTATTTTATTTTATTTTTATTTTTTTCAAAGGAATATATTCTTTTCACTTTTCAATCATTTATTAACTTTTTGTATCTCATGATTTAGAAGGTTAGAGTCCATCTTATTTCACAACCATATAACTCTAACTCTTTTCTAAATCATGGATTAACAGTAAAATCTAATTAGATTAAAATTGACAGCTACAATGAAGTATCTGTTTCAGATTTGCAATAAGTGTGACTTTCTAATATTGAGATTGTAGATTGAGTTTTCAGTGTGTTTATCATGAATATAAAAATATTTGCTCTGACTTTTGGTTAAAAAAATCAGGCCTACATCATTTCAATTTTTTAAAGGTCAGAAGATGATTTTCTTAAGAATATATTCTGTCTGGGGAACTGTGTACATTTCTATAAAGAATCTAAATACTGACCCAACTCTGAGAAGCACAGATTGAAGAACGCATAGATTGATTCAGCCATACTGCACAACCCCTTCTTTTCAGTCTGATCCAATGTTTTATAAAAAGCATTTTAGCAAAACATACTAGCATATCACATTTTGTCACCTTTATTATTTCCTTAATATCTCCGAAATGATTGGTTTCTTCATTTGTTAGTATACATATGCAACTATAGATACCCATTCTTGCTTCTTTCCAAACTCACATGTACTTGGATAACAGTGTACCCCATGAAAGCCAGTCTTCATGAGAAGTTCTCATGCTATTTTCATGCTAATGAATAGAAATTAATCCATGAGGTTGCAACATCATGAAATAAATGGAATATATGGAAACACAGGTATTTGTTTTTTCATTACTGAATTATACCTACATTAATTGTTCAAAGAAACTTTTATACTATATTAGAAACCTAGGCCTAAAGCTTGTAAGAGATCCTATGTCAGGTGATTCTATTTTTTATTTACAGGATTTATCTTCACTGTAAATGTAATATTGGAAGAAATTGGAGGGGGTTATCTCATAAAAATTATTTAATAAGTTATAATGCAACAAATATGCAAAACTGTCATGAAACAGAAATCTGTAAGCATTCAAGTCTTTTTTTTTTTTTTTTGCTACAGGGTAATATCACAATGCTTTCATCAAGACACAAAAGAAGTTGGTTGTGGAAAAAATGACAATGTATGAGAACCAAGCTTCCGCATCTTCCCACAAAGATCAAAGATTAGACAGCTATCCACAACTAAAAACATCTTTGGAAGACTTCTAGAGCCTGCTTAGGAAATTTTAGCAACACACATGGAACAACAATAACAAAATCACATAAGAAGAGAAGAAAGAGAATTTCATTTTGCCTGCATTATTATATCCCCCAAGCTGGCACTGTTCAGTGCCAAGAAGAAACTTTACAGCTAGAAAGAGTTCCCCTCACCAGGAAAGGAAAACTGAGATGAGCAACCAGCCTCTCAGAGCACTGTGCAAAGGTCCTGCTTCAGTTTTAACCCACCCAGACTGACAAAGCTGAGAGTTGCATAGAGCCAGCTAAGAATAAGGAAGAAAAGCAGAGGCTGTAATAGAAGACATGCAGGGTGAGTGTTTCTGGTTCACTGAGAACTGCTCTGCAGATAAATGCAGCAGCTTCCACCACTGACAAAATCACCAACCAGTATAACTGCTGCAGATCCCCTACAGATTGCAACATTTGTCACCTCACAAGTATTTACATTTACAAATGCCAGCCATCTCAGTTTCTCTCTGCCCTTCTAGCTGTTTATCTGCATCCCCCCGTCATGGCCTCCAGGCTCCACAGCAGTGTGGAGAGAGTTGAACCACAGGAGAGCACACCAACATCCAGGGCCTCTGCCCCTGTTTGTGAGTTCAAATCCAGTTCTGCCATCTGTCACTTGCTGGCACCTATAGATAGCCCCTCTAGCGATGCACTTGTGTGCTTCCACCCTGACTCCTGTCACTGGTCTCCACAACAGTATTTACACCCAGGGGTAAATTGTGTGGCCACAGATGAGCACACTAATAACCAGGGTCCCTGCAACTGCTTGAAGGCCTAAATCAGGACCTCCCTTCTGTCACTGGCTGGCATGACTATGTCAGCCTCTAACTAGCCCCTTCATCTAAGCACCTGTACAACCCCTACCCCCATAGCCTGATCCCTGTCATTGGCCTCCACTGCACTGTGAACACACAGGCGTATAATGTGCAGCCATAGGATAGTACACTGACAGCAGGACATCCATAGCTACCACATTCATACCTGGTCTCAACCTTGCTACCTGCTCTGGCCCCCATCACTATAAGTGTGTCTGCGTCTGCCTCTGTCACTCCATAGGCACCTGAAGGTGACCCTCACAACTGAGAGTGAAAAACACTGGTTCTAGCCGCTACTGCTACCTGCCCTGGTTTCTAGTTATTGGAGCTGGAGGTGCCACTTAGGATCCCAAAAGCCCTTGTAGCCATTGCCATCCCTCTGCAGTGCTCACCAAAAACAACAGTTGTTGATTCTATGGACCCCTGTGGCCTGAGTCAAAGAGACATCACACTCCCACTGGACCAGGAGCTACCCCTGCACTCAGTGACCTGAACAATTAGTCAGTCACATCACAAAGTGATGTGTCCCCATCTGCAGATGAAAGGCTTCCCTTACCAAAATCAGTCCATACAGTCTGAAAGAGGTGACTGCTTCTTCAAATGTGCAGACATATTTGCAAGGCTACTGGGGTTACAAAGAATCAGGGGAAAATATCTACACCAAAGAAATATAGTAAAACTCTAGTAACTGACCCAAAAGAAATGGACATCAAAGATTTCAAAATAATTGTTCTACAGTTACTCAGAGAGCTACAAGGGAACAGAAATGAACAATTTAATGACATCAAGAAAACAATACAAGAACGAAATGAGAAGTTCAATAAAGAGAACACAAACAAACCAACCAAAAAAAACCCCAGTAATTTTGGAGCTCAAGAATATAGTGACTGAACTGAAAAATACAATAGAGAGCTTTAATATCAGTCTTGAACAAGGAGAAGAGAGAATTAATGAGCAGATAGATTAAAATGATCCAATCTGAGGAGCAAAAAGAGAAAAGAAAAAGAACAAAGAAAGCCTACAGGAATTAAGGGACATCATCAAAAGAAATAATGTATGCATCATTAAAATCCTAGTAGAAGAGAAGGATAAAGGAGTAGAAAGCTTAAAGAAATAATGGCACAGAACTTCACAAACCTGAGTAGAGATTTAGACATCTAAGCTCAGAGCTAACAAGGTTACCTCAAAATTTCAATCCAAAATGTTTTTCTCCAAGACACATAATAAAACTGTATAAAACTAAAGACAAAGGAGATAATTTTAAAAAGCAGCAAGAAAAAAATACCTTTTCTCATATAAGGAACCCTAATAAGGTTATCTGCAGATTTCTCAGAAGAGACCTTGCAGGCTAGGAGAGAATGGGATGATATATTTAAAAGGCTAAAAGAAACTGTAAGCCCAAAATGCTAAACCCATCAAAATTATTTTTTGGAATTAAAGAAGGAACAAAGACTTTCTCTAATAAACAGAAACTGAGGGAATTCACTATTAAACCTTACAAAATATTAAAATTTCTTTAAGCTGAAGCAAAATATCACTGATTGTATAATTTCAGTAACATGAAAATAAACACTGGTAAAGGTAATCATACAGTCAGACTCAGAATACCCAAAGCGTAATATGGTGATGTATTAATTGCTTAATTTTAGAATAAAGGTAAAAGGACAAAAGTATTTAAAATAGCTGTAGCTAAAATAATTTGCTAATGGATATACAGTAAAAATATATAAATGGTAACATCAAAAACAAAAGAGGGGAGAGTAAAAGGATAAAGTTTTGCATGCAAAGTTAAACTGTTACTAGAGTGAAATAGACAAAGATATATACATATGTATGACATATCTTTCTCCCTGTATAACATAAATATTTAAATATAATTTTTTTTCAGTAAGCTTCATGGCACCCAGAAAGCAAAATCTATACTAGATACACAAAAGATAAAGAGAAGGGAATCAAAGCATACTTCTATGGAAAGCCACTTTATAAAAGCAGATAGCAAAAAAGAAAAAAGAAACTACAAAACAACCAGAAAAGAATAAGATGGCATCGGTAAGTTTAAATATCAATAATACTCTAAGTGTAAATGGATTAAATTCTCCAATCAAAAGTTATAGAGTGGCTAGATGGATAACTAAAGAAACAAAAACAAAAGCAAAAAACAAACAATAAAACAAGGCCCAACTATATGCTGGATACTAGACTCACTTCGGCTTTAAAGACATATATAGGCTCAAAGAGAAAAAATGAAAAAAAAAATTTCCATGAAAGTAGAAACCAAAACAAAGCAAGGGTATCTGTACTTAGAGAAATAGACTTCAAACCAAAAGCAGTAACAAAAGACAAATAAGTTCATTAAATAATGTTAAAGGGGTCAATTCATCAAGAAGATATAATAAACGAAAAAATATACATATCTAACATGAGAGCACCTATATATATTAACCATAAATTAACAAATATGAAAGGAGAAATAGAAAACGATACAATAATAGTAGGAGACTCCAATTTCTCACTTTCAGCAATGGATAGATTACCTAGAGAAAAAAATAACAGAGAAACATTGGGTTGAACAATACCTTAGACCAAATAGACAACAATTTTAGAACATTCTATCCAGTAATAGTAGCACCCACATTCTTCTCAAGTGCATTATACAGGATAAGTCACAAATCATCTTGGCAAATAAAGAAGATTGAAATCATACCAAATATCTTTTCTGACCACAATGGTATGAAACTAGAAATAAATAACAGGAGAAAAGCTGAGAAATTTATAAGTATGTGGAGATTCAATCACACTCTCCTGAACCAGTAGGTCAAACAAGATATCAAAAGCAAAATCAAGAAATATCTTAAACAAAAAAAAAAAATAGAAGCACAACATATCAAAACCTATGGGATGCTACAAAAGTAGTTCTATGAAGGAAGTTTTAGAGATAAACACCTGCATTAAGAAACAAGAAAGATTTTAAATCAACGATTTCACTTTACACATCAAGATACTAGAGAAAACAAATTAATCTCAAATTTCATATAAGAAAGGAAATAAAGATCAGAGCAGAAATATGAGACCAGAAAAACTATAGAAAATATCAATAAAATTAATATCTGGTCTTTGAAAAGAAAAATTGACAAACCTTTAGCTAGACTAAGAAAAAACTGAGAATATTCAAATAAAATCAGAAACGAAATAGGAGATATTACAACTAATGCTACAGAAATACAAAGAATCATGAGAGTATAGTATGAACAAAGTAGATTACATAGAAGAAATAACATAACATTAATATTGAACATAAAGAAAACATAACATTAATATTGAATCATAAAGAAAAAGAAAATCTGAACAGACCAATCACCAATTAGGAAATTGTAATTAGGAAATTGTAATTGTAATTGTAGGAAATTGTAATTTCTTAATTGGTAATCAAAACCTCCCAGCACAGAAAATCTCGACCAGGTGATTTCACTAATGAATCCTATCAAATTTTTGAAGAATTAACAGCTAATACATCTCAAACTTTTCCAAAAAGTAGAACACTCCAAACTCATTTTACAAAGCCAGCATTACTTTGATACCAAAAAGGATACTATAAGAAAATTACAGACCAATATCCCTGATGAATATAGTTTTAAAAATTCTCTATAAAATATTAAAAAACTGAATAGAACAGCATATTAAAAATATTATTCATTATGATCAAGTGGGATTTATCCCTGAGATGAAAGGTTGGTTCATCAAACACAAATCAATAAATGTGATACACCACATTAATAGAAGAGAAATAAAAATCATATGATCATATTAATAGCCATTTAAAAAAAGCATTTTATAAGATACTTTTTAAGTTAAAAACAGTTAATAAATTGGTTATAGATGATGAACATACCCCCTCAAAATAAAAGCCATTTATAACAAACCCATGACCAACATCATACTCAATGGTGAAATATTAAAAACCTTAAGATCAAGAAAAAGACAAGGGTGTCTACTCTTACCACTTCTATTCAACACAGAACTGGAAGTCCTAGACAGAGCCATCAGGCAAGAAAAAAATAAAAGACATTAAAGTAGGAAAAGATTAATATTATCTTTGTTTGCAAATATGATCTTATATATAGAAAATTCTAGTCTCCATCAGAAAAACTACTAGAACTAACCAACGAATTTAGTAAAGTTGCAGGATATGTAATCAACATAAAGAAATAAGTTGCATTTATATGTACTAACAACGCAATGTCTGAAAAATACATAAAGAACATCATTTCACTATAGCATCAAAAACAATAAAATACTTAGGAATAAATTTAACCAAGGAAGTGAGAGAACTATGCAATGAAAACTCTAAGATTTTAATGAAAGAAATTGAAGAATGGACAAATGGAAAGATGTTCTTTGTTTATAGACCAGAAGAATTAATACTAAAATGTCCATATTGCTCAAAACCATCTATAGATTCAGTGCAACCCCCAATAAAATTCCAATGGCATTTTTGACAGAAGTTAAAAAGAAAACAATCCTAATATTTGTATAGATCTATGAAAGACCCCAAATAGCCAAAGCAATCCTGAGAAAGAGCAACAAAGCCATTGGCATCATCTTTCCTAATTTCAAACCATACTACAAAAGCTGCAGTAATCAAAACAGAATGGTAAGGACATAAAAATACACACAAAGACCAATGAAATAGAATTGGGAGCATAGAAATAATCCTATACATATACAATCAACTAACATTTAACAAGGGATCCAAGAACACTCAATGGGGAAAGATATTCTCTTCAGCAAATAGTAGGGAGAACTGGCTAACCACATACGGAAGAATGAGTTGGACCTTTATCTTACACAACTTGTAAAAATGGACTCAATATGAATTAAAGACTTACATTTAAATCCTGAAACCGTAAAATTCCTAGGAGAAAACATAGGAAAATGTTCTTTGATATTGGTCTCAGCAGCAATTACCTGAGTAACACCAAAAGCAGAAGCAATAAAAGAAAAATAAATAAGTGGGACTATGTCAAACTAAAAATATTCTGCGCAGGGAAAGAAACCATCAACAAAATGAAAAGACAACCTATGAAATGAAAAAAATATTGACACATTATATATGTGAAAAGGGGTTATTATCCAAAATACATAAAGAACTCATAAATCAAAAGCAAAAACATACAAAAAAACTAGCAACTCATTAAAAAATGGGCAGAAGAAATGAATAAATATTTTTCCGAAGAAGATACTTAAATGGCTGACAGGTACATAAAAGTCTTCAACATCACTAATCATTCTAAAAATGCAAATAAAAAACATAGTGAGATATTACCTCACACCTGTTAGAATGGCTGTCATCAAAAAGACAAGATAACAAGTGCTGATGAGGTGTGAAGAAAACACTTTTGCACTCATGGTGAAAATGCAAATTGGTATAACCACTATGGAAAACAATATGGAGGTTCCTCAAAAAAATTAAAAATAGAATTACCATATAATCCAGCAATTCCACTTCTATTTCCAAAGGAAACAAGATCAGTATCTCAAATTGATATCTGCACTCTCAGAAGTTCATTGCAGTATTATTTACATTAGCCAAGATATGGAAACAACTTAACTATCCATCAATGAATAAAGAAGATGTGACTCTCTCTCTCTCCCCCCACTCCCCCTCCCTTCTCTCTCTCACACACAGAGGAATATTATTTAGTTATGAAAAGAAGGAAATCCTTCTACTTGCAACAACTTTGATGAAACTTGGGGGCTTTATGCTAAATGAAATAAGCTAGACAGAGAAAGATAAATACTGCATTATATCACTTATGTGCTGAATCTAAAAATGTTGAACTCATAGAAATAGAGAATGATGGTTCCCGGGGGCTAGGGGGGTGGAGGGGAATGGGGAGATGTTAGAGAATACAAACTTCCAATTATAAAGTGAATTACTTCTAGGAATCTATGTTCAGCATAGTAACTATAGTTAATAGTACTGTTTTATACACTTGGATTTTATTAAGAAAGTAGATCTTAAATGTTCATACTTCAGAAAAGAAATAACTATGTGACTGGATATAAGTATTAGCTAATGCTATGGTGGGAATCATCTTGCAATACATAAATATAACAAATCAACACTCTGTACAACTTAAACTTACAAAACATTGTGTGTCAATTATATCCCAATAAAGCTGGGTTGGGGGAGGACACAAAAGCAAAGAAAAACATAGAGCATGATATCTTAGTGATATCTACCATTATCAAATATTAGAAAACTATACCTTTCCAAAGTAATTTCAAACTTACAGAAAATTTTTAAGGCTATGAAATTCTATATATCCTTCAATTAGATTCTCCAAGTTAACATATTTTCCTTATTTTATCTTTTCATATATATATGACTATTTTTCTTTGAACCACTGGAGAATAAGTTGCAGATATAATATTTTATTATCCCAATAAGTTACTATATATTTCTTAAAGAAAAAGTCATTTTCTTCTACAACTTCCATGCCATAATCAAAATCAGGAAATTATCATTGATATGCTATCATTGAAACTACAGATCTTATTAAATCAAACTCATTCCAATAATGTCCAATTAGAGCAAAAAAAAAAAAGTTATTGTGGTCCAGGAACTTTGATTCACTTGTTGTCCTGCCTCTTTAGCCTCTTATAATCTAGAATAATTCTTCAGTCTTTATTTTTTGTCTTTCTTATCTTTGACAGTTTTTAAAAGACATCCAGTTATCTGGTAGAGTGTTCAATAACTGAGTTTGTTTAAAGATCAGATTCAAGTGATTCATATTTGGCAGAATTATCGCAGAAGCAGTGTATCATTTTCATTGCATCTTGCCAGGAGGTATGTGGTGTTGTTTTTTTTTAACGCTGTTATGATAACGTTAATCATGTGGTTAAAGTGGTGTTTGCTAGGTGTTTCTATTTTTGCTTTTTAAATTTATAAGCATTTTCTGGGGAGATATTTTGAGACTATATCTCATTCCTCATCAAACTTTCATAAGTTTCATAAGTTTTAGCACTAATTTATATTCCTTTTTTCAATTAGTTGATTACCAAAGTATGAAATTTGAACTGTGTCGTTTCCTCTGCATTTAAAAATTGTTATTTCATTGAAAAGGGAGAGGAGAAAGGAGGGAGGGAAGTAGAGAGGTGAGGAGAGAGACAGAGAAAGAGAGACAGAGGGAGAGAGGGAAAGGATATACATACATATAGTAACTAGAATTCAATATTTAAATATTTTTTAATCTTTATGCTGAGAATAGAAAAAAACCGTATCCCAAATATACCTGTGTTTAAAGTTTCACTGTGGTTAGGATATAGAATGTTGCAAGACATTCCATACTACTAAATGTAAAATCTGGATAACCCATGTAATCAAATACTTTTAAAGCTCATTAGCAAGCCAAAGACACAAACAATAAGTTGAATTGATTTTCAAAGTGTAAGACCCCATGAGAAGAGGGAGCTTATAACCGTGTTTCTATTAAACAGAGAATGAAAGGAAGAGAAAGTTATAAAAACAAGTAGAAGAAAAAAAAAGTAAAAATTTAAGGAGTCCTTAAAACTTAAGTGTGATCCTGTCTGACAATTGAGAATCAATTTGAGTGCCAGACACAATAGGAATTAGCACCTATTTGACAGTTTTTTGATGGGACCTCATGAAGAAAAAGGAACAGAAAAGAGGCTGAATTGGCATACCTTACTGAAACAGACATGCAAATAGTGACTGGTTGTTACTGGGTGATTAGCCAGAAGTTATTCAGTGTCTTAGACCTTTCTCTCATACAAGTAAAAAATGACTCTTGCTGGAAGAGTGGCAGCAAACCTTCCTTTTCTTTCTTTCTCCTTCTCTCACTTGGGAATAAATGTAAGCGAAGGACTTTATTGTGGAAATGTCAGAAAACCTCCATGTACCCAGGATTCTCTGTTGATGCAATGCAGATTTCTGCAATCACTGAAGAAAGAGTAGGAAACTCTTATGCCCAAAGCTCTTCACAAGGAAGAAAGTTAGGAATGCTGAGCAAACTTCATTCTTGGGCTTAGGTGCACAAGGTATGAGGAAGCATGAAGATAGCACAGAACTGAGAATATGCCTGTAGTCTCACTATGAACCTTCTCATGAACCAAGTAAAGAGCAACAGTAGTTTACCTCTGGGGGAAAATTAAGAGCATGGAGAACTTCTTTGGGTTAGACATGTTGTGCTTATTGAAAGCTGGGGTTTGAGCAGGAACAGTTAGAAAAACATCCCTGTATCTCAAAACTTACACTAATCACAGAGTAGCAATGTTTCACTGTTGGAGAAATTTGAAGTGTGTTACTCTGAAGGAAACTATAGCAAAAATGAAACATACGTTCAAAACAACTCCTGACTTGAATAACTCAACCCTTCATAATGGTGAACTAAGGAGAAGAGATAGCCTTATTTCTGGATATCAGTATTCTTTAACTCAGTATCGACTTTTCTTTTAATCACAATGTCTAGAATTTATTCCAAAATTTGAGACGTAAAAATGCAAGAAAAAAAAAATCCATTGTCAAGAGATAAACCAATCCATATAGCCAGACCTAGATAGCCTAGATATTTGAAATATCAGGTATTTTAAAATTACTATGATTGATATATTTAAAGCTATAATAAAAAATATGTACAATATGCATAAAATTCCCCATCTGGGGAATTTAATCAGAGAAATGGAAACTATAAGAAACTCAAGAAATGAAAGCTTATAGAGGTGAAATGTTCCTTTGACATGCTTAGTGGAAAATTGACATGTTCCAGGAAGAGTCAGTGACCTTTAAAGTAGTTTAATATAAATTATCCAAAGTGAAAGACACAAAGAAAAACAGATAACTGAATAGAGCTATCAAAACAGTGGGATACTGTCAAATTATCTAACACATGTAAATTGGTATCTTAGAAAGTAAAGAGAGTGAAAACAGGACAGAACTATTTTAAGAGATTATAGCCCCCAAAATTTCAAAATTAATAAAATTCAACAAACTATAAGTCATGAGGCTCAGGAAAACCCAAAAAGGATAAATATAAAGGAAATTGTATGAGACATATAAAAGTCAAATTGCTGAAAACAGGAGATAAAGAGAAAACCTTGAAGGTATACTGTGAATAAAGAACAAAGATAACAATATCAATAGAAATCTTGTGAGACAAAATGCCAGCCAGAAACAAAGAAAAGAAAAATAAAAAATCTATCAATCTAGAATTATATACCAAGTGAAGATATGTTTCAAAAGTGAAGGGGAAATAAACATTTTCAAGCAAACAACTGCTGAGACCTGAATAATGAGAAATGTTAAAGAAAGTTCATCAGGTAGAAGTGTGATACCAGAGAGAAATCTGAATTTACACAAAAATGAAGATAAGGAAAATGAAAAAATATGGGTATATTTGAAATGCAATGCTTCTTATGATGAAATATGATTAAATAATATAAAAGATAATTGTTTAAAACAAGATAGTAACAATATATACTAGAGCTTTTAGCATATAAAGAAGTAAAATGCATGATGATACCAAGGTTAAGTGGGAAGATATAAAAACGTAGTGTTGTCAGGTTCATATACTGTATTTGATTGGTGTTTGAAGGTACACTGTGATAAACTAAAAGTAAATTTTAGGAAATCTATAGCAACTATTACGAATAAAACAAAGAGGAATAGTTTAAAAGCCAACAACACCTCTATATTCATGGCAGCTCAATTTACAATAGCCAAAATATGGAAGCAACCTAAATGCCTATCAACAGACAATTGAATAAAGAAGTTATGGTTCATATATACAATGTACTATTACTCAGCCATTAAAAAAAATGAAATCTTATCATTTGCAACGACCTGGATAGACCTAGAGGTTATTATGCTGAGTGAAATAAGTCAGCAAGAGAAAGATAAATACCAAATGATTTCACTTATATGTAGAATTTAAGGAAAAAAAGAACAAACTAATCAAAAACAGACCCACAAATATAGAGGACAATCTGGTGATGGCCAGAGGGGAAGGGAGTTGAGATAATGGGGTGAAGGATTAAAGTACAAATTAGTAGTTGATAGATGGATATGGGAATGGGGAGTGCGGCATAGGGAATGCAGTTAGCATTAATGTATTTTCTATGTAGAGAGCCAGAGGAGAGAATGAGTATTTAGAGTGGTTGTTTTATAAACTATATAAATGCCTAACCAATGTACCGTATACTTGAAACTAATAAAATAAAATTAAAAAAATAAAATAAAAGCCAATGAGAAAATAAAGTAGATTATTACAAAAAATCAAAATAAAGAGAGCAGAAAAGGAAGGAAGAAAATATGGGACAAAAGGCAAATTAGATTTTCATTTAACCATATCAAAATGTTTACTAAATGAAAACCAACTGAACACTACAATTTAAAACAGAATTTTCACACTCAAAATATAAAACCTAAGCATATGCTACCTATAATAAATTCACTTAATTTTTATTTATTTATTTATTTTTATTTTTTAAATTAAGTTTATTGGGGTAACATTGGTTAATACAATTATATAATTTTCAGGTGTACATTATAA
>NW_006494610.1:1605178-1607694 GCF_000325575.1 Pteropus alecto
TCTTTCCAGAATGCCCATTATTCTTATGTTTCCTCTCCTGATGGTATCAGCTACTTCTTGTATTTCTCTTTCATTATTTTTCATTCTTTGGTTTCTTTCTTCTTCCTTCTGATTTATTTCTAGATTTCTTTCTTCAATTTCACTGATCCTTTCCTCCATTTGGTCGACTCTATTTCTGAACCTTGCTATTTAATTTTTCAACTCTTGCAGTGTGTTTTTTATCTATAGAAGATCTATTCTGTTCTTTTTGAGGGTTTCAATCTCCTTGCTCTGCTCATCTAGGTTTTTTTTCTTTTTCTTTTTCCTGTTCAGAATACATTTTATTTAGGTGATATCACAGTGTGCTAGTAACTAGTTGAAATATTTTTTGACCAGGTAGTAAGAGACTGCATGCATCGTACATCTATTGAGTATCCATTTATATGGAATTAATTTCAAGAAACACGGCTTTTAGACATTTGGGTCACAAACCCATGCTTCAGGGAATGTTTTTGTTTCCATTTCTTGAAGAAAACCTGTGAAATACAAAGTTTGCAAGTATCTTTTTCATGAGATACAAATGACACATCATCTTAAACACCGTACCCATCACATGACAGCAAAGTCTTTAGTTCTCTTCAGCATATACACTCTCTGTAAAAGCATTTTTGCATTATCCTACTTGGTACAAATTTAAAACATGTGAAAGGCCACTGACCTAAATAGAGTTTGAGAGTAGACTCTTAGAACACAACTGAAATTAATTCATGTCACCAATATAATCATTGGCATAACAGGGTGTGTTTTGAGCACCATGCCAAAAGGAAGCCAGTTTAATATATTGTGCTCAAGACAATGGCTTTACTTCCTGATTATTGATCAAAATGATCTCCATTTTCTTTTTTCTTATATTTATTTTTTTAATTGAAGGTATGATTTAAATTTTCCCCCCAGTCTAACTCCCTCCTCCCCAGTCCTCTGGTATAAGTGTTTTTTCAATTCTTGAAATTGTTGATATGACTTGTTTCGAAACTCACTGAGTTTTTTCAGCAGTACCATCCTGAATTCTCTGTCATTTAAGTCGCATATTTCTATGTCTATAAGCTTATTTTCTGGAGATTTTTCTCTTTCTTTGAGATGCCTTGTCACCTTGGTTGCTCATGGTGTTTAATGGACTATTTCTCCACTGGGGCATTAATGGAAATGTATTCTGCTGTTTTTCCAGAAAGAAGATTTATTATATAAAGGTCTTTCTTTAGCCTGTTGCAAAGAAGGCGCTTTTCTTTTGGTTTCCAGTAGGTGGCATCTAAGCCTATTGGATCTCTGCTTTATATAAAGCCTTAATAATGTCTTTTTATTTTTATCACTCTCGCTACCCTCAGTTTCAGTCCCTGCCAGTGTCAGCGACAGTCTTGGCAGCGTTTGCTGAGATTCACCTGGGGCTCCACGGTAATGGTCTCAGAGGGTATGGAGGGAGGGGGCTTCTGGGTTGGGGGTTGGGGGCTGCAGCTCAGCCTCGGTTTTGCCACCGCGGTCGGTAAAAATCAACTGTTATTTCTCTGCCGTCCTGCTTCTCTGCTTTCTGTCCTGATGACAGGGCCCTGCCGCATGGAACTCACAACTCTCCCAGGCAGGGATGTTTGGGGAACTTGCTGCACCTTCTTTCCTCCCCCTCCTCCTATAGGGAGCTCTGGCGGCTGCGAGAGGCAGCTTCTAATAAATTCACTTTAAAACAGAAAAGAAAAATAAAACAAATGTAAACTGATGGAAAAATAAGTACCATACAAATACTAATCAAAAGAAAACTGGGGTGGTTGTGTTAACAGTAGATAAAGTAAACTCAGAACAAGAAATATAACCAAGGATGAAAAGGACATAACAAAATGACAGAAAAAACTATTTATGGAGAAAAATTAGTAAATTTATTTGCACCTAACAACAGGGCTTCAAACTTATGCAGCAAAAATTGGCTTAAGTTAAAGTAGAAATAGATACATCCAGTTACAATTGAAGAATTTAACACTTAACACTCAATGCTTTATGTAACAAGTAGGCAGAACTCTCAAGGGATGTAGAATACTTGAACAACTTTCAAAACGCTATAACAAGTTGATATTTATAGACAATTTCTCCAAATATCAGCAAAGATAGATTCTTCTCAAATGTTTATAAAATAATTTTTTGATAGATCATTGCTAAGTTGTAAAATAGGTTTAATAATTATATGATTAGACAGTGTATGTACTCTGACTATAACAATTAAACTAGAAATCAATGAGACAGGAATCTAGAAAATATCCATATATGTGCAAATTAAACAACGCAGTTTTAAATAATCTATGAGACAAAGAAGAAATTACAAAGGAAAACAGAAAATAGTTTGAACTAAGTGAAAATAAAACACGTATATAAATTTTTGTGATTAAGCTAAAGGAGTCCTTAGAAGAAAATTGATAGCATTAAGTACTTAAATTAGAAAGAAAGGGCTCAAATAACTTGAACTTTTATTTGCAGAAATTTCTATTTGAGGAAACTCT
>NW_006494610.1:1607718-1610444 GCF_000325575.1 Pteropus alecto
GTAAATAAGCAACAAAGGAAATGGTAAGAATAAGAGCTGAAATTAGTGATTGATAAAACATCGAAGGATCAGAGAAAATAAATTTAAAAAAACTAGTTTTTTGAAAAGACCATGAAAATTGAAAATACTAGTCCATAGTAACCGAAATAAAGGGGTGTGTGTGTGTGTGTGTGTGTGTGTGTGTGAGAGAGAGAGAGAGAGAAGAGAGAGAGAGAGAGGGAGGGAGGGAGAGGGAATGGTGGGGAGCGTGTGTGCAAATAAATAATTACCAGTATCAGGAAAAAGGGCATATCACTTCAGTTTCTAGAAAAGATAATAATGAAAAATCAGGAACTTTTTTACCAATAATTTGACAATTTAAAATAGGCCAATTTTCTGAAAGATACCAAATACCAGAATTCATTCAAGAAAAAAATATACAGAACCAAAATGTCCCTATATCTATTCAAAAGTGGAAGTCACAGTTAAAAACCTTGTCACAAAGAAATCTCCAGGTCCAAGTGGCTTTATTTGTGAATTCTACCAAACATTTAAGAAATAATACCTAGTATATACAAATTTGTCTTATAATGGAAAAGGGAAAACATGTTCATGTGCATTTTATGAGGCCAGTATTGCCTTGATACCAAAGACAGACAAAACCATTATCAGAAAAGAAACTGTAAACCAATATACCTTATTAAATTGACAAAATCCCTGAAAAAAAATTAGCAAATTAAATGCAGTAATAGTGTTTTTTATGCAAGTCATAAAAAACTTAGTATGCACAATTAAAAGAATAAAAATTATGGAGTCAAACTGGGTTCAATTCCAATGCCAGTTATAATGCATCTTAGTTGTATGACCTTGGGCAAGACATAGAATCTCTCTAAGTCTAGGTTTCCCCATTTTTTTGTGATGATAACACACACTTTAGAGGATTATTATGAGATTAAATAAGTAAAATATAATGTTTCTAACAATTTCCAGAACATAGTAGGTATATTTTTTAAATCTATAATTAGATTGTGAGTATATACCTTTCTGAATTCCCCATGGGGCTTAGTAGAGTACTTTCTAATTGATCTTTTAAAAATTGGATTAATTGAAATAGAACTTTAAAAAGTGTGTTCCACTGATCTCTTTTTTTTAGCTTTTATAGAAAACGATATTTTTAACTATTGAAAAAACAAACCAGGTTCTTGAGTGTATGAAACAGAAGGAAATGGGGGAAATGATATTTAGGGAAATAGATAAATTACTGGAAATTATTTTTTAAAAGTAGTTGAGGGGGAATACACAATACATATTTGCATTATATTTGCATTATGGTCCCTTAGCATAATCATGGAATATTATAAAGAAAAACACCAATTTATCATGGAATATTATAAAGAAAAACACCAATCTTTTTATTGAAAAATCATTCTGACCAAAAAAAAAAAATCAAGGAGAAAGTAGTTATTAGAGAAGTTCAAAGAACTTTGACTTATATGTTTGCCTTATGTTTGAAAAGCTTGCATTTATTTTGAAGCAATAGAAGGGGGAGCCACTAGATCCATGGGGCTGGTGTTCAACACTTAGAATCGTTATCAGGGGAAGACCAGCCACTTTGCATGTTGCCTTAAATAGATTATCACTTAATCATCACAACTAGTCTATGAAATAGAGATTATCATCATCAATTTCATAACGAAGAAACCGAGGCTCAAGGAAATTTAGAAATCATGCCAAGCTCTTGTAATTAATACATTCTGGAGTGAATATTCAAATCCAAGTCTATATATTTGGACTTTCTGTTGATGGTGTTACAGTGTTTAATTTGGTTTAAAACTTTACAAAGTTCTCTTATAATGACCTTTATCCTCACAAAACCCTATTATGCATAATTAGTCCTTTATGATTTTGTAGGTAACAAAAGTGAGGTCAAGAGAGTTTGAGATTCTCCCAAGTAACACTCAGTTGGAGACATAGGATTCAAATCTCAGGCTCAATCTTTCTGGCTTCAGTCTAAGTAATGACAAAATAGAAGTTAAGGATCTCCCCTCTCCCAAATATCTTTTATTTGTAAATCGCTATAATTTCCAAATGGTAAGTCTTTTATCTGTTCCTGTTTGGCTTTGTTTTTTCCTTTAGTTGCCTAGGAGAAAGCAACTGTGATAACTATGCAATGATTGTGCAAATTCACCACAAAATAGAATGAAGACTTCAAGAGAGAGGGAATGACAATTACCAAGTCCTGCTATCTCTTCATATCTCCCTCAGACAATGCTTCTGAGTTGTTCTATAAAGTATAATTCTCAATTATGAGTGAGATATTTGGGATTATAAGAATGTGCTAAAATAATCATTAAGAAGAAATAATTATCAGGAGTGCTACCCACAAATAGGAAATAATATTGATAGTGTTTAGACTGAGGGCAAGGATTATGAATGTCTGATAGGACATTAAAAGAAATAACTGTTATGTTGATATAATGATGTCATATTTCTATATCCTATCAATGTCAACATATATCTGTAATTTCATTTAATTTAAATGTTTCCTTGTTTTATTACACATAATAGTTTAACTATTAAATAGCAGTAGTACTGAGAACTCTATTTGAATTTTGGCTTTACATTTTTCCAGTAAGACTTAATATTAAAATATCCCTATCTGAAACTTTAATAGCTAGTTAATCCCATAGAAAACTAATTAATTGTAGGCTGCAGAAGCAGCTACTGACTTTTCAAAGCCCTAAATA
>NW_006494610.1:1610493-1660457 GCF_000325575.1 Pteropus alecto
GACAGCCAGATTCTTGCAGGGTATTTTTTTCTCTCAGAATTTGAGGTAACATATTTCTTATAACAATCTTTACAATGAGCAAGTGACTGTGGAAAAGTCAAGTATTAAATGAAGCCATGCAAATTAGCCATCTGGATAGAACAATATCGTCTTGCCTAATATCAAACTCAACAGATTTACAGGTTTATAGAAAATCTTCATCATTTAGCCTCTGTAATATTCCAGTATATGTGACCAATTCCTATAATTTCTCAAATGGAAATTAACATCGAGAGTTGAGAAAAAATAGTTGACAAAGACGTCATATTTCCTTCCAAATC
Source organism: Pteropus alecto (assembly GCF_000325575.1). Lineage (NCBI taxonomy): Eukaryota > Metazoa > Chordata > Mammalia > Chiroptera > Pteropodidae > Pteropus > Pteropus alecto. The sequence continues at coordinate 1,610,814 of NW_006494610.1, forward strand.
TCACAACAGTTATTTTGGAAATCGAGACTAAAATAGTAGTGCCCAATATATATATTTAAGAAAAATTTTGATTTTTACCCGATGCTTTTATTTTTCCTTCAAAAAATACCTAGAATCCAACATCATGCTTCCATTTGGGTTGTACAAAAACACATGTTTAAGAGCTCTGCTGATGGTAATTATGAGGAAGACTGATATGATATAAATAAATGAACAGTGTGCAATATGATGGCCAGGGAGCTTATGCAAATCATAGGCCAAACACATCCTACTATTTAAGGGGGAATCATGACATTCTTCCTCCCATGGTTTGCTGGAGATTTGTCTATACACTTGTCTGAGGATGCCATCAAATGTTAAGAAAGGAAAGAGGAAGGCAGGGCAAACTAAATGAATCAATGTCCCCTCATTGGTTCACAAATACTATTTGAAGTGTTTATTCTGATATCGTGTATGTTCTAATTCTAACTTTCCAATTTGTGCTGCAACAGTTCCTGTTCATTTATCTTTTGTTTCTGTCAAATGGAACTCACCACTGCATCCCACATACGCCATATGCTTTCCTCCCTAGGTGCCTCTGGTCATGAGTTCACATTTTTCATTTCACATTTTCAGTTCACATTTTTCATTTCTATTCCCTCTCCCTAACAACCAATTTGTATTCACTATTACTTTACTGAAGTATGATTTACAAACATGAAAATATACTCATTTTAAGTACATATCTCACTGAGATTTAACAATTATCACTACATTCAAAAAACAACAACACATCCACAAAATTTTACTCATGATCCTTACAATCATATCTGCTCTCACTTTCACACCCCTTCACACTCAGCCTGAACCCAAGGCAAAAATAGATGTTTTCTGACACTATAGATTAGTTTTGCCTTATCTAGAATTCCACATAAATGGATTTATATAGTATTTGCTCTTTTATATCGTGTTTCTATCACTCAGCATAATGTTCTTTGAGAGTCATCCATGTGCCTTTTATTTCTCTTTGGTAAATGCCTAGTGGGATTGATGAGTCACATGGTAAGTTTTTAAGAAATTGAAAAAATTGTTTCCCCAAGTGGTTCCACCACTTAAACGCCTACAGGAAATGTGTAAGATTTTCAGTTACTACATATATTCACCAGCACTTGATAGTCTTTCTTATTTTAACTATTCTAATGAATGTCTAGTGGTATATTACTGCAGATTTCATATGCATCTTCCTGATGACTAATAATGCTGAGCATCTTTTCATGTTTTTAAAAGCAATTTAGGTATCATCTTTAGTTAAGTCTCTGTTCATTTATAAGTTTTTACTTAATTGTTTATTTTGACTTTATTTCTTTTTATGAATTCCTTAGAATTATATCATCTATGAATAGAGAATTTTTCTGCTTCCTTTCCGCCTACACAGTTTTTTTCTGGCAAGGGCCTCCAACACAATGTTGAACAAAAGTGTTGAGAGTGGATATACTTGGCTTTTCTTTTTATCCTGGGTGAAAACATTTAATATTTCAACATTAAGTATACTGTTAGCTAGTTTGCCACAAGTTATTGTGTTTGTTTTTTATCATCAGTAGATTTTGCATTTTGACAAAATATTTTTTCATCTATTAAGATAATTTTATGGTTTAACTTTTTTAGTTTATTAATATTGTGAATTATACTAATGGTTTATAACAAACTAACTTGAATTCCTAGAATTGTACATCTGCCAAAAATCTTTTAACTGTATGCTTTGTCATGGGGTATTCTTTTAATATATTTGCTAGATTCAACTTGCTAAAGTTTTCTTAAGGAATTTTGCTTCTATGTTCATAAAGCATATTGATCCATACTTTAAAATCTTTTCTAGCTTTATTGAGGGATGATTAACACAAAATTGTAAGATATTTAAAATGTACAACATGATAATTTGATATATGTATACATTGTGTAAGGATTCTCCCCTGAGTTGATTAACACATTCATCACCTCACATATTTCTTCTTCTGATTTTGGAAAAGTATGCATAGAATTGATATTATTTCTTTTTTTATAAAATTAACTAGTGGAAACATGGGTTCAGACTTTTCTTTTAGAAGGTGTTAAACTACAAATTCAATTAACTTAATAGATACAAATGATTCAAGGAACCTATATTTTTAGTGTTTTGGTAGTTTGGAATTTCATTTCACCTATGTCGTTGAATTTATTGACAGTAATTTGTAAGAGTCTCCTATTATGCCTTTAACATACATAGGATCCTTAGGATTGTTTTTCTTAAACTGTCCGGGGGTGTGTCAATTTTCCTGAATCTTATTTTCCAAAAAATAAGATTGTGGGTTCACTTATTTTCCTCTATTTTTTCTTTATTTTACTAATATCTGTTCATTTAGAATTATTATCCCCTTCCTTTTGCTTACTTTGTTTACTTTTTTCTTTTTTAAATTGGTTTTTACAGTAGAAATTCAGATTATTATCTCAGAAATTTTTTCCATGTAATGCTATAAATATTCGTCTAGGCACTTATTAAAAATGCATTCTTCAAATTTGAATATGTTGTGTTTTAACTTCACTTAATTCAAAATGTTTTCTAATTTTGCTTGTAATTTTTCCTTTAATCCATGAAGCAAAGAGACCCAAACAAGTTTTATTTGAAACTCTGAATAATAAGTGAGATAGGAAACCAAGAAAGATTGTTTGAACCTGCATATTTATAGGGGCAGTGATACTTTTTTAGGAAATGGCATTAGAAACTCCTGATTATAGTTAACTACTTTTACTCAATATAAATGTGTGTGTGTGTGTGTGTGTGTGTGTGCGTGTGTGTATGCATGTCAGAATTTTCACAAGATACTGAGACAAGATAAATAAGATAAAATTCCTCCTCTCATGGTGACTTTAGCCTAGCGGGAGGGAAAGGCAAATATTCATATAGGGCAGTGCTATATAATAGAGAAATATTTAAAATTTGAAATTTTCTAGTAGAGACTTTAATAAAGTAAATAGACGTATAATTAAGTTTAATATATTTTATTTAACCCTATGTATCTAAGATATTTTAAAATGCAGTCGATATAAAATTATTAATGATACATTTTGCTTTTTTTGGTACTATTTCTTCAAATATTCAGGATGCTTTTTTGTATTTACAGCATATCATTATTTAGACTAGTCACATTTCAAGTGCTCAATAGCCTAAAGTGGCTGATGCCTACTGTGTTGAAATACAATATTCTTGAAATATATAGAAAGTGCTAATTTAGTCCTCACAGGAATGTATCTCCATTACATTGGACATATTGCATATCAAAAATTAAGTAACTAGTCCATGATCTTTTAGCAAATAAGTAAAAGAGATGTGATTTGATTTGAACCAAAATTTTTTTAACTCCAAATCCTATGTTATTTTCATCACCCTTGATACATCTGCAGTTTCTGGTTTCCTTGCCTCCTACTATCTTTTCTCTAAATTATGTGCAATCATATAATCAAAATTGATGTGCTCTAGAACTACTGGGCAGAGAATTGCAGTAAAGTGCTCTTCTCTCTGATGTGAATAAAGGCTAAGAACAGGAATGTAATGATGCTTCTCTTGACATAGCTGGAGAGTCAAGTTTCTATCCTTATATTTTCTTTACATCTTAAAAGACGTATAAAAGTACATCGCAAAAGTATAGTAATGTGTTCTGGCTGTCGTAATCCTGAATCTATTTCTCTGGTCAGAGTTTTTAAAGAGTAGTTGAGAGAATTCTATTTGGATAAGCAGAATAAAAAAATCAAATGTATTTGGTTAAAATTATTTAAATTGACTTGCCTAGAAACAATTGGATAAAAAGGGTTTTTTTTTCCTTATTGATCAAGAAACTCAGAAGAGTTAATAAATTTAAGGCCCTTGTATTTAAACAAAGTTTCTTCAAGATGTCACTAGTATGGTCTAGATTTATTTTTAAGCCACTGGATCTGTCATATATTTGGAATTAACTTTCATATGGCTAAAGACATTTTTATGTATCATGGATGTGACATGTGCAAAAAACCCATGCTAAAAATTAACTAAATGTGGAACAAATTTAGATTAATTTATGCAGTCACCTATATAATATATATATTATACACACACATATTAAGCACAAGTGACTTGGAAGCTGGAATTGCTTACTGAAATCACAAGAGTTCTGTCTCGAAAAATTAATGTCTGATTTTGGCAAATCCATTAACTACTCAGGGCTGACTTCAGTTACTATAGCCTGAAACTATGAGCCCATGGCTTGTGCTCTGTTGAGCACATGAGGGACAAAGTGATGTTTCCGCTGCAGTCCAATCATATATATAGGCACAAGGCTTAATTCCTCACAAAAAAGCCCAATGAGGAGCTTAGTTTGAGATTTCTGTTTACTAGCACTCAGATCTTCTCACACTCTACAGTATGTCTAATTGTTAGCACTATTTTTTTTTAATTTGAAAATTTTATTAAAAGATATTTTAAGACAGCTAAATAATAATATGCCATATTTTTGGAGGGAAAGGTCATTATATAATATTATATTATATATATATATATATATATATATATACACACACACATATATATATATCAACTATGTAGTTGAGATATATATATGTATATATATAACTATATAGATGTAGAAATTTATAGAAAGTTTTACACAGAATTTTATGTCTAGATTTATATATAGGTGTGTGTGTATATTTTTAAAGATAGTTTGGGTGTAATTCCAATTAAAATTCCAGAGTAAATTTAAATTTTATGTACACACACATACATTAGCTGGCATTTTTTTTCTTAATGAACTGTTCTAAGAGTTTTTGTTTTAAGGATTCTGCTTATAGAATAAATTGTCCTGAACTGGCCAATTTTGTGAGATTTGACTGCTAAGTTTTACCTGCAGGTCAGAACAAAAATTCTGGAGGGAAAATGCTGTGTAAAAGGTGTCTAATATCCCTGCTTCCTTGGATACTAAGGCATTTGACATAAAAAAAAAATTGATGCATTGCAATTAATTCACCTTTACTATACTGTTTCTAAGCCAGTCTAAGTATGCTAAGAAAACTGAGTTGAGTGTTAGGGTAAGTTTAAGAATTAGTCATTTACAACTTATTTTGATAACTAGAGAACTTTGCTAACCTGTAAGATTGAACTTCAGCACATAAAATCCTTCATCAAGAATGGATCAAGGTAAAGTGGCCCATGTTAAAAACTGTGTCATGAGTAAAATACTGACAGATGATCCAGGCAAAAGATGGGCATGATTTTTACTAATATTAAACAAAGCAGCACATGACTGGGTTCAGAGTGCTGATGTTCAAGGCAATGAAATAATTACCTGTACTTGGGCAAATGTGGGTGAAACGAGGTGTAAAACGAGCTCTGCTAAGTCATACCTAAGAAGAATCATAATGTGAACGTTGAAACGAAGAGCAATAAGGAAGGCAAAGCTTATCAGAGCTCCTGATTATAGGCACAGGTCATGAAACTGGAAAATGGCTTTTATGATAGCACTGAAGGCAACTTCACATGGCAGTATTCATTCAGGTACAACCAGAATCATGCACATTTTTATTTCGATTGCAATGATCATCCCTCTGCTAGTACAAAAGTATCCTTGGAGATGACTGAATTTGCTAATGTGAAGGGACTGGCAACTTATCAAAAGCAAAGTGCTTGACGTTTAAGAGGAGCAGAGAAGGCTTCTATGGGGGAAGTGATGATGGTAACCCCTGGAAACTCCTAACCAAGTGTTGACTTGTTTGCCAGTGAGCTGAGTCAGAGGAGAGAAAAATGCAGTTAAACCTATCCTTAATAATAATGCCTATCAATCAATAACAGTTGACCCTTGAACAATGCAGGAGTTAGTGGTGCTAATCACCTACGCAGTTGAAAATTATGTATAACTATTGACTCCCCTCAAACTTAACTACTAATAGCCTACTGTTGACCAGAAGTTTTACCAATAACATAAACAATCAATTAACACATATATTATATGTTACATGTAATATATATTTTATAGGTTACATATTTACAATGAAGTAAGCTAGAGAAAAAAAATGTTAAAATAAGGAAGAGAAAATATAGTTACAGCATTTGTTGAAAAAATTCGTGTATAAGTGGACCCAGGGCAGTTCGAACCTGTGTTGTACAAGGATCAACTGTATATCCTTCCTTCCCACTTGGCTCATTGCCTCCAAAACAACAACACTCTCTTAAATATATCCTCTTTATTAGGCATTGTTCTTGAATTTGAGGTTTCAAAAGTGGACAAAATAGATCATATTGTTAGGTTGCTAGTCAGGCATGAGTGACAGGAGTCAAGGCCCAACTCTGAAATCATAGAAACTTCCCTTGAAGACCTTCCTTAAGGACCTCCCAGAAACACCTCCCTTTTAGGGTTATAAATTACTCCAAATCTTAGAGCACAAAAGCCATAAAAGCTAATGGCTAAACCAGCTACAAACACACGTGCAGAAAGAGGCTCATAACTTCAGCCTCAAATTATAACAGACTGAATTCTGGGTAAGCACATGTGCAGTAGGCAAAGAATTATATAACAGCCAACTGTCAGTCAAGGTGACATCACATATGGACCATCTAGGCCCTCCTATCATGGACCAAATATAAACAGATCTTCTCATTTCCACATGGTTATAGCTCTCCTGGCTGGAAACCTGCCCCTCCCTTTGGGGTGTACTATCTTATCTCTTCACCTCCTAAATTCCACAGGGCTGCAGCCTTTCTTAGCAAGACCTGACTCTTTCTAAAATGTACTTTCAATAAATCTTACTTTTTCTCAGTCTCGCTGACTTGTAATTCTTTACTGCGTCGGCAGGGAAGAACCGATGAACAACACCACACAACACCACCATCCACCACACTTCACTATCCACCTCCTCCTCCATTCCACTGGGGTGACACCGGGTTTCACATCACCCCAGAGGTGACAGTATTTTCTTACAGAGTCCATATTTAAATCAGGGGAGACAGTAAAAAAAAAGTAAAGTATATTCACATGTAAGTTAGTAATTAGTAAAATTTAACAAGAGGCAAAGAGAATGAGAGTGGTGGAGGGCGTGCTACCTTAAGAAGGTCATTAGGGCAAGAGTCCCTAGTAGGGTAATGTTTGACACCTGAATGAAGCGTGGAGTGAGACATGATACGTGGGGGAAGAGAGTGCCAGGCAGAACACAAATGTATAGCTTTGTTCACACTATTGTATATGCCAGGAATGTTTTTACATCTTCTCTGCTTAACAATATCTTATCTTTCAAGGCTGACATTGAACGGTCTTTCTTCTTTGGAAACTTTCTCAATTTTATCCAATCCTTAAAAGTTTTCATGTACCTAGCTAATACAGCCTTTTATTCATATTCTGAAATAGCACTTGTTTAATCACCCAATAGTAAAATATGCACTAGAGACTGGGAACATGAAGAATAGAAACACTTGGCCTCCAAGAGCCAGTGAAATTACACTCCCCTCAAGGAACTTACACTGAATTTTAATTTTCTGTGCCCCTGTTCTCCTTCCTTATGAGACTGTAAGCAACTTCAGGAGAGAGACCAGGTGTTATTCGTGTTAATAGTACCATATAATTGTACATGCCATATAAGTTGAAAAATCTTATGTAGTCTATAAATGTGTGTGATATTAATAAAGAGTAACACCAATATTTATCCAACAGTATTAAGAAGTTGCATGTTGGGACATAGCTTCAGCTAAGACCCTAATTTGAAAGTAATACTTTCAGCTTAAAGAAATAAAGTTTTCCCTTTATAGTGAAGAAGGCAAACTACACTGAAGAAACTTACTGCTGGTATGGCCGACATCCTGAATAAAAGACATAAATCTTATCATGCAGGAAGCATTTTGAAGAGAACGCTGAGGGGATCAAAGCTGCTTTGGAAATCAGTTGGAAATGTCTGTTCTTAAATTTGGCTTTGAACAACTGCAAAAATGGAGACTGAGACTATAAATATAATTACAGAAGGAGCCAAATCCAGTGCAGGTGACTGTGAAACAAGCTTTAAAGAAAACACAGCAAGGTTGCCACTTTTGCCTATGCAGAATGTGTGCGCTGTATAACTCCAGGGGCCTTTGTTAACATATACCACTATGGGAATGGGACATTCTGGAGGTATGCAATGGGGCTGTTACTACCCTGCTTCCCCCAGCACAACCCAAAGCTTCAGAATCCAGAATAGAATGTGATTGGTTCCTTTGTCACCAAGGCCAAAGATTTTCTCCCTTTCATTTGTTGGAACACTTTGTAATTATTAGAATTCTATTTCTTATTTAAGTTGATATATTTCAAAAAAATGAAGTTCTCTTTTCTCAGTGTGGTTACTGTCAAGATCCACAAATAATTTTTCCATTTTATTAGGACTTACTATTATTTACTCATTATCATAAATTGCTTACTGAGTGAAGAGAACGGAATACTTCTTCATTACTATGCAAAAGATTTTAGTGCTCAAAGAGAGTAAAAAACATCTCTGATGGAATGCTGTTTCAATAAAGTTTATTTGTCTTATGAGCTGCGTATTATAGTCATTCAATAATATTTGGAAATCACTGAATTTCATAACAGTTATAACCGGCTTGTGGTCCCTGAAAATCAGCCCACGTGCCGTCTTTGATAACATGCTCTAGGCTTACTGCTGTCAAAACCTGATCCCTCCTATTTAAAGTCCAATTGAGTGTGGCCATTTTCTTTTGCAACACAGGTCATATGAGCTGAGACTTGGTTTTGCCTTCATAGAAAATGTTCTGAAATGAGGCAGAGATGTGGCACAGTATCGGGAGGCTAAATTTTTTGCTGCTGCTGTGTCTCCTTATTTTTGTGGCCCACTCTCCCAGTCTGGGTTTTGGCTTTGTAATTGCTGAATCCCTGAGTCCTGCTGCATTTGATCCTAGGCCTTTGATATTCACATGTTCCTGCTAGCTCTGCCAGGCTTCTTTGTGCTTCAGTGACTTCTGGTATAACAAGCACCCACTCTCATACTTCGTTTCTGATTCTTCTTGGGTAGTTGATCCTCTGCTCAGCCACTACCATAAACCTGCAGACTCAAGGACCGCCTGTCCTCGTCTTTCTGATCTCTGCTGCTAAACTTGGGTCTCCCGTTACCACTTCCGACTTCTGAACATGTGGCCAGACACTGACAGGGAAGTTGTGATCTCAAATCGTTAAATATCTTGGTGTTGCCTCAGACACAATTTTGAACGAGGCTGCTGTATACTGAAAACCCTTTGTGTCCCTGGAAAAATATGGATGACTAGGAAAGTTACAGAATTTTTTAACTGAGTGTGATAATCTAATCAGCTCTCATTTGTAATTATAGATGAAAAGATATGTTTGATACTTTTAGTAAAGAGAATTATAATTTTTATTGAAATCAGAAAAACAATGTCAAATGCTCATTGTGGGGAAAAAATCACACATTTTTATTTTTTTGTTAGGCAAGGCAAACCTCACAGATTGCAAGGACCTTGTCAGCTTACAATCCCTTGTTTTTTTATTTTTTACGCTTACAGCACCTGGTCTTCCTAGGTGGTCTCCCATCCAAGTACTAACCAGGATTGACCCTGCTTAGCTTCCAAGATCAGACGGGATCGGGCTTGTTTAGGGTAGCATAGCCATAGACAAAAGTTACACATTTAAAAGACATTGTGATAGCATGCGTGTGTGTAAAACTAGATATACATTTCTATGTAAGAGCCAGGCAAGATAGTTATAGCTAAGCACAATTCTAGGGTTTCCAAATGTATCATTTAATCTTTATAACTAACCTGTTAGGTAGAAACAATTGTAGAAATGAAGAAACTACTGCAAGAAGTTAAGTGACATACTCAGGTTTGCAGAACTGCTAAGCAACAGATTTGAACTCAGTCTAGCTGACTGCATGGTATGATCTAACTGTTCATTATACTGTCATTCTCATACTACCAAATACATAGCAAAAGCCCAGAAAGAATACTTTCCAAACTATTAAGAGTCTATTCTGGGAGTGTGGATTGGGAAGTAGGAAAGATGTGAGAGGGACTTACTTTTCACTGTATATAATTCTGTAGTATTTTCATTCATAATTTTAATTAAAAACAGACATAAGAAAAGTTATTAGCACAAGCAAGTTTCTTTTTGTGGCTTCTTACTAACCATAAGATTTGCTTTTGATAGTCATGGATATATGACTATATCAAGCCTACAGAAAACTCACAAGTGTATTACAAAGACTTTCCCCCTGATTCTATTTGAGAATCTGTTGCTGACCTGAATATATTAGTGTCTTTTCTACAAACATTACAGTCTCCTATGTAACTGCAATATAGCCATTATAACCAAGAAATAACCATTGGTACATTACTGCCATTTAAAGCACAGATATCATTCAGGTTTTATTACCCCAATAATGTCTTTTATAGAAGATCAATTCCAGAATCATACGATGCATCTAAAAATCATTTCTTTTTAGTTTATTTTGATTTTGAACAGACCCTCAGTCTTTCCTCAGCTTTTGTGACCGTGACACTTTTGAAGATTACAGTTATTTGTAATATGTCTTTGTCCTTGCAGTTAGCTCACATTCTTCATGAAGTGCATAGGATACTGTTTCTTTTCCTCATATTCTATAAAGTGCCAAAGTATTTCAATTTATCTAGTTATTAATGATGTTCACTTAGATCACTTGATTAAGATGATGTCTGTCAGCCTTCTTCACAGTAAATTTGCTCATTTTCTTAGAATTATCAGCTTTTTGTGAGGAAGTACTCATGTAAATACCCCATTTATCATGAAACTTCTAATTTTTCCATGTATTTATAACAGCACAGACTCATGGACTCTTATTTTATTTAATGGGTTATCGTTATTACCTTTAATATTAAATTATTAGTAATATTTAGATTTTAAATTGCCTCACATTTGGCCTATGGGAGCCACCTCAAGCTGGCTTCTATATCCTTTTGACACATCTTCATCATTTTTGAAACAGTTCTTTACTTTATAGCCAAGGATGTTCTGGATTAATTTTTTTTTCTCTGCTGCAGTCATATTCCTTTTCATGGAGAGGTAGCGCTAGATATACTCATTTCTTTTGAGGTGAGAGACATGGAATTTTCCTGAAAAAAAATGCTGGAATCAATTTCTGGATAGAAGGTAAAACCGAAATGATATCCAGGTATAGTCTTACGAATGACTGTAGTACAGTCCAGATTAATTTCAAAGTTCTCAGAAACCTCGTTTGGAAAAGTAGTTTTATTTTTCTTCTCTTTTATGATCACCAAGACTTTTGGTTTCTGAAGTCCCTTGACCTATGTCACCACTATTCTAAATTCTTACTTCTTTTTACCACTACAAACCTCCTCCACAACATTTACCTTTGCCCAGTCCACTCTTTTAAAAAGACTTTTCAAAGAGTGGCTTTAAGTTTGAAACAGAGTTGAAAAGAACTTAGAGATTTTCCATACACTTCAAGCTGCGCATGCATAGCTCTGCTCATGATCAACATCATCCACAAGAATGGTATTTTTTTTTTTTTTTTTAACGAAGAATGAATCTACATTGACACATCAAAATCACCCATAGTCCATAGTTTACTTTAAGAGTCACTCTGGGGTTGTATATTCAGTGTGTTTGGCAACCACTGATCTTTTAATTTTCTTCATATTTTTGCCTTTTCTAGAATGTCATATAGTTAGAATGAAAGTAAATAGCATTCTCAGATTGTCCTTTTACTTAGTAATGTGCATTTAAAATTACTTCATGTCTCTTCATGGATCAATAGCTCATTTCTTTTTAGCGATAAATAATATTTCATTGTCTGGCTGTGCCACAGTTGATCATCCATTCACCTACTGAAGGATATCTTGGTTGCTTCCAAGTTTTGTCAATTATGAGTAAAGCTTCTATAAACATCTTTGTGGGGGATTTTGCGTAGATATAAGTTTTCAACTTCTTTGGGTAAATGCCAACAAGCAAGATTGTTGGATCATAAGGTTAAGAGTATGTTTAGTTTAATAAGAAACTGCCAAACTGCCTTCCAAAATGGCTGTACCATTTTGCATTCCCGCCAGCAATTCCCGTTGCTCCACATCCTCAGCAGCATTTGGTACTGTCAGTGTTCCAGATTTTAGCTATTCCAACAGATACACGATTGCTTTTTAATAAGCTGTTTTAACTTTTTGGTTGTTCATTTGATACATAATTTACTTGAAACTGATCAAAGTAATATTAAAGTGTTCAAGAGGTTACATTAATTTTTTAATGTTTGCAATCTTTTTTTTCAAAACAGGTAGAATCAGCAGGCCCATGATTGTTTTATACACAATGTTTATGTGTATATATATCTCATGGGGATCTGTAGTCATAAAAATGATAAATTCTGATCTCTGGAGCTTTTACTAGCAAAAGGGAGGTGAAAAGCCATGATCCAAAGGAAAAAAACTAAAAATAATTTGATGATTTCTGACAGTAGTCATTATTGTAGAAAAGATTCTACAGACAGAAGTTGGCTGAGATTTGGCTAATCATGAAATTAGATGCTGATGATTTGTTTATTCTAAATATTGTTTGAGTTCTGTCATGTCAAGCACTGTTTCAGTTGCTGTAAGAAAGCACTTTAACAATTTAGAGTCAACAATGAATGGAAAACTTAAGAGCCACGTTTTGTTTTGGAAATTTTGGCTATTTGGGCAAATACCAATATTTCTCTCTACCAGTGAATTGAAATGTCACACAGAGCTTCTTCAGCTACATTTGACCTAAGACAGGAGGGGAATAGACTTCACATCTTTTATTTAATTGATATCTTCACAACATTCTCAAATACTCAGGAAGCTGAAAGAAACATTTTCAGTATTTACTCTTTCTCCAAACTGTATTTTCTGTGGAAGTAAGGCAGATGAAAGGCATGTTCTCTTAATTACCACATGCTGCTCAGAACACCGCAGTTTGTGAATTTTTAAGTGAAAATGGAAATTGTTTTCATTTCCCTGATTTTTATTTGCAAGTTTCATGCCCCAGACCTGTGTGGCTTCGATCATAAGTGACAGCTAGATGGAAGAACCCATTTAAGAGTGACATATTGTATTACACTCAGCACATCTCTACTTTAGGGAATTAAAGAACAAAACATATTCAAACAGAGAAGGAAAGACTACCATTTATCTGACTTTTTTTTCCCTCTATATCCAAGTTAAAATAAAGGTAAACCTATATGCTATGACTCCAAATATGAGTCAAAATAAATAAAATAATGAGGTCAGAAGCACCTGTATCTCTTGGCCGCCTTCCTAAATACTCTACCTCAACTTTGCTGAACTGTCTCCCACAACAAATAAAGAGAAAGGAAGAAGCCACAGAAAAGATTAGAGGAAGTAGGAAAATTCTCAAAGGAATATCTGATTTGTGTTTTCATCTATAAAAACCAAATTGCCTTTGAATTTAATTTCTTTACACAGAGCTGCAGAGGCATTATTTAAGTAACTCAGAATTATATCAAATACTGCTGACCAGCTCAGTTTACAGACTAGTTTGATTACATTTGATTTCTAAATCTATATTCAAATATATTATCCCCTTCATTTATGAGAAACAAAAGGAGATTCATTATTCCATATTTTTTCTTGTATTTTAAATAAGTTTTTTTGGGGGGATATTATGTTTCTACATAAATAAATGCGTGCAGAAAAAAAAAACCTTTGTTCTTATCTTAGAATGTCAGAATAATGCAATTTTGTCTTTTGCATTTAAAAAGAGTTTTAACAGGATCTCTTATATTGGATTCTCTTGAAATAAGTCTCTGAGACAGATATCTGAATACAGGTGGCGTTTTGGGGAAGGTAATCCCAGAAAGCCAAATTGATAGATGCGGAGAGTAAAATGCAGAGGGAAAACAAATAAAAGGCTGCATAAATGAGTTAGATGTCACTATGAGTTACTCTCTGATGGTGGCTTTTGAGAAGTCGTACAAAATACCTTTTAGAGCTATCTACAGAGCTGATGAAAGGCAAAAGCATTTGACCATTAGTTTCTGTACCACTTGGATCAAGGTTGACCCTGTACATTTTAATTACCCTGGACTTACTGGGTACATATGGATGAGTGACAATCAGGATGCTGTAGGGTTTCATACATAAGGGTGTCAAAGACGTATTATAGCTGAAATCAAGAAATATCTAATGTGTTCTGAGGTGAGGCTCTGCATATTGTTTTATGCAATACATCCTTTATTGGGGTTTGCCAGAGGCTCCATCCCATATCCTATACACTGTGGAGAAGGCTAGTACCATGAGAACAGCTGGGTCACATAGCCTGAATGACAGAGAAACTTTCACCACAGTCTGGTCTTGTGACCTGGACTTGGAATTAAAAACAGCTTCTTCTTCTTCTAGATCTCACTTTAGACAAGTTCCAAGTCAGCTATTAATAGAGGAGTCTTTTATTGCAACACCACCACACCCATTTATTTATGTGTTGTCTATAGCTACTTTTGTGCTGGAATAGTAAAGTTGAATAGTTGTAATTATAAATATTTTAGACTTTGCAGACCAACTCGTTTCTATCTTTCTCTTCATAGAAAAAGTTTGCTAAGCTTTAGAATAATAAACAGAAGAGAGGGAAAATTTTTCTAAGCATTGGACATGATGTTCCCAAAATTGAAAAAGAAATCAAGTAAAGAGCCTCATTGTGAAATGTAGATGTTGCAAGGTACAACTTGTATTTTATTCTAATGGGATATCTTGGCCTGCCATGGGCCCTTAACTTTACTGATGTGGAGGATGCCAGATTAAGGTTTATTTCCAATTTCTTTCCCTGATTTTAAGTATGATCTTAAATGTGGATGTAGGAGATGAGAGTCTCCTTAAAAGATGCGATACAAGCCACCTGGATCTCACGGAGTATATCCAGTTGATATATGGCTGACATGATCCTGAAACTCATTTTTTCGATATATACATATTGTTTAATAAACTCCAGATTAATTCATATTAGTTAATAAACCTCAGCCAATTCATAATACACATTAATATCCACAGTTCACATATTGTTCAAGTGCCAAAGCTACCATACTATTCTTTTCTATCACTTCACAAATCCCCATGGGTGAGAATTTCAGTAATTGTGATGCTGTTGCGTACCAGGTGATCTCACCATCTCACTTACTATTAAAGACTGTGTCACATTACTGTCTCACCTGTGAGCGATCCAGCTCTATAACCTCATGCTAAATGTCTGCTTACTAGAGGCACTTAAGGTATAAACTTAGTCTAAACTTGGATTCTTCTGAAAGCAGAGCTGGAAACAAATATTTGCATGCAGGTCTTTAATTTCAGAATGTGATCCCAGGAAGTCATGACAAACTTAGGTTCTAAAGCAGAGAAGTGGGGAAAACCAATACAAAAGAGGCATTACTGAGCTCACCCACTGCAACAAGTAAATGATACTTTGTCGTACAGTCCCATGGGAACTTCTGAGGATCCTTTTGAAATGTGTCTAGGGCATTACATTTTAAAAATGTATCAATTTTAAGTGAGTATTGAGTCATTTTCATGGGTATCTCACAACATAACTGAAGTCTGAGAGCAGGACATCAGAGGTTCATGGCCTGAGTTCAAAGCAAGGGGATATAAGGTTATACCTGTGTGAAGCCAGTAACCTCATCACTGGCTTGAAGATGGGAAACAGATGTGCCTAATGGGAGATTTCCAGATATTATGTATGAATTTTGAATTTGGTTTTGTTGTTGTTTTAGGTAATAAGACTGAAACCAACATAACAGCTATATATTACATGCATTTAATTTTTGGCCATTTAGCATCTGGTACAGAGATATAATCTAAACACTGATTTTACTACAAAAATTGAGTATACTACAAGTAAATTCTAAAAAATATATGAAAAGAGTGAGCATAAGGAGTGGATTTTGAAGGGCCATGGACATTTAGAGAAAGCAATAATATGTTTTTATATTTTTGTAACTGGGCAGAGAAACTGAATAGACATGTTTTTCAAAGATGGCAAAAAATGGCCAACAGGTACATGAAAAGGTTCTCAACATCACTAATCATCAGAGAAATACAAATCAAATCCACAATGAAATATTGCCTCACACCTGTTAGAATGGCTATTATCAGAAAGATGAGAGATAGCAAATGTTGGTGAGGATGTGGAGAAAAGGGAACCCTTGTACATTGGTGATGGGAATATAAATTGGTACAGTCTCTATAGAAACAGTATGGAGTTCCTTAAAAAATTAAAAATAGAACTACCATATAATCCGGCAATTCTACTTTTGGAAATTTATCTGAAGGAAATGAAATCCCTATCTTGGAAAGATATTTGTACCCACTTTTCATGGCAGCATTATTTGCAGTAGCCAAGACATGGAAGCAGCCTAAGTGTCTATCAATAGATGATGGATAAAAAATTGTCACACACACACAGAGGAACTTTTTTCAGCCATTAAAAAAGGAAATGCCATTTGAGACAACATGGTTGGATCTTAAGAGCATTATTTTAAGTGAAATTAGCCAGTCAGAGGAAAACAAATAGTGCATGGTATCATTTGTATGAGGAAACTTTAAAAAGTGAGTCAAACTCATAGAAACAGAGTAGAAAAATAGTTACTGGGGGCAGGGAAATAGAGGTTGATAAAGGGGTGCATACTTTCAGGTATAAGATAAAAACATGATGACTATAGTTGATAACACTGTATTGTATAATTGAAATTTACTGAGTAGAACTAATGTTCTCACAAAAAAGATGTAAGGTGATGGGCGTATATGCGTTAATTAACTAAGTGGTGCAAATTCTTTCATAATGTCATTAACAAACATTTTAGAGAAAACAATGGGATGTTTTATATTGTGTAATTTTGCTGTAAGGGCAGCTCTATTTGTGGAGTTGCAGTGTATAAAATTCTAATAGAACGTCACCATTTTTCAAGTTAAAGGAAACTCAGGAGAAGGGTTGGGGAAAACGAGATTGCTGTAGAGTGAAGAGAGGAACTTCAGAAGAGAGAGAGCCAAGGAACTTCAAATATAAAACCTAAAATTACAAAAAAAATACAGTTTTGTAGTCGCCTAGTTATTCCTTCCTTCTCTAGCAACGGCACACTAATCTCTGTACATAACTGACTGTCCCCATTGTGTGCAGCCCCAAAGTGACCGTCAGTAGGTTTCCCTGCCCCGCTTCATTAAGGAGGCACCTCATAACCCAGAGTTAGTGAACTCTGTATTTCCCCAGGCATTGAATCTTAAGGATTAAAGGGGAAGAAACAGTTGGAGTTTATTAATCCTGGCAGTAGTGACTTGGGGAAAAAAACAAACAAACAATAAAGTGTATCTGAGTTCCTATAACTAGAACTCTGAGGCTGCCCTATTTTCTATTGTTTTTTGAGACTGGTTTTATATATATTTTTTAAATTTTGTGAAGTAGTTGTTCCCTTTCCAATTATTTTTATACTTAATTTATCCAAGAAATATTTGGTTATTTATAAAAACCACAAAAGTTGTTAAAAAAAAAACGGGAGAATTTAAATTTTAGTGTCTCTCAATCGATACACTTGAAACATGTCTTCCATTCCCATAATATTTTGCTAAATAAACTAAAGTGTGACTATTTTTAATGAAATAACAAAGATTGATATGTTTGGAGGGAAGTGAGAGCTTTCAGTCATCCATAAGTAAGTTAAAGTTGGGTCAAAGACATTAAAAGAATTCTTTCAGACTAAAAGTAAGAATATTTCTATTATTGCCTCATTTTTCTTTTGTATTTTTTGTTATGATGATAGAGGTAAAGAGATTTCACATATGTTTACTAATCATTCCTCATGTTAGAACATTTGCTTCTCTAGGCTTATCAGAAACAAGACTGAGCTTTTATCCTAAATTCACAAACATTTTTTCTGTCTCCTTTGTAATTACCTTCCTTGGTTATTCCCTTAACGTTATTTTTGCACAGAGCTATTTTAGGGCCCTTTTTTTCTCTCCATACATACTTTTCCTACATAATCTCATTTATCTCTAAATGCTTTGATAACTATGGTGAAGTTCACCAACTATTTCACAGATCTCTCATAGCTCCAGACTCATTAAGC
The DNA here is from genome assembly GCF_000325575.1 of Pteropus alecto. Lineage (NCBI taxonomy): Eukaryota > Metazoa > Chordata > Mammalia > Chiroptera > Pteropodidae > Pteropus > Pteropus alecto. The sequence continues at coordinate 1,628,913 of NW_006494610.1, forward strand.
CACCTGCTTGTTAGACCTCTCACTTTACATGCAACGTGCCGACACTGAACTCATTTCCTATCCCTACCACATAACTTTAAGTTTGTTCCTACTTTTATGTTTCCTGAAACCACAAAGTTACTCAAGCCTCTTTTTTCATACCCCAAGCCAAATCATAACCAAGCATTAGAAATACTCTTAATCCATATTTCTATTACCTGTGGTGACTCACTGTTATATACCATATACCTCTCATGCTGCTTAAAATATAATGACTATTCCATAAATATCTTCTGAGTAAATTAAGGAAAGTTCCAGATCATTTTATCTCCTCTGGCCTACTTTGAATAATCTCTTAACTTTGTTTTTGACAGTTTCTAATCTTACTCAGTTCTTATAGATATTCTACACTTTTTCCAGAGCAGTTTTATAAAAACAGATAAAATTGATAACTCCCTTTTATAAGGCTAGCCAAATTCTGGCAGATACTCTAACTGTATCCTCCCCCACCAATTGCTATTTCTCTTTTATCTCTTACCATTTTGACCCTGCCCATTATACTGTATAAACTTCCTGAATTTAAGTTTCCTAAATGCTTCCTAAATTTTCTTGCCTCAAGAATTATTGAATATACCATTTCCCTTCCTGGAATAACTGGATTTCCTGGAACACCTTTGTAGTCATTTGGATCTCAGATTAGTTATTATTTCTTCCTGTTGGCCTTCCTTGGTTTCATCGATTTGATGAGATCTCTGCATTTTGTTCTCCTATAGCTTCCTGTATTTCTCTGTGCTTAAATTAAATAGAATTTCCAATAAAGAGAGAGCTCCACAAGGGTAGGGCTTGTACCTGTCTATTCATTGGATGTGTCATGAGCTCCAAACACAATGTCCAATGCATAGTATTTTGAAATTTGTTCATAAATAGGAGAAAATCATCCAACTGTTTTAAATGCCTACATGTTAGACATGATTGAGAACTGAAACATTTTTAAGATTGTTTACATTCTTTAATTCCACATGGTAGGCATTTTTTCCCTATTTTAATAGTTAAGTTTTATTCATTTTTTCCCTATTTTAATAGTTAAGTTTTACTCATAAATTTGGAGAGAAAATGACAAGAGACTTAAAAACGTTGTAGTTATAACGTCAAATATATTTCACAGTACCTTAGTTTACAAAAAGTATTAAATAAGGGTAAAATGTGGTATTATTCATTCTAGTAGCAGCATGAATAGACTTTGAGAACCAACACAGTTATTCTTGTCAACAGTATTTTCTCGGTGGTACTTAGATCAAGTGCAGAAAGATCTTGGTGAAGTGAACCAAGAGGAAACACCTGCAAGATCTTTTATATGGTAGTTAAAACTGTCCTAATGAATTATCCAAAGTTCAAATTATGTTTTCAGTACAATTGCCGGTTATCTTTAAAAAATCCTGAAAATTAATACAACTTTGGAAACACCATCTTGCAAAAAGTATCTGCAACCCTCTTTTTGATAAACCAAAACATTTAGTTTTAACTGTGCAGTGTAGACGAATGTACTTCTTTCTTATTGTGTTATTCTAAGTTTTTTGAAAAAGATTTATAATTAACAAATCACAGTTTGAAAGGCTCAGTATTAACACAAATTGGATTATATCAGCTTACTTAAAAGTATACTTATTTTGAGGAACAATATTGACCTCACTTTGTACAATTCTGACCTGACAAAAAAGAACACAAAATCATATTAAGTAAAATATATAAACACCTTGTTCATTTTCTTATTAGTGTTATGAATGTGTGAGAGGCATTGTAAAATTATAGAGATACTCAAATTCATTACTATCTGAATTTTCCACTTAAAGCTATTTAACTTCATCTCCAAAGGAAAATTTCTTCATTCTACATAAATCATCCACTACTATGCTTGTACCCTTTATATTAATATTAATAACAAAACATCTACAAAATTCCAATTTTAAGCCCCTCTTTCTCCTTGTTCTCTCAGTTTAGCTGGATTAATTCACTGTTTGTTTGTTTTTTTCATGATTAATCACTAGTTTTATCTTCCAAGTTAACTTTTGGGTCCAGGACCTATGTTTCATTATTAAAATCATTCACTTGCAAAAATCCTTACCTCTTGACATCTTTTTGTGTATGTGCTCACCTGACTAAACTTCAAATCTAAGTAATTTAATACTTTTATTACACTACCTCTGCTTCCAGGAAGCTGAATATTGCTGTAGAAAATTACATGATCATGTTAAATGAATCGCCTTTCAATTCATAATCACAGGTCTCAAATTGGCAGTCAACACTATTTAGACAATTCTGTTACATTCCCAGGACAACATCCTTATAAGCCTTCTCTCAAATCTCTCATATCCCCTAGCAACTCTCAACAGATGACCTCACCTTATGTTTTTTTACCGATACAGAAACAAAAAGAAGTTTCCTATAAACAAACCTATAATCTACTTAATTTGGTAGGTTTCTCCATTCTGTTTCTCTCCTGACATTATGAAGATGTGTCCGTGGTCTGACTAAAGGCCAGTTCTGCACTTGTGACCTGGATCCTACCCTTTCCCGTCTTCCTATTTCAGTCTCTCTTTACCCTCACTTCTCTCACATCAACAATTTCTTTTGCTATACTGAATAATTACGCCAATATACTCTGGTATTTCTAATCGTACAAGAAAAATGCATTTTTATTTAAAAATATCCCCTTTATGCTACATTACATTCTAGCATTTGCCTCTCTTTTGTGCCCTTTCACAGCATAGTTTAACAGTAAGCTATAGTTGCTATCTCCTCACACTCATTTTTCATTTTCCTTCAAATCCTCTGCAAATCAGTCTTTTGTCTTTACTTTGCTGAAATTGCTCTCATTAAGTTCACTAGTGATCTCCATGCTTCTCGGTAGAATTCAACACAATTGACAACTATCTCATTTCCAAATATTTTTTGTTTTTTAATACCACACTTTGACTTTTGTCCCTTTCCTTCTCAGATCTTCTTCTTTATTAATCCAATCTTTCAAAATTGAACTGCCCTACAAATTCGTTTTAAGGTCTTATTTTTAAGCTCTATTATTATTATATTTTAAACTCTATAATATTATTTCTCTGAAAAGTCCTCCTATATAATCTCACCCAGTTATACTGTTTGAAATGTTATGAATTGGGCAATGAGTTCTTTGTGTCTAACTTACCCCTGGGCTACAAATTCATAAAGCCAACAGTCATTTGAATGACTAATAGGCATCTCAAATTAAACAAGTCTAAAATAGAATTTTTTGATTTGCGGCTCCCTCCCCAATATGATTTTCCATCAATATTCCCCGTCTCAGTAAATCATTCACTCAGTTCCACAAGTTAAAAGAACTCTGTAATCATTTTAACATCTTTCTTTCACTCCCCTCAACTCACACACACACACACACACACACATACACACACACACACACACACATCACTCTCAATGTACATGTACACATGTACCAGTGTTAAATCTTGGCAGGTCAACCTCTAATATACACACTAAATTTGATCACTTGTTTACTTTTTCATCACCATCACCCTAGTCTAAAACACTATCATTACTCTCTGACTTGTGGAACTGACATCTGAAATGAGTTTCCTACTTAAGAGAACTTCATCAAGTAAAATTTATTCATTGACAGCAGCCAAATTCATTTTTTAAAATGAAGATGAAAATTAGGTAACTTAAGCTCTTGCTTAAACCTTTTTATAGATTTTTATAGTACTTAGAAAATCCATATAATTACCATGGTCTATACATCATTTCGTTACATGACCTGTTCTCTGCCAAAATTTGCCACCTAGTTGTTTAATCACTTACCATTTATTTTAGCTATTTTGATGTCTTATTGGTCCCTATAGCTTCATATTTCTGTATTCACTATTCCTTCTGCCTGGAATACTTTTCCCCTAAGATCTTTCTTGGGTCTGCTCCTTCTCATTCATGTCAAAACCTAATTGACAATCATAACTAATGTTGCTTCCTCACAGCCTGTTTTATTGCTCAAATTTAGTTTCTTCTCAGCATTTTTTAAAATCTAAAATTATATTTTTGTGTATTTATTCATTTGATATCTTTCTCTCTTCTCTACCACCTTCCTTCCAGGATACAAATGTCATAGGAACAAGGAATTTGTCTGTTACTTAACACTGTGTTGGGCACTAAACACAGAATTAAAAGTTAGAATGTACCTTAATAAAAATTAATTGAATGAATTTCAGGTATTGGTATGAAATAAGCAAAATTAAGGAGAAATTCTTATTACAATGTTCATTTCAATAGCCAAGTAATAATGCTTTTGAAACTTCAAAATTCCGATTTTGAGAAAGCAGAAGTAGAAATTTCAAAGAGATATTCTGTAGTTTTGATATTCTGCTTACTCCAAATAATAATGTTATTGATAAGAAGTATAGTACTTATACAAGGATATTTGAGAAATTTCATGCACATGGGTATTTAAATTTTTATAACTATAAATATAAAAACTTACAATTCTAATAAACATATTACAGTTTTTCCCCTTTGTGATACTTCTTTTCCACAATATTTCAACTAATTTCCTTTGCTACCACTAATGAATAAAGTGAAAGGCTTAAAAACAGACTTTGAGATTAGTGCAAACACATACTTATGTTCTACTTCTACTACACCCATACTCAGTTAGAAACTAGGAAACTAGGAAAAATGGAAATTTTTCTTTGTTGCTTTTGTTGACTCATTTATAGAAAAATACTGATATGCTTGTTGAAGAAAAGTCAAGCTTAATAAACAGAATAAAGAGAGCTGCCAATCATGAAACATAACCATATATGGATTTTTGAAAATTCCTTAATGGCAAAGTTAACATATTAAGTCACAATAACACTTAAATATAGGAGACAGAGGATACTGTATTATCTATCTTCCAAAGTATATTGCAGTGAATAAAGGTAATAAACTATTTTTAAAATAGTTTTTCTTCTTTTTGAGCACATATACGTACTCATGAATGTTCCCCATTTAAGATCCTAAATATCATATAATTTTTTTTTAGCAGTTGAAATAGCTTATAGGGCTAAAAAGTGTCAGAGTTCTAATCTATGGGAACTTATTTTCTACAAATGAGTTAAGGCACGTTTAAAACATAGTCTTTAATTTTCTAAGTTTTTAAAATTGATATGTATAATGGAATCCCGTTTTATTTTATTTATTTTTATTATTATTATTTATGCCTACAGCACCTGGTCTTCCCAAGTGGTCTCCCATCCAAGTACTAACCAGGCCCGACCCTGCTTAGTTTCCGAGATCAGACATTGGGCTTGTTCAGGGTGGCATGGCCGTAGACCATGGACCATGGCTCCACTGGGGCGTGAACCCAGGACCTTCTGCATATAAAGAAGATGTGTTAACTGCTACACTATGGAACCACATCTGGAATCCCATTTTAAAGTGAAAGACAGTAGTATTTAAAAATATATTCTGTGTAACTTGCTTAATTAATTTCTAACCTTAGAACAATAGATACAGAAATATTGTTGCTATCCAAAGAGAAGATTTGAACAAGTTAGTATAGCAAATAAATCTTGGGTATTTAGAATATCTTTTTAAAAATGCCTCATTTTGTAAAAGACACTTGAACAGCTTCCCTATTAATTGTCTAGCAATGGATTCAGCTCTTTCTATGCCAAGCGTAGTTCATGCCTTTATCATTTGGTTCCTTCCTTTATTAAATTATTTTTATTCTATATTATGTATTTGAAATTGGGCACTGACAAATGCTGGGGGTAAACACAGACAAATAAAAAAATTGTTCTTTCTGGCAAAAGTTCTGACAGTTGTAATGATACAGAAGTAAAATTTGAAATCAAAAGCAGTAGATACCACAGAAAGCAAGTTCCAGAGATGCTGACTGACATGGGTTCCTGCTCGCTGTTATATTCTTGTTTAAACACCTGTCAGATTCTCTGACCTTAGCCAGAGTCTCTATATCCTGCCCACCAGCCTTGTACATAGATCTGTTCTTTCTGTCCCATTTGTTGTACTACATTCTAGATGATGCTAAGAACCTGAACTTCACCTAATGTTGTTATTGATTGGTACCTTCCAAGGAATGTCCCTCTCTCATTCTTTATATCCCAGAGAAAGGAGACTCCTGCTCCTGATATAACCCCAGTCTATGTCTACTTTTGCTTGCTTTCTCATTTCTATATCTATTTGGAATCAGTTATTAAAGTTTCTTTGGACTTCTGAGAATTTTATATTTCTTCTAATCTTGGCTTTTTGCAGTGAGTAAAAATTTCTAATGCCAAAAAGTATAGCCACTAAACCAGTTGCTTGATTTATTTGTATATGTGTATATATATTATATACACATATACAAGTATACATACATGTGTATACACACATATATGTATATAACATATATATATAACACATATAAATATATTTACATTATATATAAGGATATATATATAACACACACATATATAATACACACACATACACCCTTAAACAAGGGTAAGCAGCTCCATTAAATTTAGTCATATACATATATATATGACTATATATTTCTTTTGAGGAATCAGCTGCCTACTTCTGTTTAGGTGATAGTAATTTTTTCTTTTTCCTTCCATAAAATATTGTCTATATTGTTTACTCTTTACTAGGTACTACTCTAACAATTTGTTTATATTAACTCAATTCTTATTGAGTTAGTTACTATTATCCTTATTTTATACATGGGGAAAAAATCTCCAAAACACTAAGTAGTTAATTTCTCAAGGTTCCGAAGCTACTAGGTAAGAGAGCTAGTATTCACATCCAAGCAGTCTGTCACTGTTAGATTTTAAAGAGAAGCTCCATCAGATATGAGTTTTAGAAATTCCTTATGACAACACTAAAAATGAACTAATTTGAGGGAGAAGGGTTGTGATATAGAAAGGAAAAATGAAGACAGAAATATGAGCTAGGAGACTATTTAAATCATAAAGACAAAATTTTCAACCTAGGCAGTGCCATTGGGGATGAAAGAAGGACAAAGATGAAATCAAGAGGACAAGATAATAATAACATGGTCTCGACTTGTCCTGACATTCTTGATGGCCTAAGAATAAAAAAAAAAAAAAATCAAATGTTTGACAAAATCTCTATCAAGAGTCAAGAGATTATACTTGACTTCACTTGGTTTTCAGAATTATTAAAAAGTTCCATCTCTTATGTCCTCTAAGAAAGGGTCGGTATCTTTCCCCCGGGCTTCATTTCTTCAAATTTGATTAAGTCCTTGAAAATCACATCTAAAATAGTCTTTGCATTCCAGATTTATGTTGAACTAAACTAAAAAGAAATTCATGAACAGTAAATGGCATGGCATTTTGCAGTTGTCACTATTAGTATATGGTAGATGCTATTTAAATACAAAAATTTAAAATAAATAAATATGTTATTTTCATATGTTTGCTTGTTTAATCTTAGATTCATATGTTTTTAAAGGAAAAGGACCCATAATTTCTATTGTCCTTTGTAAAATTATGACAAAATGATTTAGTCATGATTATGTATTAGTTATGATTAAAGTAGTCATGATTATGTATTCTGTTGCATGGTAACATTATTCTTTTTTTAAATTTATTTTAATTAGTTTCAAGTACACAGCGCATTGATTAGACATCTATATAGTTTGTGAAACGATTCCCCCAATTGTTTCCTCCCTCCCCTGACCCTCCACCCAGCCAAAGTATTAATGCTAACTGCATTCTCTATGACATGCTCCCCATCCCCATGACCATTCATCAGCTACTAATTTGTACTTCTTTAACCCTTCACCCCACTGTCTCAGCCCTCCAAAACCCCCTCCCCTCTGTTCGTCACCAAATTGTCCACTATATTTGTGAGTCTGTTTTTGATAAGTTTGTATTTTTTATTCCTTAGATTCCACATATAAGTGAAATCATACAGTGTTTATCTTTCTCTGTCTGACTTAAATATCTTTTAGGGCCATCAAAGCAATATCTTTTACCATTTCCTTTCTTTTAGTCTGTGTGTATCTTTTAATCTGAAGTGAGTCTTTTGTATTTTTTCTTCTTAAAGAAGTCCCTCCAACATTTCCTGTAATACTGGCTTGGTGGTGATAAATTCCTTTACCTTATTGTCATCTGGGAAGCTCTTTATCTGTCTTTCAACTCTAAATGCTAGCATTGCTAAAGTATCCTTGGTTGTAGATCCTGGGTCTTCATCCTGTCGAATATTTTTTGCCAAACCCTTCTGTCCTGCATAGTTTCTTTTGAGAAATCGGCTGCCAATTTTATGGGTGCTTCCTTATAAGTAAGTATCTGTTTTTCTCTGGCTGCTTTTAATATTCTTCGTATTTAACCTTCGGCATTTTAATTGTGATATGTCTTGGTGGGGGCCTCTTTGGATCCCTAGTTTTTGGTACTCTCTGAGTTTCCTGGGGTTTTATGTCCATTTCTTTCACCAGGTTAGGGAAGTTTTCCATCATTATTTCTTCAAACAGCTGTTCAACATCTTGTTTTCCTTCAGGTACACCAATGAAATGCATATTTTGACCCTTAATAGTGTCCCAGATTCTCCTTGAATTATTTTTATAATATTGACATCTTATTTTTTGCCATTCTGATTGAGTGTCCTTGGCTTTCCCCTCCTCTAGATATGGCATTTAATCCTTTTCTTTATTCATTTTGTTTATTCCTTTGTTTATTCCATTTAACATATTTCTCATCTCAGATAATGTGTTCTTCATTTCAGACGGATTCCCTTTTATAATGTCCATTTCCATTTTTATGTTTATCTCTTTGTTGAAATTCTCACTGAATTTATCTACACTTCCCAAAAGTTCATTGAGCATCTTTATAACCAGTGTTTTGAACTCTGCATCTGTTAGATTACTTGATTCCATTATATGTGGATCTCTGTTCTCTTCTTTCATATGGTCTTTGCTTCTTTGTCTTCTCATTTTGGCTGCCTTTCCATGTCTGTTTCTATGTACTAAGCAAAGCTCCTAAGTCTCCCGGTATTATTAATGTGAATTTGTGAAGAAGGTGTCCACTAGCACAGTCTTGAGAGGGGTTCAGCTGCAGGCCAAACTCAGCCCCAGCCTCTGTCCCTCTGGGGCCACCTGTTAAGATTTAACTGAGCTTATAGTTGCCTCAAAAGGCCACACCAGAACCAGAGGGCAGCTGCCTCTAATGTAAATCTAGGTGCTGCTCAGCAAGGAGCACCTGACTCACTGAGGATACACCTGGATGTTGCTTGGGATGGGCCGCAAACTGGGGGAGGCAGAGTTTCAGGGAGTCCTCTGGGCAGAGCGACCTATTATCCAGTTTGATGACATCACGGCTATGGCAGCACTGTGTCTGGCACACTGGAAAGGTGGAGGGCTCAACAGGAAACAATGGATACTGCTGGCACTTCTGTACAGAGAGAGACTCCTCTCAGCCTTCACTCCAACAATGTCTCCTTGTAAGTCCCTTGTGCCCCCTGTGTGCAGCCGAATTGGCACTGGTGCTCAGAGTGAGCAGGTCCGTCACTGTGAAAATCCACTCCTGGACTGGCCCCTTTAAGAGGCTTCTGCCACTGCTGCTGCCTCGTCTCACTCAGCCACTGGAGATGGAGCAGCTCCGCATCCTCACCCCGTCCTACCTTCTGCCATTGCAGGGTGATTTCTTGGATTTCTCCCTAGCTGTATGGCTTGGTCATCAAGATCTCAGGCAATGTTTCCTTGCTGCTGCTCCTTGTTTCCATCACAGCTTTGATTTGGTTGCCAGAGGGATGAACAGAGCCTCTAACATCTGTGGCATTTACCCCTCTCTGTCTGGTAACATTATTCTTATCATATTCCTCTAGTTAGGCATTTTGAAAAGACTTCTTTCTCAGTTTTCATACATAACACTTTTTATGCAAGCGCTTTTCCCATTGATACCCATAGTTAATATTAGGGAAATTAACTCATGATTTTTAGTTGAATTATAATTATTCAGATATATTGAGTAAAATAAAATGAGAAGAGCATTCATAGTTCACAACAACTATATTATTTATATTAAACTTGTTCATCTATGCATATTTTTTAGTTCTTAAAGCAACAGTATTTATCAGTAGTTTTAACTAATTTTTCAAAGGTCCTGAGCATGGATTCTCTTTAAATAATCCTTATTATTCTAAGATCCAAATTCTTTTAAAAATAAATTTTGTCTTATAGCAAATCAGAGTTTCATACATTCAGTAATTAAACAGCAAAAATATTTTACATTTTTTTCAGTGTATTATATGCAATGTTGCCATGACATTGTATATTTATAAAAACAAAGATAAATTATGATATTTAGGTAATATGACCATAAAGTAAAATTTACCAAACTTGTATTTCTGGTGATACTATTTCATACTCTAGGACCTTAGGCAAGTTAACCTTTTTATGCTTCAGTTTCATTATATTCAAAATGGAGGTAATACTACCTGCTTCATAGGGTTATTTTCAATGTTATATGTGTAAGGTATTTAGAATATTCCTGGGACAAAGTGGGTGTTAAAGAATAGTTAGCTACTGTTTGTATATTATCATGGGGATAAATCTTTTAAAGTATTTTTCTGAAAATGAATTGTGGATGATATGAAATACTTTAAAATAATATTTAAAAAACTAATTACACAAATGTATATTCACGTTTCATGAGAAATCACTGTGTTGCTAAATCCAAAGTACTTTCCATCTTTTCTTGGACAGAGATCCTAATGAAGGCAATTTTAAAAAATGCTCTGGGGCAAGGAAGAACAAAGCAAGGAATCATAAAAACAAATTTATTTAGGGTAATTTAAGATACTACAGATTGTCCCAACAAGGAAAAAGCATGAGTAGATTGACTAGTATCTACTTCTCAGGGTGAAGCACATGGGGAGTGGAGTAGGGAGATAGATGAAAATGTATAAGAGTTAGGAAAGCAAGGCAGTAGAAGGAAATCAGAAAATCAGTCAAGTTTCCAGATAAACTTTCTCAGCTAAGATGAAAGACACAGAATCAGAATACCAGAAATAAAGCAACTTGGTTTGAGATAACCTATTTTTCCGGAAAAAGTATAGACTCTTTAGTTTTAAAAATAAACCCTGTATGACCAAGCAAGCTTACTTACCAATTATAAATTTAGAAACCCTTACTATGGGAAATAATTGAAATCTCAGAGAAAGCATCAATCACAAAAGTAAGCTGAAAAGGATTTCTAATAGGCAGAGTGTTCTTAAATTAAAATTGCATATATTTAATTTGATAAAATTCCTTTTGAAAGAAAAACATTTCTTTTGCAATGTATGATCATTTTGTAATACCTGATCATTTTTAAATTTATAGTAGTACCCCAAAGTATATATTAGTGAAGTTATCCTACTTACACCATCTATAAACAATTTAACTTTTTGATAACTGCAAACATCTCTCTATGCATTTATACAGAAGAGGTAGAAATATAATTGACTATAGATAGACTGATAACAATCAATACATAGAGGAAATTTTTGAACTCTAGATAAAAATTTCAATAATGTTTATTTTTAAATATCTCTAAATTTTAATGGATATTAAGTGGATATTAAACATGTTGATAGGAGTGTTATTTTTAAAGCTTCATGTTAAATTTTAGAGCACTGATTGACTCCATGATATGAAATATGAGGAAATAGTGAACTTATACTCCTACACCCTTGTTTCTACTCTCTCCCCTTCAAGGATAATATTTTTATAGCTATTTTTAAAAATAGTATTGGCAATTTTTATAAAACAACATTTTATATTTTATTGAATTTAATGCTCAATAAACAAAATAATCAAACAGATTTCCCTCAAAATTTAATTCATAGTGCTACTACATTCCTTGAGTCCCTTAATGTTTGTGAATGCCTAATTATATTGAAGGTTAAATATCTTTGGATATAATTTTATTTAACATTGTTCAATTGTTATTGGACATTGTACGATGATGCAGAGAAGTCTGAGGCCAATTTGATTTTTCTCCCTGGTGACTTGTTTGCTATGTATGGATGCATTAAAGTAAATTTTTTAAAAAGTTTATTTTGGAATCTAACTACTTAATATGCCAATATGTTGATCATTGTTATTTAGAAATGATGTCAGTAATATCAATATTTAATTATCCTAAATATTGACAGAAATTATAACTATTTTTGGAGGCTAAATTATTTGTCATATTTTCTTGAGCCCATTATGGAGTTGTTCTGAGTTTAATCAAGCAAATAAATTAACTAAATTATAAAGAGCAAGACCCTCCAAGGAGAGATAAGACAAATCCACTTTCATCAGTGGCAGAAAGTGGAAGATATAGCTGCCATGTAAGAAGATAAGAAGAAATCAGCTAAAATTTAACACACTGTTATAGGCCAACCAATGGGAATTATGAAATGCTAAGTTTGAAACACCTGGGGAACCCAGAAAGAAGAGGAGTTTGCGCTCATTTGCAAGATTTTCTTTAGTAGCCTCCACTAGGTACTTGCAGTAAAGATTGGACAGAGCAGGAGATCTAAGAGTCATAGAAATACAGAGGTGGTTGTCAGGGGTGGAAGAGACAGACACAAAAGTTGTCTTCCTTCTTGGACCTTTGTTTGTCATACAGGGAAAAAATGTTTCTTGACCAGAAGAGGAGCAGTAGAACTTTTCACTATCAGGACACAGGCAAAAGGTCTTTATTCCAAGAGTGACAAGTGAGCAAGAGCCATCTGGAGGAGGAGAATGAAGCTGTACTGATACACCACTTGGGTAGAGATAAAAGTCTGTTCAAGACCAACCATAGCTACAAAACTCGGTTTGAATGACAGTGGAAGAAAGGCCAGGAATGCTGAACATGCTTTACCTCTGGGGTCCAGGTTTGTAAAATCTACCTAAGATAGAAGTTGTGCTAAAAGAGAAAAGTCTTGCCTAAAATAAGAACCTAGCATTAAGTCAGAAGCAATACAAGTCTAACACTGAGGGAAGAGTAGGGGTATAGAGACCTTTTTGTCTTAGCACAAATTTGAAGAAACTGCTGAAAGCTCAAAAATGACTATGATTGCTGAAAAACATCCTCTAGCACCCCAAGCACACATTAAGAACAAAGTAAGAGGCAACCTACCACTAGAGTAATTTGAATCATATCAACAATAGACGTAGGCCAAACTCAACTGACTGAATTGATTCAACCCTTATTCTTGATGTCTAATAAAAGAAGCTGTACTCATTAATGAGCATAAACTATTTTCGTTGGCCTCTTCTATTCTTTATTATACAAAATCTGGTATTCCATCAAAAATGGAGACATATAAATCAAGCAAAAAAAAATGTGACCCACTGTAAAGAAATAATCACCAAGACTAAAGTAAAAGTGATGCAAACGATGAAACTACCAGTTTAGGATTTGGGATTAACTATGATTCATTTGTGAAAGGATTATAGTGGATAAATTGGACAACATTCATGAACAGATAGGCAATTTCAACAGAGAGGTTAAAACCATAGAAAAAGTCAAATAAAAATGTTATAAATGCATATTTTATCATTGATAGAGAACTTCAATAGGATTATCAGAATAAACTTGAATTAATGTCAATAAAAAAAATCCAAAATGAAACAGAAAAAAATGAAAATAAAATAGCGTCCAACAGGCATGAGCCAAAATCAATAATTTGTATCTAATATATGTATAACTAGAGATCCAGAAGAAGACAGAACAAAGTATAAAATCAGATTTCTAATCAGAAGCTATGCAAACCAAATATTGAGGAACTGAAAGTAAAACAGACTTGCAACCTGGAATTCTATTCTAGCAAAAATATATTTTAAAATTAAGGCAAAATAAAGACTTGTGAGACAAATAAAAGCTAAGAAAATATTGCCAGAAAAACTGAAAATGTTAAATGAGTTTCTTCAGTTAGAGCAGGATCGCAGATGAAAACTTGAATCTACAAATGGAAGAGTAATCAATAATGGTAAAATCAAAGTAAATATGGAATACTTTGTTTTCTAGTTTTACTCACTTGAAAGGATAATTGGCCACCTAAAGCAAAATAACACTGTCTTGTGGTGCTTATAAAATATGCAAAATTCAAGTATATGACAAACATAGCATAAACGATGACATGGAGAAGTTATGGTATATTGTTGTAAGGTTTAAACACTATGTTAAATGATATAATATTGTTTAAAATTAGATTATGGTATATTAATGTTGTACAGTTTAAGTGTTAATGAAACCACTACAATTTAAAAAAATTAAAAAGCTAATAGCAGAAACAACATGGAATCAAAAATAATCATTGTTTTTCAAAATAAGGAATCAAAAGAAAAAAAGAATAGATGGGACAAATAGAAAACTAGCAAGATGGTAGATTTAAATTCAATATATCAACTATAGCTTTATATAAAAATTATGGTTTTTTTTATTATAACAAATATGCTAAACACCCAATAAAAACTTGGCAAATTAGATTTTTAAAAACCGAGAAATTCTATAGTGTCTAAAAAATGTATTTTAAATATATAAACACAGATACGTCAAAATTAAAATGGAAAATATGTTCAATATAAATAGTAATAAGAAGATGTGTTGGCTATATCAGTATCAGACAATGCAGACTTCTGAACAAAAAATATTACCAGAGATAAAGAGGGAAAATTTATGATGATGAAGAGACCAATTTACTAAGAAGATAGAAAAAATTTATGTGTATATGCATATTTCTTTAGAAACATATGAAGAAACTGATAAAGCTGAAAGGAAAATTGAAAAGTTTACAATTATAGGCAGAGATGCCTCTTCTCTCCCAGAGACAGGAAAACATTAAGAATATATAAGACTTAAACAATACAATCAATCAGCGTGACCTAATTGAACATTTCCACAAACAGCAGCAGAATACACATTATTTTCAAGCACTCATGTAACATTCACCAGGTGGCTGATACTTTGGAGCTTTAAATAAACTTTAACAGATTTAAAAAATTGGAAAGAAAAACAACCAACTACAACAAATAATGAAAAAGATATCTGGAAAATTCTCCACAGTTGAATATTAAAAATACACTTCTGAATAACACTGAGTCAAAGAGAAAGGAATAAGAGTAATTAGTGAACATTTTCAATTAAATTAAAAAATATATAAAAAAATGAGATGAAGCTATAGTGCCTAAATGAAAATTTATATATTATATGCTTATATTAGAAAACAAGAAAAATCTCAAAGTAAATCTATTTCTGCACCTTAAGAAATTAGAAAAAGAGAAAATTAAAATCAAAGGAAGGAAATGAAATTTAGAAAAAATGAATATAAATGCAAATATAAAAACAATAGAGAAATATTTGCAAAAGGCATTAATAAAAAATGTATACAAAAAGAGTAACAAACTCTCACAATTTGCCAAGGAGAACATAAATACTCAATTAAAAAGATTTGCATAGACATGTTAGCAAAGAAAGACATAGATAGCAAATAAGCATAGGAAGATAAAGTTATTCAATATCATTAGTCATTGTGGAAATTCAAATGAAAACCATATTAAGATATCACAATTCATCTATTAGAATAGAATAGCTATAAAACAATAACAACAACAAAAAACCCTGACAATTCCAAGTTTTGGCAAGGTCGAGGTATAATTAGGACACTTATACATTGATTTGAGAGTGCAAAATGATGCAGCCAATATCATATTAAGTTAAATATGCATTATAATATGATACAGCAATCTCACTCTTAGGAATATAATGCTTCCTCAATTTTTTCTAAGAGAAGGGGGAAGAGGGGAGGTAGACAGAGAAAAAAATCTAAATCATTTTTTCAATTAAAAATTAATCAATTAAATAAAAATTTTTTTTCCAAGAGAAATAAAATGAGACTTTTATACAAAAGCTTATTTGTGAGTGTTTTTAGCAGCTTTTTAAATAATTGGCTGACAAATCAGAGAAAATCCAAATGTTAATCACTGGTGAATGGATAAACACATCATAGTACAGTTAATAATGACATGATATTCAGCAAGTGAAAGGAAATAACTACTAATATCTGCAGTAACATTGATGAACCCCAATGGCATTATTTTAAGTGGAAAAACAAGTCAAATTTAAAAGGCTACATACTATAAGATTCCATTACATAACATTCTGTAAAAGACAAAACTATAGGGACGGAAATCAGTGATTGCCAGGGGCTGTGAGTGGGGAAAGGGTGTGACTATAGAATGACTCAAGAATCTTTTGGGGTAATGGAAATATTATATAGCTTCATTATGGTGGTGGATATGCAAATGTATTTTTTTGTCACTATGTAAGACATACTTATAGGTAAATATATGTCATATATTTAAATATATGTAAAAAATTATATATTTAAAAAGAGGAAATGAGAGAATCTAGATGGTAGATATACAAGTTTTGCTGCACAATTTTTCAGTTCTTTTCTACATTAGGAAGTTTTCACATAAAATGTTGGAAAATTGGAACTGTCCTTCTTGCCCAAAATAAAATCTTTATGATAAGACAAGGATATAAAATTGGTTATTAAAAGGCAAAAATAAAATAAATGAATTTAGCATAAACAAATCACATAGTATATTAATCATTTTTCACTTCAGGGTCATGTGAGCAAATATTTAACTTATAGTTTATAGTATGTACATTACACACATGTTCCCTTTTGATCTAAACAATGATTATGTGAAGTAAATAAAATTACATTACAGATCCAGAAACTGACACACAGAGCAGTTAGGCAACTTGCCTTAAGTCTGTGAGCCAAGACCTGTAATTTCAAATCTTATGTCATTTTTTCTATATCTGTTCATATTGAAACATAATAAATATTCAGAAAAATGCACATACTGAAACAATATATATATATTTAGAGAAGTATACATATAAAGGTATAATTCAATGGATTTTCACAAACACCCATGTAACTAGAACTGAGATCAAGAAATAGAATATCCCAAGCTCACCAGTCATCCCTCAGTGCTTTTTAAGGGAGATCAGTAAAAAAAAAAAAAAAAATTTATGAAACATTGAATTCTGTGGTATTATCATAAATATAAATAACCTTCCCTTTAAGGGTCCCTTAAGCAGTCAACTATTTTACTACATTTAAAATTATTCTATTTATAAAATATTTATTTTCACAGATATTTATTTTTAATGAACATAGTTTTAGGCAGACCAATAGGAAAATACTCTCCCAAATAATATCAATTGGTAATTATCATTTATAATACCAGGACAGTCTATATAAAAAGTTACCATATTACTTTTAGCGATAAACATTGGCCAAAAATTGTTAGACTGCATTGACTAATAGAATTCACATCACTGACCGAACGCAATTCTTTTTTTTATAGGATTTTTAAAATTTGTACTTCTTCATCCCTTCACCTTTTCCCAACCCATCCCCCACTCTGGCAATCAGCAGTTTGTTTTCTGCACAAACACAATTCTTAAGACACTTAAGCATGACCAGACGACCTTAATACCTTCCTCAACTTGAGTAGACTTTAGACAAGTGTCTTCTTGACTGTAGGCATACGCCCAGAAATAAACTAATGCATATAAGGTCAACTAATATATAAAAAGGGAGCCAAGAATACTCAATGGGGAAAAGACACTCTTTAATAAACCTTCTTGGGAAAATTAGGTATTTACACGAAAAAGAATGAAACTAGACCCCAACCTTTCACCACTCACAAAAATTAACTTGAAATTGATCAAAGACTTAAATATAAGACTCAATTCCATAAAACTTCTAGAATAAAAATTTTATTTTTGCCTATGGAAAATCTTTTATTTAAAAAAAGTTTCCTAACATGCGTCTTGGCAATTATTCTTTTGAGATGACATTTAAAGCTTAAGTAACAAAAGCAAAAGTAAACAAGTGGGACTACACCAAACTAAAATGCTTCTGCACAGCAAAAGAAACAATCAATAAAATGAAAAGGCAACTTACAGAATGGGAGAAAATATTTGCAAACAACACATATAAAGGGTTAATACAAAACATATAGAGAACTCATACAAATCAACAGCAAAAAAAAAAATAATAATAATTTAAAAATAGGCAAAGAACCTAAATAAATATTTTTCCAAAGATAACCAAATGGCCAACAGGTAAATGAAAAGGTGCTCAACATCACTACTGATCAGAAAAATGTAAATCAAAACCACAAAGAAATATCACCTTACACTTATTAGAATGGCTAGCATCAAAAAGACAAGAGATAGATTCTGGCAGAATGTGGAGAAAAGGAAACCCTTGTACACTTTTGGTGGAATGTAAATTGGTACAGCCACCGTGGAAAACAGTAAGAAAGATCCTCAATAAATTAAAAATAGAGCTGCCATATGACCCAGCAATTCCACATCTGGGTATATATCTGAAGGAAATGAAATCCCTATGTCGCAAAGATCTCTGCACCCCCGTGTTAACTGAAGTATTTACAATAGACAAGACATGGAAATAACTTAAGTGTCCATCAGAGGATGAATGGATAAAGAAAATGTGATTAATATACACACACAGGAAACTATTCAGCTATGAAAAAGGAAATTATGTCATTTGTGACAACATGGACATTATGCTAAGTGCAATAAGTCAGACAGTATAGGACAAATACTGTATGATCTCCCTTCTTATATGTGGAATCTAAAACAAAAACTCCGAACTCACAGATACAGAGAAGAGACTGATGGTGGCCATGGGTGAAGGTGGTCAAAGGTACAAACTTCCTGTTACAAGATAAGTAAGTACTGGGGGTGTAAGGTACATCCTGATGACTATAGTTAACAGTACCCTACTGTTTATTTGAAAATTGCTAAGAGAGTAGATTCTCATCACAAGGAAAAAAGTTTGTAACTATATAAGGTAACAAGTGTTAACTAAACTTACTGTGGTAATCATTTTTCAATATATACATATTTCATGCTGTGTTATACATCTTAAAATTATACAATGTTTTATGTCAATTATATCTCAATAAAACTGAAAAAAAAAAAAAAAGAAAAGCTACCTGGAAACTATCTCTTTGAAATGTAATCATCACAATAGACACAGCCACTATATCACAGTCTCAGTGGGAGGGTAGCATCCCAACTTTGTTAATTGCCAATTAGCAAATACAGATGGCAGTGAACATGTAGACAAACCCTGCTCCTCCCACATCTTCTCCCACTTTTTCACTAGTTCACCCCAGAGCTTAAAAACTGGTACCCTCCGTTTCAGGGGAGTTGAATTCAATCTTTTGCCCCTATTGCAAGTCTTGAATAAAGTCTTTCTTGCCTGTTTAACTCCCTCTGGTGGAATTCTTCTTTGACAAGCACCTTCCTGTCCTCTAGATAATAATCCACAATCTCAGACTTTGGATCTACTCAGCTAGATGACTAAGCAAATATATAGGAGTGTGATAAGTGCAATGTTCACATTTTAAAATGTGCTAGAAAAAAAAAGTTAAGGGATGTTCCCCTTTCCCGGAATAGGAGGGGCTTTAAGGAAATTACACAGATTTGAAGACAAAGCTGAAACATAAAGATTAAAAAAAAGTTTGCCTAGTATACATCATATGAAAAGAATTCTAGGCAAACAGCATGGATGACAATACAGAGGCATAAAGTTCATATGTTTGGGGAATAAGAGGTCAAGAGTTGCCGTAAACATGTTGTGTGAACTAAAAAATGAGATTGTAGCTGGAAAGACTTCATTCAAGTTATAAAAATAAGTAATCCTAAGTAGTTTAGTCCCTAGGGTTAGGAAGTGAAGTACAGTTAACCCTGAACAACATGGGTTTGAACTGTGCTGGTCCACTTATACGTGGATTGTTTTCAATAAATACTTCTGTTTTCAATCTGCAGTTGGGAGTCTGTGAATGCGGAGGGCCAACTGAATGCATTGATATATGCCATTTTATATAGGGACTTAAGCAGATTTTGGTATCCACTGGGGTCCTCAAGCCAATTGCCCACAGATACAAAGGAACAATGTAAGTTTTGGGGGAGTCAAAAGTTATATGCAAACTGTCATCTGTGCAAGTGACAGATGCCCCTAACCCCCTGACTCCTGCACTGTTCAGTGGTCAACTGTATATCAGAAAGTGATTATATGCATGTTTTCGAATATTCCTTTTCCAGCAATGTAAAGGTTGATATGTTAGTAAACTGGATCTCCAGCAGGACATGGGTGGAAAAAAGCCTTAATTTGTACAGTTTACATTTTCCTGGTGTAAATACACATGTGGTGGCTGATTTCAAACTGCCAGTGGTTTAATAACTAGATTTCAGAATTCCTGAATATTTAATATTTGTGTCCTCATGAGCCAGTACAGCTTGCTCTAGAATACCACTGATGGCAGTGGTATCAGTCTAGGTGAAATCAATGAGAATAAGGACTCATAAAGCAACTGTGGGTATGGATAGGAGGAAATTCAGTCAAAGGACATTAATTATATAGAAGAAAAGCTAACGGTCCACATTAGAGGTATTAGTCATATTATAAGCAGCTTTCTCTTTAAGAGTCCTTTAAGTAGTCAAGTGTGTCATAGGTCAAGTAATGCACCCATGGTCACCTACTTTGTTAGAGGTGCTGCCTGATTCCAGCATACCATAGATAGGATTAGGAGCTCAATTCAGGTTCTTCTGGAAAATGAACTTAATAGGTTTGCTCTGAGGATTAAAAAAGATAATTTTTATATGCAAAGCACCTAGGAAGATGCCTGACATCTAAAAACATTTATAAAATTACAGTTAGTATTAATATTGTAATTGCCATTATTTTTGTTTGACCATAATTGTTGTATTTTGTTGAATTTGTGATGGAACAATAAGTCAGGTGGTACTAATACAGAAAACAGTTTTCTATGCTTAAAAAGTTTACAAGTTGGTAAGAACAGTGCATTTAAAATGCTGTGAGTTTTGAAGTGTATTTCTTCATTTATTTCCCCCAAGTATAAACTAAATCTTATAAACAAATCTACATCTATTGGAAAATAGCTTCTTTTATATAATCACAGTGTGGGGTAGGCTTGCCTGGTAATGATAAGCTCATCAAACATTACCCAAGGTTAAAAGCTAAAATAATGGCCCCGTAAACCATCAAACATCATTCTTTCCGTTGTCCTGCTAAAATCAGAAGTAGAATTAAGTTTTGAATTATGCTGGTAAAGATTCATAATGTTAATGTAACTGAAAACTCTGTTTTCTGTGGAATATTTTACAAGAGAGAAGAACACCAATGTACAGCCCAGCTTTGATCACTGGAGATATATTACCTGTTGTCCATGTCACACACCATTGGGTTTTGGCATCTGTGCAAAGAGCTGCACCTCCACTGAGATAAACCTTTTAATCTATATACAGAGCAAGAATCTTTTGGGCCACAGCTTTATAGCCTCTGGTGCTTTGGACCTACAAATAAATCACTCACGAGAGAAAATTTGGCAGAAAATTTTAGACTCTAAAATAGCCTGTAAACTATTTAATTTTAAAAATTCAATAACTGCTATCAAACACACATGATGAAGATGAATGTATCTCCTGCAATTTTCACAGTTTGGCACACCAGAGAATACCTGAAAAACAAGGTCACCAGAGCTACAATTGTGATCAGACTTTTGAATTTAAGTCCTTGATAAATATCTTCACTCAAAATTGAAGCATATATTTGTGAACAAGAATCAACATACACTAAAGTATTGCTTTTGACTCTAAACAATTTATAGAAACACTCAGTGCAAATCAATGCCAAAAATGCATGTCATATTACTTACTGTAGGAAAATTGCTTCATTACATAATTACTTTCTTTTTACATTCGGTATTTTTAGTTGATGTTTATTATTTCTTGTCACCCTAGATTTCAGTGTTGGATATACATTTTCACTCTGAAAGCACAGTGATTATTTTGTTCTTACCGAAAAATACATACTACAGATTTATAATAAAAATTCTAATTGTGTTTTGCAAGGTGAGTATGAAAGGGATGTTTGCAATCCAAAGCGTGATATTCCAAGGAAAAATTTATTTAAATTCTGGCACAGAGAACACATTTAATTTCTTTTCTAGGCAAAGTCTTATGAGAAAACCTCAAATATTTCCCTATGTCTGTGGTGAACTTTGATTCTGTTTAAAAGGAAAAGAGATTTACATTATGAGAATTCTGTGAGGTAGAATTTTATATGGCATCTGTTTGGAATCTTTTTGCCCTTAACCATCCCAAGTTGAACTTTTAATTCCAGTCCATGGAAATGAGTTACCGATTAGTCTCTCACACACTATGGTATGATTCTTCAATTGACCTTCTGAATCTTATGTCCCCTCCTCACGGAATGGATTGTGATAGAGAGGTGTTTTAAAATATAGCATAGTAACAGAAAATTTGAAGTTTAGTAAGGCCAACAGATCCGGAAAACAATTACCATTGAAAATAGTAATAAACTATTACTTATCGTTCCCAAGAGAGACATGGCATTCCATGCCATGAGATGCCACGCAGGAAAGTACTGAGAGTCAGGTTTGTCAGGAGGCAAGGGACCTATGGGTAAGGGTTTTTAATAGTTTCCTCAGGGAAGTAACAGGTGAGGCAGGGTAAGCAGAGTTAGGATTGGCTAGTTTGAATAATTTCCTTGGGCTCTGGGATAAAGGGGCTGTCCCTAGTTATCTGGTACCTGATCCTAGGGATCATTAGGGCAGGTATGTAGTAGCCTGAAGTATGACAGCACAATTGTGTGGCAAAGTGAACTCTAGATTGGCTGGTTTGTATTTAAAAATATGTCCTCAGGAGGAGGACTCCTCCTGAGAATGGGAACAGGGTGATGAGGAAGGCAGGAAGGAGGCCAAGGCAAGGTGGTTCAGGGTTATTATCAGGTTTCTCAGAATGAGGCACGTCTAGCATATGCATGCAGGGCAGATATTCAACTATCAAGCTTACTAAAGCTACAAACGTGGTTAACGCAAGAGGAATGAATTTATTGTAATACAATTGAAGCATTCAACAGGTATAATAGCTGCTGCTGGTGGTCCACTCTGATTTCCTTCTCAGGGATGTTGAACCAACCATACTGTGAGGATCAGCTGCTAAAGGCTCACAGTTTTCTCTTTTGGAGAATTGCCCTCAGCCAGTGGTTCTCAACTTTAGTGTGTATCAGAATCACCTGAAGAGCTTTTTAATTTTTATTAAACTAAAAATTGCTTGACCCCACACTCAGAGTTTCTGATTAAACAGGTCTGGGCTGGGGCCCAAGAAATTATCATTTCTAACAAATTGCCAGGCGATGCTGATCCTGCTGGTCTGGGGACCATGTACTGAAAACAACTGCTATGGACTAATAGGAGTCACCTCCCTTAGGGATTCCTGGGAGGTTATACCTACCAGAATCAGCGACTTGACTGATACAGGGTGTAAAAGTCCACCAGCCACCTTGCTTCAAGTCAGGACAGTTTGTGGTCCCATTCTTTCTCCAGAGATCCACACGAAATTAGGCTTTGGCCAGACAATCCGACTCCATTTCCCCCATCCAGTGCTGCTTGCTTCACTTCCTCACAGGTTTCTCCTTAGTATATCCCTTGCACAATACACACTATTCAGGTTTTGTTTTTGGAAAACTCAACCTAAAAAACATTATTTTTACCAAAATTATCTTTTTATTACCAAAACTACATCTGAGAATTATTTTGCCATTTTAAGTTTTGTTTACCCCCAATATTCCTGTTGATCCTCAAACACAGTAATGCTTTGAGGGTGGTCAGTAGTAGTCAAAATGCACAGAAAGATAGAAAGTATAGATAGTGAAATAAAAATGAAAGGTAATCAGGGCTATTTATTTGCAGAGTAGAGGGCAAAAAGGGAGGTTAGTTATCCTTGTCAAGAGCATCCCATGTCTACTTACTATTGGCATCATTCTTACAAGGCAAATTAAAAAGAATAATTCCACCTCCTGGCACTTTACACTCAAAAGTGTTGTCTGGAAACGAATTTACATTTTGGGAGGAGATGAATTCATGCAGTGAATATCATGGGCAATATTTCCATATCTAAACTAACCCCCCACAGCTGATTTGTTTCAATTAATGAAATGTAATTATATGCATGCATGAATAAATTTATTAATATACATTTAATAATCTAAACATGTCAGACACCAGGCTAGCCACTTTCCTATGCATCATTTATTTAATCCTTATGGTTAAAAACTCCCAGCAAGTTTTCCAAAAAAAAAAAAAAAGAAATTCTGGGTATTTTTAAAAGATAGAGTGTAAATAAACCTGGTAAAGAGCACAAACCCATTCTAATATTGACATTTTTCTCTCAGTAATATAATACTGTTAAGTGACTTTAATGAATTAACATATGATTGAAGAATAATTAATGTCATGCCTACTACAGATTTTGGGAAAACAATGCAGAATTTGGGACAACCTCTCCCTCTATCCCAAGCTTTTGACAAGAATCATCACATTTAATTCTGACTTTGGAAGGAAAAAGAACAAATATTTTTGACTTGTAATTTCTTATCAGAAGCCAGAACTTGTGATGGATGAAGTGGAATAGTGTGAAAAAATTTGAGTAGATGTTTCTTAAATTACTATTAAAGACAATTATTTAATGGTTCATGCGATTCATATACTAACCCAGGAGGTGCCAAGGCTGTAGTTTAAGAAAGATAGTCTTGGACTCATTGACTTTTTACGATGTAATATATTATAATAAAGAAAATCCCATATCATGGGTTCAAATTCTGATTTTCCCGTTTATTTTCTGTTTGATCTAAATCACATCCTGACTTAAATGAAGTGACAAGTTTCCAATTTTGGACATCATATGAGCATAACCCCGAATATTCTGGATGGTTCTGTTTTCATTGTTCTGCTTGGCTTTATCTTTGTAGACAGATTGTTTGAGTCCCATTTGAACCTCTAGCTCTTCTAACAAATATGTATGCTCCAGTCCCTGATATGTAAATTGTTTTCATGGTCACTGGAGAAACATGAACTATAGGCTTTTTCTATTTCATTTTATTAGCAAGAATTCATTTTCCCTTTAGATGCAAATATGTTTGAGTAAAAAATAAGAAATTCTGTGATGTACATATTTTTAAGTTCTATTTGCATTAGTTATTTAGTTATTTTTAAATTTAATTCTATTTTCAAAGGAAAATAAAGCAACCTAGCTCTTCATTGAAATACTTTCTAACTTTGTGAGCTTATGCGGCTTAGAGACAAGGCTTGAATAATACATAAAAACTAGACTTCACCATTTGTTTAAATTTGAAATCAAGATGCATTTCACTTTCATCTCAAGCATTAGTAGAGGAGACAAGAAACATAATTTTCTTAACTCCAAGTCCAACTGCATGGCCAATCAAGGTTAATTGATTGAAGATGTCAAAAAGAGTGGCAGCCAATATCCTCCAGTTTGCTGACCGTGCGTTTCTGAAGACAGATTAAACCAGGCTGTCTCTTTCTATATTCAAATGGATTGAAAAAAAAAAAAACTTCGTATCTTGATCCATTATGGGGCTTGTGTTTAATTGATCTTTGACTCATTATTGCAGCTGAACAACTTAGTGAAACCAAGATAAAAACTTGTTTACAAAATGGTAAGCCAGGATAATATGTCAGCTCTGGCTTTAGAACAGAACAACTTAATAAACAAATGAAAACAAACTAAAAGAAAATTATAAAACAGCCCAAATCAAACAGTCTCCTATTCAATTACCATCATTTAAAAGTCATCAATAGCAGAAATAAATTGAATAAATTGGTATGCCCCATATCTATGCACCTAACACACTTGCTGATACTTTTAGAAATATTTAATCTCAATATCATTTTCATTTATTTAATATCAGCTTACTACGGTGCAAAAACAATTTCTGTATTTAATTGATGTACAATGACAATTACACGCATGGTACAACTCACTATTCTTTGGTAGAATAATGAGTTCTTTGCTACTTCAAGTTACATAAGAAATTTGGATAGCTATATACTTTAAATTCATTTGCAGTGTTAAAACTTTTATTCAGAAAAACAATTCTTAAGTGTTTGAAGGCAAAACTTTGTTATAAAATTACCATGAACAAACATTTATAAGTATTCTTGCATGGTTATAGTTTTTCTTTATTTCTAGCAAATTAAAAGTATTCAATAGCTTTCTGTCAAGTTATACCTTAGTAGTGAAATTTATAAGATTGATTTAAATTTATTTACTTGATAGATAGAAGAGTGAACTTTCACTGGATATATTTATAACCTGAGCATAATATATTCATCATCAAATTATAAAGTCTACATGTAATGAAAAACATACAGATAACAAACCATGTGACTTTAGACTATCTTCCTACTCAAATATCACATGGAGAAACTCATTAATTTGTTTCCTATTATTTAATATTAAGAAAGTAATGTTTTTCTTGTGGGATCCTCAAGAATCCTTAAGAATGTGCAAATGCATACTCAATAGTGCGAGAGAGAGAGAGAGAGAGAGAGAACAAATGACTGTTACTAACCTGCTTGTGTTGTATAGTCATCATACTAAATTTTATCAGATCTAAAACAGCATCAAGCAAGATGCGCTATTACTTTATATACCAACATTACAGAAAAAGTCTGCCAATTAAACTGTGACACAGTCCTAAGATGCCATCAATTATAAGATGCATCCTGAATTTAGAGATGTAAAATGTGAAAAAGAAAGTCCATCTGTGCATCTTAGACTAGATAAACTGTAATTTCTTCCTATATATAACACAACTAGGCTCTTCGCATAATGATTCCTGTGGCCAGTAAGAATATGAACAAGAAACACACTCTTCAAGACATATAGGCTCACAAAGTTAAAAAGTATTTCAGTGAAGGTTTTCCTCTTACTTCATTCATGCCTCAGACTCCTATGGTGAATCATTCTCTTCATTATTTCTGACTGATGGAGTGTTCCAAAGTTCAGTTCTCAGACCTCTTTTCTTTGTCTACTTGTACTCCATAAGTGATCTTACCTAATCCCTTACCTTAGGTATCACTTGTACGGTGGATAGATCAATCTTCAATTGGTAAGTTCAATTCCAAATTCTCTCTGAACTATATTCAAACTAAAAACATTTCATAATTCTAAATCTAATACAAAACTCTTGGTAGATGCTCCTCACTCCAGTTCTCTTTATCCCAGTAAATAATGCCAGCCATCCAACAGTTTAGACTAACAACTGAAGACACACCCATGATTGTTTTCTAAGTCTCCCTATTCACTCATCTCAGGTCTAACTTCAGTCATTTCAAAACTGATCAATTCCTTCATCACCTTTGCCACTCTCACTCTAGTCCTAGGTACCCTCAGCTTTCTCAAGCACTGCTGCCTTGTACTTGCAACTGTTTTTTCTGGTTCTATACTTTCTCACATTCTCCACAGTGTAGCCAAAGGGACAGTTCTACAAAGTAAATCTAATCATGTTATTCACCTACTCAAGTCCCTTTGTTAGCTTCCAATTAAACTAGAAAGCTACAAACCTTTCTATATGATGGCTTGTAAGTTGTACATTATCTGGCCCATAGGTACCTATTAATATTATTTCTTAGGACTCATTTATACACACAGAGACAGACACAGACATAGATGACAGACAGACGCACACACACACATACACACACACGCTTCCTATGACTACACTAAAATGTAGGGTTCCTAAATTCATGATTGCTACTATAACTTGGTTTTATTTTGTTTACTACTCTGTAGCCAATGCCTGAAACACTGACGGACATATAGTAGATGCTGTATAAATACTGATAATTGAATGGATAGATGGCTGGATGGCTGGATGGCTGGATGGCTGGCTGGCTGGATGGATGGATGGACGGATGGACGGATGGACGGATGGATGAATGGATAAAATGGGAAAATGCCTTGTGAACACTGACTCATTGTCTCCTCTTCCCACCACTTTCCTATGGTGTTGGGACTGGTGGAATAGGGAGTAAAAGTACATGTAATGCTGAGTCTCTGGGAATGCTGAAGAAACTTAGAGACTTATGAAGATGAAAGACTTTTAGCTTTTGTCTAGGAATAGAGATATTTTGGTTAAAGATCTAATTTGAGACTGATGATGTTTTTAGGTCAGTGTTAAGGTTTTTAGTATAATGGTCAGTTAAAATATATGCTCCTAAAAGTCCCTAAATAACATCAGAAACAAGCTATTCCAAATCTCACCTTCAGAAGACAGTTTCCCTTGTTTGTCAGTCTTGCAATTCTGAAGTTAACAATCTGCCAGATATCCAGCACTAAGGCAGGAAAGATGTCTTACCAGACATTCAAGGAGATTGCTGTAAAAAAAAACTAAGGAGCATTTGGTGTCAAGCTTTCTCACTGCTGTCTGGCTATTAGGGTTGTGAGCAGCAGAATAACTGTTGTTACTGAAATTCATCATAGAATACTCTGTCTGAAACTTACATTGAGGCAGTCAGTGAAATATGTCTCTGTGGGGCAGAGGGTCATCTGTCATTTTGAAAGCAGCTTATGTGAGCTCTGGGGCTCTGAAGAGGTTTCTTTAATATGAAATATTTATGTGAGAATAGGGATTGAGTGTGACTTTGGGGCTGTGGAGCAAATTATGGTACTATTTTTGCTGAAAGTCAGAATTACTTGCAGTAGATAAAGCAGTCTGGAATTCTGGTCATGAGATTTTCTAGTTTCACAGTTCACACTTGAGGCTGTGTGCTCTTCCTCTGCTGCTGCGAGCTTATTATCCTCTGTTAGGAGCAACCATTAGCAAATGCACTACAAGTAGAGAGACATCAGTTATGAAGACTTTCTGTGATGAAACGACTATTTTCTTTTCTTGCTAGAAATTATGTCTCTTAATGGTTCTGTGATATTAAGCTCTTTGCATTGAAAACTGAAATCCATTTTAAAACCATTTATCTTAGATGGATATGAGGGTCCGAAGGTTGGAGGAGATGGGTGGAACTAATGGCCCTAGCTAGGGAGAACTAGATAACTCATTTAGTTTCAGGATACCTCAGTCAAAGAGAGAGAAGACAAAAGATATCCCAAGAATTTCATGGTATTACAAAAGAAACTGAATGATAAATATTAGCAGGAGAATAATTTTAACAGAAATGACATGGCGAGTCAGGATCATTTCTTAGAATTTCTAGGAAGTTCTAGGTTGAGGCATGAACTTAAAGCAATTGGAGAAGAAATTATTTCTCACAAACCCTTTCTCATATGAAACTCTGAGATAATAGCTAATTCACAAAATGGTTGTGAGAACTCAAAAGAGAAAACACACAAAAAAGCACCTGGTAAATTGTGAATGGCAAACAACATTTAAAATTATTTTTATTACTTTTATTGAATGGGGATGAATATCAATTATTATAATAGCTTCCTGAGATATGTTGAACTTAAGAAGGAAATGACTAATTGATTGGACACATTCAGATTTAGAGCATCAAACATAGTTTATATCTATATCTATCTATCTATCTATCTATCTATCATCTCTCATTTATCTATTTATCTATCTATCATCATCTATCTATCTAATCTATTATCTACCTATATGTCCATCCATGACATATACGTATATATATTCTTTTATCTATTCTCTTCTTGAAAAATAGTTAGATATCTGCTCAGGGATTAGTATGTGGTCTGAAGAAAGAAATTTACTTTTGGCAAGACCACATGATAAGATTTAATAATGCAATCTTAGAATGTCTTTAGAATAATATTTAAAATATGTCAGTTAATATTTCTAGGAAATACTGATAGCCTGTACGAATACTTTCCTACTGTATTCCTATCATGGGGCACATAAAAATGACAATATATGTTTGTCCCACAGGTATCAAGAATGAGGCTTCTCACGGTTAGAGGCAACTGGTTAGGTGATTAGTGGCACTTAAGCTCTGCCTGGAAGCCTAAAAACCAAGATCAAAATATTGGAACACACTGCTTATGGATCTCTGGCTTTAGATCTAAAAAGCTCAGATTCTGGTATATCACTTACTAGTTTGGGAAAGTCAATCGCTGAAGCTGTATTGCCGCTTCTGTAAGACACATAATAATCCTTTCCCTTAGGTATCCTACATGAGATTCAAATGACACGGTGTGTGAGAAAGATAAAAAAGTAAAGACAGACACACACACACACATACACACACACGCTTCCTATGACTAACATAAAATTAACATAAAATTTTTATGTTAATGCTAAAGATAATTTGGCTTTTTACTTATTTCTTAAAGTTTAGATGCAACTGAGCAACTTGGAGCCATAACTGTACTTAAAAATAAAGAAGTCCTATAATAGAAAGTGGAAAAGCCTATTGGATAGGATGGAAATGGAAGAAAATGAACATGATTTTATTCATACATTTGTTGATGAAGTTGCCACCACCAAAATGAGATGGAATTTTGCTTGTGAGAATGAAAGAAAAAATTTCCCCACATTTCCAAAATATAAAATTTCTGCTTTTTTGCTATCTTATGTTTAAATATTTAGGTCTCTGAATGTCAATCCTGAATATACTAAGTTGACACTTGGGTCAGTATCTGCAACCTGTATTCTTCAAAGAGGACAACTGCTAAATCTCCGCTTCAGCCAAGTGATAAAATAAGATTTTTTAAAAGAAACAAGTTTGACTTATAGTTCACACATTAAATATTACTCTGTAAATTTTTCCAGTCAATTACAGTGCTCACAGCTTTACTTCAGGAGTTGAAAAGTAGATTTGTTGAATAAAAGACTTACTATTTAAACTCCCTTCTTACCTGTTTCTTATGATACGAGCAACAATAATAAAAGGAGGAGAAAAAAAAGATGAGAAAAAATCTGTTTAACTTTCTCTCAATCTAGCCTAGCTGAAAACTCTAGCAGAGGATGGTCTGAAGATTAATGATTACCCTCTCCCGTGGCTGAAGATCAAGTCTTGTCTCATTTGTAATTTTCTCAGTACTTTTGGCTAAGGAAGAAGAGTCCTAAGGTTGAACATACCTGCTTCAACCCTTGGACCCAGAAAGAATAATCTCTGCTCTAACTAGGCAGATCTCTTTGCCAGATGAGAGTAGATAGCAAAATATACAGAAAAGAATAATAATAATAAAATCCACACAGTGCCACAAAAGCGAGACCTGAAGAGAGATGACATGGTATTATTTTATTTTCAACTTCACGAAGACCCATACTTTAATAAACCAAATATGCACTGTCAATAAAATGTAAAAAGGCTCTTTGGAGTTAGGGGAGAACATTTTTACTAATGAAAGCAATGATAAATTAACTATGTTATCAATGTGAAATTTTAATTTAAGTAGGTGTTTATTATATGCATCCTTGGTATATTATTTTGAATTTGTAGCAAAGCAAAAATAAGCTATATAACCTATATCCAAAATACATTATTTGGCATTGCTTTTAAGTTCTTAAAAATAAGATGAATCATACTTTCACTAAATATAATTAGAATAATACATGTAAAATTTTAGTTCTCTCAGGGCCCTGAGTAAATAACAAAATGGATTCAACTAAATCTACCCTAAA
>NW_006494610.1:1660526-1677886 GCF_000325575.1 Pteropus alecto
TATATAATATATATACATATACACACACACACACATACACACACACACACTCATGAAGTAATCACAAGGAAGAAAACTATCTATGGATTATATAAAATGGGCCAGGAAACATTGTAAAAACAGTATAAAAAACCACATGTGGTGTCAAATATTCAGTCAAGGACCAATATGATCTTGTTTATTTGGCAATCTCTTCGGCCTTCTATTTTAGGTTACTCTGGCATCTCCCTGGCAAGCTACCAGAACACAACTCAAACTCTGTCATTTACAGTTCTAACAAAATAGAAAGGAGATCAGTTCTTGTGTGATGCATAGAACAGTTCAGTGTCTTTCTAATAATTGCATTCATTTCCCATGTGTACAGGTATGAGTGGAAAGGAAAATGTAGGCGCTAGGTCCTTTACTTCACAGGTTGTCATGCTTATTGAGAAAGGTTATTTGGTGTTGATATTTTTATTTAACCATATCTGTCTTTAAGTTCCATGCATTAGTAAAGTACCTATGATGACATAAGCTAGGAAGACATTTTGAATGACCTTTCTTAATCTTCCTTTATCTTCTCTTCAGAACTTCTATTTCTGTTGTAATTTTACCATAAAATATAATTTTAGAAGGATCCTAGAGGAAGTGGTTGGTTACTTAGAGTAAGAGAAGATGAAGGATCTTTAGAACTCTAAAATAGAATGGGGACCAAGAAGGAAGAAAGAGCAGGTATCCAGATTTAAAATATAATAAATCTGTTTTCTCTGGCCACTCAAGATTTTTGCTTAGGAAAGTATATCCTGGAAAACTGACTGTTATTATTTATTTAGTTTAACCGGATAGATATTTACTCTTGAAAACTAGCGACCCAAACTGATGGGAACTGCACAGTTACCTGCCTTTGTGAAAAGCTGCATTGTCCAAAGTTTCGTCAAAGAGGAAGATAAGCACACTCAAACTCTCTGAAGAGTCTAATCATGTAACTGGCTTAGAGGCAACTTCAAAACTGCCAGGGAAACTATTTGAAAAGCTTGCCAGTGAGTCAGATCCTGCTGTTAGCAAAAGGTCTTTCAAAGGCTGGCATCTGGGTCCTGTGATTGCCATTCAGAAGGGCAGCTGGGACTTTGTGGTTTATCTCTGGTGATTATGTGCTTGGGCCATTAACAGCAGATTTGAACTATGAAGACTGTTGTCTTGATTCATGATAAAAGTCTATCTTCTAGTTTCACCTCTGAAAAAGATTCCTCCAAGCTATCCTTTTTTATGTATTTACCATTCTGTATTGACTTCAGCATATGGTTGCTGTGTGCTTTGAAAAGACTAAGATCTCCCTTTTTCACAAAATGAAGTAAAGCTAAATATCCAGCTTTTGCCATACTTGTGGCTAGTAAATCTCATAAATAATGAGTTTCACATTCCCTCTTTTTAAAATAGTGTTTTGAGAAAGTTCTTTCTTTGATGATGGATCCTCACATTTTATTCAGATTTTTTTTAATTCACTTTCACAACCCAATTAGTATCATGTTGCTATTACACATATTTTTAAGTCATGAAAAAGCCTGTTCCATTTCCTGATCCTCTCCCACCATAACACTCACAAGCATATTCCATGGTTGATGGGGTCCTTCATGAAGCAGGTTATGTCAGTAATGGAAATACTCAGGACAGTATTTTAGAAAAGCTTTTATTCTAATTGATCTTAGGCTTGACAGGAAGTGGCCAAAAATACACTCCCACAGTCAGTGCTGATTTATCCACCTATGGAAGT
Organism: Pteropus alecto; assembly: GCF_000325575.1. Taxonomy (NCBI): domain Eukaryota; kingdom Metazoa; phylum Chordata; class Mammalia; order Chiroptera; family Pteropodidae; genus Pteropus; species Pteropus alecto. Next base: position 1,662,277 of record NW_006494610.1, read on the forward strand.
GTCTTGCAGGCAACTCAATTCACTCCCTTCTTTCTAACTGACTCACTACCGCATTTGTCATCGTTTATCTCCCCTGCAGTGATTCTTGTCATACACCATCCTTCCCAATTGTACATACTTCATTAGAAAGACTGCATGCACCTGGAATTCCTTCACAGCAACTGCTACAATTCTCCTTCAAGTGCATGTGCCATTAACTACTCAGTATTTATAGGTCTTCCTCCTAGGCCTATTTTGTTCTTATTTATAGATCATTCTCTCTTCCCAAATATCATTCTGAGTTTTCTTTTGTCATATTTTATCTTATTATTTTAAATGGTTTTTTACTTTTCAGTTATACTTGATGTACAATATTATATTAGTTTCAGGTGTACAACACAGTGATTAGACATTCATATAACTTACGAAGTGGTCACCTTGATAAATCCAGTACCCATCTGACACCATACATAGTTATTATAATACTGACTATATTCTCCATTCCAGATTCTGTATCTCCATGACTATTTTGTAACTATAGTTTGTATTTCTTAATTCCATTCTCTTTCTCACCCACATTCCTCAACCCCCCTCCCATCTGACAACCATCAAAATGTTTTCATGTATCTATGAGTTTGTTTCTGTTTTGTTTATTTTATTAATTAGATTCTACATGTAAGTGAAAATCACTTGGCATTTGTCTTTCTCTGTCTGACTTACTCCACTCAGCATAATACCCTCTAGGTCCACCCATGCTGTTGCAGATGGCAAAATTTCAATTATTTATTTATCTATCTATCTATCTATTTATTTATTTATTATTTATAACGACTGAGTAATATTCCACTGTATACATATACAACCTCTTCTTTATTCCTCCATTGATGGACACCCAGGTTGCCTCCATATCTTGGCTACTGTAAATAATGCTACAATGAACATATGGATGCACATGTCTCTTTGAAGTAGTGTTTTAGATTTCCTCAGATAAATACTCAGAAGTAAAATTACTGGGTCCTTCTTTGTCTCTTGTTATAGCCTTTGTTTTAAAGTTTATTTCGTCTGGTATAAGTATTGCTACCCTAGATGATTTTTTCTTTTCCATTTTCATGAACTATCTTTTTCCATTCCTTTGCTGTCAGTCTGTGTGTGTCTTTTGATCTGAAGTGAGTCTCTTGTAGGCAGCATGTGTAAATACTTTGTTTTCTTATCCATTCAGCCACCCTATGACTTTTGATTGGAACATTTAATCTACTTATACCTAAAGTCATTGTTTATAGATATGTAATTATTATTGTTTAATTATTCATATTTTTAATCTTTTTTCTTTTTTTTTAATTTATCTTCTTCAAGAAGGCCATTTAACATTTCTTGTAATACTGGTTTGATGAACTCCTTAAATTTTTTTTTTTTTTTCTGTCTGGGAAGCTCTTTATCTGTCCTTCAATTTTAAATGATAGCTTTGCTGAGTAGAGCAATCTTGGTTATAGGGCCTTGTTCTTCATCACTTTGAATATTTCATGCCAATCCATCTGGCCTGCAAAGTTTCTGTTGAGAAATCAGCTGACAGTTTTATGGCACCTACCTCGTAGGTAACTAACTGTTTTTTTCTTGTTTCTTTTAAGATTTACTGTCTTTAACCTTGGATATTTTAATTATGATTTGTCTTGGTGTGGAGGGGTTTGGGTTCATCTTGTTTAAGACTCTCTGAGCTTCCTGGGCTTATATGTCTATTTCCTTCACCAGGTTAGGGAGGTTTTCTGTCTTATTTCTTCAAATAGGCTTTCAATTCCTTGTTGTCTCTCTTTTCCTTCTGGCACCCCTATGATGCAAATATTGATATGCTTGATTTTGTTCCAGAGGCCCCTTAAAATAGTCTTATTGTTTTTTAATTCTTTTTGTTGTTGTTGTTGTTGCTGCTGTTTTGATTGTTTCCTTCTACTTTATCTTCCAAATTGCTAACTCAATCCTCTGCTTCATCTAATTTATTCTTGATTCCCTGTAATGTATTCTTCATTTCAGGTATTGCATTCTTCACTTCTAAATGGTTCTTTTTATGTTTTCTATTTCCATTTGTATGTTTCCTATATCTTTGCTGACGCTCTCACTGAGATCACTGAGCATCCTTATAACTAGCATTTTGAACTCTGCATCTGGTAGATTGGTTATTTCCATTTTGCTTAGTTCTTTTTTCGGGGCTTTCTTCTGTTCTTTCATTTGCAACATATTTGTCTCCCCATTTTGGTTCCCTTTCTGTATTTGTTTCTATGTATTAGGTAGAGCTGCTGTGTCTCTTGGTCTTAGTAGAGTAGACTTATGTAGGTGTCCTGTGGGGACCAGTGATACAGCCTCTCTTGTCATCCAAGCCAGGTGCTCCAGGTGTGTCCTTTGTATGGGTTGTGTGTGCCCTCCTGTTACATATAGTTGAGCTTGAGTTGCTGTCTGCAGCGGGAGGAATTGATCCGCAGGCTGATTGGTTGTGATGACTGGCCCATGACTACAACAGAGGGTTTGTTGTGCAGGGACTGACCCTATGGAGCAAGATTCACTTTTTCAGAGCTTTGGTGCCTATCCAGTCTGGATGTGTCTTTTGTGGAGGTGGATGGGTGGTGCTCTGGTGTGGTCTGAAGCTGGCCATCAAGTATATTGGTTCTCAGACCTCTTGGGAAGGGCTCTGTTGCAGGCCAAGGTCAGCCGCTGCTTATACTCTGCCAGGGCCACTTGGTATGTGCTACAAAGTGATCTACAGAAGGCTGCCACCCATGCTGGGCTTGGTGGTACCTGGGAGAGGTCAAGCTATGAACTGAGGCCCACTGCCAGAGTGCTGGGCTTAAGGCTGCTTAGCAAAAGATACAGGTCACATTGAGGCCAGATGCTGGCTTGTTTGGTATTTGTGAACCTTTGAGACATTTTAGGAGAGTTTGCAGCATGAGCCAAGACAGGTCATTTGTATGGAAAAGCCACTAGAAGTTTCTTGGGTGGGCCCACTAATTGGGTGCAGCAGGTTTCCAGGGAATCACCAGGACAGGGCAACCTGTGTCAGTTAGGTTAATAGAGGCTCTGATAGGGTGTCTCCCTGTGTCCCCCTCTGGGAGAGGAGAGGGCTCAAAAAATAACCAATGGATTCTGCCAGTACCTCTGTCTGGGAGACAGCTGCTCCTCTGGCCCTCTCCTTGAAGCCAGACAATTCAATTCCTCCCAATATGTCCCGGGTGTCCTTCAAGCTGCTGCTCCAGTGCTGGAGCTCAGAGCAAGTGACTCTGTCAATAAATAAGTCCATGCTCAGGCACTTTAAGAGGAATGCCTGAGACTCCAGGTGCCCTCCATCTCACTCAGCTACAATCTCCGCTGGTTTTCACAGCCAGAAGTTGTGGGGACTTCTCTTCCCAGTACCTGGGCTGGGGAGCCTGGTATGAGACTGAGAACCCTCATTCTTCAATGTGGACCTCTGCAGCCAAAATATTCCTCCCAATTGTTAACCACCACACACAGATGTGGGACCAGCCTGTTCCATATCTTTGCCCCACCTACCAGTCTTCATGTGACTTCTTCTGTATGTCCTTAGTTATAGGATTTCTGTTCAGGTATACTTTAGGCAATTCTCAATCATGGTTATTCTGTAGTTTGGTTGTAATTTTGATATGGTCATGAGAGAAGACAAGGATAGTATTTATCTTCTTTGCCATCTTGACCAAAACTCTTATCACTCTGTAGTTTTAATCTATTTTACTGAGCAATCATGGTCTTGATATTAGTTATTTTGTAATTAGTTTCACCAGCTTGAGGCTCCTGTAATAATCTTCATGTTAGTAGATACGATTCAATATAAAACCAACATGGAATTGAGAAAACTCCAACTGAACAGTGGTACTCTTCTAAAAAGTCCACTCATTTTTTTATTGAGAGTGTAATTAGTGTGCACAAAACTATAGCATATTAAGGAACAGATTTTGAAAGATTTACTGATTTCTAAGATATTTACCAAATGATATCTGAAGATGTAGAATTATAGCCCTAGGACTCTAACAATTATACCTGTCAGTAGTTATTTATATCTTTAAAACTGTTTTTAATGTTAATTGAAGTTTCAACTCGTAGTCAAAGGAGAAATAGGGCTGTAGATGTGGTGGATGCCATTCTTAATTAAAACCCTTCAAATTCTGGCATCTGTCGCTTTCCAGCTAATATTCTGACCACTTCAACCTAAAGCAAAACCTAATAGTAGATAAGCTACACCCATTTTTATAGCATGTGTAGCCAAACTTTCCATTTTGATGTGCAGCTTATTAAGGAAACAGACTTATGTACACAACAATAGAGAAAATGCATACTTGCTATTTAGATTAACCCAGTTTCTAATTCTTAAAATATAAACACATAGTCAAGGATAATTAGACATAAAAGTGAAAAACTAATAAAACTCTAGCCCCAAAGACCAGAATTACAGAGCTAATTCAGGAAGAAGAAGAGATTTTAGAAAGTCTGACTGCTATACAAAGACAAATTTATAAAATAAGAATCAATGTTATGAAAAGGTAACTTTCAGATATTGGAAAATAGTCCTTTGGAATTAAAACATAAAAAGAGGAGAGAGAGAGGAAAAAAAAGAGTGAGAAAGAGTGAGTGAGAAGAGAGAAGAATGCAGAATGCAAAGGCTGAACAACAATGGGATAAAATTTTTGATATAGAAGATTAATCTAAGAGGTAGAACATTCAATTAATAAAAATACAGAGAAAATAGAGGGCAATGTTTTATGAGAAATAATTGAGTTAATTTCTCATAGTTAAATGTAGAGAAAAATCTTTATATTATGTGGTCCTCCAGGAACCTATAGGATAAATTAAGTTCCATATTTTGTTAAAAACTCTGAACCTTCAAATCACAAAATAAAAACAAAAACAAAAACAAAAATATTGTAAGAATTTTTCAGAGAAACATGACATGCCTTTGAGAAATGTACAAGTAATTAGTGAGCACTAGACTTTGCTCACTAATGTGATATGTTTGAAAACAAAAGAGTAATGTCTTCTGAGTTTTAACAGAAAATGATTATATACCAATACAATATTGCCTTGGTGTATTTTATTTAACAAAAGAGGTAGAGAAAGAAGGTTTGTGGCTCTTTTGTATATCAACAATAAATGATGTAAGTGCTCGAGAGAGCACTGAATCTTGATTGGTGTTTCACTATTACCATTTAACAAATGTTTAGCCTTGGTTTTCATTTAACCTCACAGTCTTAGTTTCCTTGCCTTTGAAATGGTGATAACATCTGTTCCCCTTGCTCACAGCATAGTGTGAGCGTGATGTGAAGTAATTATAACTCTTAAACATAAGTTAAAGATAAGTTACTCACCTCTATCTCTTACAAATTCTAATTCAAGAACAAGTCTATATCATTGTTTTATTTCATGAGCATTCTTGGGTGTGATACTCTTTTGAAATTTTGATCTTTAGATGGTAGCTCTTCTGATACTGTTTTAATGGACTGGGATGTATAGGAATTAGGAGGAAAAGAAAACTATTTTGAAGTGCTCTGTTAATTTTCCATGATCTATACTAGTTAAAATTTTCATTTTTGTATAAAAATTTAAGTTGAAATAGACAAGTTCTACTGTTATCCGCCTACTTTTTCATCCACACTCCTTAGCCTTTTTGCAATTGATTTGGTATACTGGGTAAATGATAATAAAATACTTTCTTGGTATTGGGATAATTCTATGGCCTAAGAGAACTTGGGTGTTCCTTCTCTATGAAACATATTTTTGATTTATTTCAGGGACAGTTTGGGAAGACATATTGGATGCTGGAAGTGATTAAGTTGTTTAGTAAAGTGAAATGCTTTTTATTATCTTAAATCCTTAAAATATCCTAGTTCCTATATACAAATACCAGCCTGTTTTATTTAAGCCTAATAGCCAATTTCTCTCTTTACAGTTTCTCTTCTCTTAGAACTCAGAAATGCTTGTATTGCTTTCATTGAAACTTTGAATACAGTTTTTGCAAGTACTGTCCTAGAAGCTGGTTTTTCCTCTAATTTTCTATTCTTATTCTTTAAAAGGACACTTGTGTGTTTCAATATATATCCCTATGGCCAGGCCAGTTACTTTTTGGTTATGGGTTGATGAAACAATCAGATAGATTGTTTTTGATTAGAAGAGTGCCAGTGATATATTGCTTTGCCATCAAAATTTAATGTCATCAAAAATGCTCAGTGATCCTTGAGCATTTTTCCTTTGGATGTTTGCTATACAAGTGTAATGCAGATTCCAGTAGAAGATTGAATAGTATAAACTTTTATATACTGAAAATAATGAGAATAGGGTTTAACTATTAATGATTATATCTATGAATATTTTTATATGTAATTGATTTTCAGTCTATGATTGTCTTATGTCATTTTCCCAACTGAAAATAGAGGTCTTACATGGTAAAATCCTCCTCTTGTTGGGGGAGGGACTCGAAGGAACATGATGATAAATCATATTGAATAAATACTATGTTTTCCACATATTCTTGTCAGTTTACCTCTTTGGTTAAACAATTTTCCAAGTGCCTACTACATGTAAAGTAATAGTTAAATTTCAATTGTCTCTTGTGTTTCAGCATTCCTGAGGGGTGTGAGGATACGTGGATGTGTGTAGGTGCCCTTTGAAAGAAGTATCATTTAGCTTCTGCTTTCAAATACAGAAACAGAAACATAATATTACTTTCAATAAAAAACAATTTATTAGGGCTATATTCTTTTAATAAATAAATGGATGTATAATGCTCAAAGGGCTATATCTAAGAGGGAAAGCAGTGGCTACAGGGAGTAGTTACTGTACAGTGTCATCAGCAACTTATTTTATCAATGTCTTTGAAATGTCTGTCAATTCTATCTGCTCGTCTTTGTGCAGAGTGCATATATACAATTGCGCTTCTCTGGTGGACAATTTAATTTGAAAATTACAATTTTACTATGTAAGTATACTTCTGACTTGTTTCCCATTATCTTTGTGTGACTGATAAGGAATTTTACTTTTTTATCCCTAGGCCTTTAGAAATAAATAATTTAATTCACATGAATGAATTTCTTATGGAATACGTTAGATAAGCAACTCTCTAAAGGAAGGTGACTTGTACATTTAATTGAATCTGATAAAGTCATTGTGAAATACATTTTCCAAATGAATTACCTTATGTATTTATTATTAATTTTCTACTTCCTTACAAACACGTCTCTTGAAACTTAAAATAAAAGATATACGATCAAAAAGACATTAAAAGAAGGGTTAAATAATAAACCAGTATTATGTCCTCTTCCTAGATGACACATATATGTTCTTTAAAAACAGCTTGAATAGAATACATGGAAATATTAACAGTAGTTATCTCTGAATCATAGTAATGTCAACAGTTTAACTTTTCTTCTCTATAATTTCTGCATTAAAAATGTTCAGCAATGAATATGCAAGACTTTTGTGACCAAGATATTATTTTTTTAAATAAATATTTTTATTTAAAATTTAAATAAATTATTTGAAAAAAACTCACCTAAACAGTACAAAAAATATGGCTGTGTCAAATCCTTGGGGTTCTCTACTACATAAATCACAGAAATCATACTATATTATGATCAGACTCCAAAACTAGTTTTTTGGGGTTTTTTTTGTACAAATGAGTAAAGTCTCCAAAATATTAAATAATTTTCTCAATGTCTCAGTGGCTAGATGTAAGATTTCTAACCTTTCAACAGGCGGTTTTACATAATAAAATCTTCCTCTTTTGGGGGGAGGTACTTCTAGGAACACGACAAGAAATCATACTGAATACATACTAATTTTTCCATATACTATCAATTTACCTCTTTGATTAAACAATTTTCCAAGTGCCTCTTACATGTAAAGTAATAGATGATAATTAAATAATAAAGAATAATATGGGAAATAAAAAGTATGTTGATATAGGTCCTGGAAAAGAGAAATTATTTAACTTTCTCTGCTCACTAGCTGAAGCTCTCAAGTTAGAAAGGTGAAGTTGCATCTTCTCTACCATTTGAAAGGAGCTTGTCAGGAAACCAAGCCAACACAAAGCAACAGCTCTGAGACCTAGAGTTAAAGTCACCTTTCTGATAATATCATTTAAACACCTGAATTAAGATGTTTTTGGAACCTTTACATTTCTGGACTATTCATTTACCTGATCTTATAAATTTCCTACCTTGGTTTATGATAATATGAGGGCTTTTGTTTTGATCGCTTTTACTTAAAATATTCTTGATGAAAGCAAGGACCTTATTTCCAGCTCTATCAGAGTGCTAGGGCTGCCAAAACAAAGTGCCACAAACTGGGTAATTTAAACAACAGAAATGTATTGCTCACAGTTCTGGCAACTAGAAGTGCAAGATCAAGGTGTCTGCAGAGCTGATTCTATGAAGATTAATGGGCAGAAACCTCATTTAAATTTGTGTTGGGAGAAACCATAGTGGGGACTTTCATGCCCTACTATGATCACAGAACCCAAAAAGAAGAATAATAGTTATTCCAACTTCCTTTTCTCCTTTACAAAAAAGTTTTCTCTCCTTTGTTTCTCAGGACCTGTCAGTGGTTCGCCATAAGACCACATGTCCTGAATTGTAATTCTTTGTTGTTCCTGAATAAACCTATTTTGCTGGAGAAATACCTGGCTATCTATTTGTTCAAGGTCAATAGTTCCTTCTGAAGGCTGTGAGGGGGAATTTGTTCCAAACCTCTTGCTTAACTTCTATACCTTTACTATCAATTGTTTGTGTTTCTTGGCTTGCAGAAGTATCACTCCAATCTCTGATTCATCTTCACATGGCATTCTCCCTGTGAGTGTCTTTCTCCAGGCATATTGGATGGGAGCCCACCCTAATGTCTAAGAACCTCATTTTAACTTCTGTAAAGACCTTATCACATTCTTGTCACATATAAAATTTGGAAGGATGCAATTCAACACATAACAGCTCAGAACTTAAGACCAAACTGGGCTGTACCCTTTAACACTTTTAACCTTCAAAGAAATGAGTGTAGAACCTTTCAAAATCCAGATGTAAGAGACAGTTTCCTTCTGCTCTGACATGCATTCATGAGTAACTGACTGATATTCTAAGTGTTCTCTCCTTGGCTTTTATTTTGCCTTCTGTGTTTCTCATTACCAGATTGGCTCTTTTCAGTCTTCTGTCCCTTGCTGCTGAGAAGTGACAAGGGATAAAAGATTTGGTTTTCCTACCTTCATCAGTTCCAGATAGGCATGCTGCCTGCATGAATTTTGAGCCCAATTGCTCAGTGAACCTCAGAAGCTGGCCCTCCTGGGGAGCCACTCTGCTTTAGAACACAGAAAATGCCTTTGCATCATGTGAATATGGATTTTCTACAAAATCTATCATACCTGCCGGGGAGTACTATTTCAAACTTTCCTCTTCTCTTGTAATTGCCTTCTGGTAATTAGGGCTAGTTTGACAATCTCTTTCTTCTCTGCACTTGATCAACGGATGCCTCGCGCTTTTCTTTGTGTACCTTCCCTCATTCATACCCATTCCCCAGGCAAATGAGTCTGCCATTTTGTGAGTAGAGGTAATTTTACTGCAGACCACACCAGCAAGTCCTCAGGCACCCACCTGGGGGCAAAACCAAATCCATTAATTTAATTGTCATTCATGTCTTAGTTACAGAATCAACATGTATTTGCTTGGTGAAACAAATAAACACTTTTCTTTCACTGCTGTGCTTTGAATTGGTCATCTTGCTAAAGCTCACTCAAACTAACCCTCTACAAAACTCAATTAAGCCCTTTGGTGAGAGTAATGGCACAGAGTGTCAGCTACATGCAAGGGACTCTGTAAAACACTATAGATATTGCATTTTTGGTCCATAAAAGATCCTCATGAGGGATGCATTATTGTTCATTGCTTACACGTTTTGCATGGAGAAAATACTAACATTTATTGAAGATTTACTATTAACTAGGCACGAATCCATGCAATTAGTATATATTAACTTATTTAAACCTTACAAAACAACTTATTTTTATATCAGTTACAGTCTGCAGGAAAAGGAAGGCTCCAACTAAAATATTTTAAGGCACAGCTATGATAAAGAAACATACTGAGGCACCCAGATTATCTCGAGATGAGAAGATTTATCATCTTGAGAGCCAAAGGGACTAAAGAAGGAAAATATGAAAAATATGTGATGGAACCAGGAAGCAGCTGAAGTCCCATTGGGAGCTGAAGAATGAAGTGGGCATCCATTGGCTGGTGCTATAATCTAGAAGGCATGAAGGTGCTGTCAAAGACAAGAAGAGAAAAATAATGAGCAAATCATTTCTCTTAAAGACCAATCTTTGAAGTTGTGCACATTATTTCTATTTCCAATCAAATCTGGGGAGAAAGGATATTACAATACAAAGGAAAATTTCAAGCAATTTGATTGAAGTTTGTTATGATCATTTATTCTAGTACATTATTATTCTTATGAGGAATTAGTTTATTTCCTCTAATACTTATTTCAATGATTCTATTTTGTTTCACCCCTTAATAAAACTCATCCTTGCTCTCCTTCATAATCTTTCAATATATATACCTTCTACACTTATTTACTTTTAATTCCTTATGCACCTCTCCCAGGTGAGTTAAAGCTAAAGAAAGATAAGCTAAAAGGATTTTAAATAATTATACATAAAATTGTTTGTGCTTATTTTAAGGGCTCAGAACAATCTTACACCTTTTTTTTAGTCTACCTTTCACAGGTAACGGATACTTGTCTACAGATATGAGTTTCTCGTACTGAAGAAAATCAGGGTTTATGCCTACTAATAAAATACTTTTCTGAACCCTGAAAGCCAATTTAGCATTTCATGTCACTTTCAAAGTTTTTCTCACTTCAATAAGAGTTACTCATGTTGTCTGGGATATTTGGTAATTGAGTTTCTCAAGGAATATGTGACACATTGTGATGTACTGTAAAAGGATTTCAGAGTTATCCATCCTGAGACTCTTCATAATCGGCTAAAAATATATTTCAATGTCCCCTGCCTATGCCTGAGGAGGCCCTACCAACCTCGTATTTCTTAATCTGATCTTATTTTCTGGTCATCAATTTGTTTCTCAGTGATTGGCAGCACCTGGTCTTCTTTGAATAGTCTCATGTTTATCCTTATTTTTAAAATTTTCCTCCCAGATTCTGTTGATCTTAACCCCTAAATTTTTATCACTTGTAGCCTGAATTATAGGTGACCTTTTTATTGCTCTCAGTCACATTTTCACTTAATAAGGCTAGAATGGCCCTTTTCATTGAGAAAAGAATAATAAGAAGTCCTGAGTGAAAGGTAAGAAAGAGAGAGAGGGGGAGGGAGAAAGAGAGAGTGTAAGGCAGAGAGAGAACAACAAAAACAAAAAGTGGTGCTTTAAAAATTGAGGGCATCACTGCCTATGTATTTGTCCTTATTTAACCTACTCTATTCCCTGTTCTACATGAATAATCATTCACATTTTTCTGGCAAAAAAGCTGGAAAACTTGAATCCCATAATGAATAAATCAATTAACTATTATTTGAGGGGGGGAGAAGCTCAACACTTTAACTACTAACTAAATGTTCATTTTTATAACAAAAAGTGAATACTTATAATTTTGTATTTTCTGTGTAATTTTTTTAGATACTTGTGAAACTTTACCATTTAAAGTACTTCAAATAGGTGACTATTTCCTTCTACAAAACATTTGCTATCTAGTCCTTTTTAACTTTCTTTGAACGTGAAAATTTTAATTATGATACTGGAGAGTATCTGATAGATATCCATCTTATGCAAATAAAGTTTTTCTTCTTAAATGGCTACCTTCTCCTGATTCTCTGATATGTCAGATTTGCATTTTGTTGTTTAACATGCATATAGTAGGCATTGCAATAAGTCTATGGTAATTGCTACAAGGATAGGACATTCCATTGTCTGGGAATTTGGGTTTAAAGGAAATAGACATGTGGCTAAAAGAGAAGTTCACCTGAGAACTTCAACTTGTTCACCTGATGATACTTCAACTTGTTTCTTTAGTTATGCTTTCTATTGCCTAATATACAAAGCCGTAACTTAATGGAAATGTCAGAAGAAAGTAAATCTCTTATGTGATTCAGAATACGTTAGTAACATGAAAAGTATACGCTAGATTAAAATAATTGCAATCAATATCAATACAATTTGGAAAGAACATAGATGTTTGTGTGTGAAGTAAAATAGAATAGGCAACTAAATCAGATATAAAATCAAATAGTCATGATTTGAATTCTTGTTCTACTGATTATTTTAGATACAAGGACTGATTTTTCACAGATGTAATAACATAATAAATATAGAAGAGTGATATATAATATGAGATGTGTGTAATAGCCCAAGCGATGACCCTGCCCTCCTCCACAATCATTGCTAGGTTGGCTCTCTTGAGTATTGTGAAAATGAAACTACTGTGTGATTTCATTCAGTGGATGTTTATTGAACAACTACTATGTATCTAGGCTTTGTTAGGTTTTATAGATTAATAAAAAACATATTAAATTACATTCTAACAGAAGCAACAATTTGTAACAGTTGTTGAGGAAAATGACATACATCCATACAATTATTAACAGAGAATAGGATCTCAGTACTTGGGTCAAAATGGCAGGCTAGGTGAAAGCAGGTTTACCTCCTTCCACAAATGCATTAAAATTACAACCTAATTATAAAACAAACAATTTGGAAAAACCACCTGAAGTCTAGCTGATCATAACACATACACCTGAAGACATAAATAAAAAGCCACATCGAGACAAGTAGGAGGGGCAGAGATGCAAAGCAGGCTGGTCCCACACCTGTGTGTAGCTGCAGAGGTCCCCCTGAAGGAACGAGAGGCCCTAGCCCCACACAGGGGCTCTCCAGCCCAGGGTTCCAGTTCTGGGAAGAGGAATTCCCACAAAATCTGACTGTAAAAAACAGTGGGGACTCTGGCTGTTGATGAGATGGAAGGAACCTGCATACCCAGACATCCTATTAAAGGGCTTGCACACAGACTCACTCACTCACAGACACTCACCCTGGGCTCTTGGGGAGAGTCAGAGGTTTGGGAGGCAAAAGAGACACATAGGGAAGGACTGAGTTCTGTGGTGCCACAGTGAGGACTGGAAGGACAGACACCATTGCTCCTTTGTCATGCCCCACTCCAGAACAGTCTACAGTTAGGTGCCATCTTCTCTGAGTTGAACTCCACCCTCATGTGGCCATTTCTGAAGCTGCACTGGCCTGCTGAGATCAGTCTGCTCTACCCTGTGTCTACCTGGGGCACTCCACCAGGGAGACTCCACAAATTGGCTGGGCAGACAGCCACACTCTGTGCTTTCCCTGGGCCACACATTTAACGGCAGCCCTTAGCTCATACAGCCTGCACACGTGTTCTGCACATTTCAGAGGTGACTTTTGGTGGCAAGCCACAGGTGCCGGCCCAAGCTGCAGTATCTCTTAGGTGGATCATGGAAGTCTGAAGAGAACAGTAGCTGGCCTTGCTGCAATGAAACTTTAACAGAAAGCCACAATTCAGCCCTAGCATGAGAACTGACTCTGCATTGGTGGGGTGAAATTTGTTCACTTTACCCTAGTGAATCCCTGGCTCCCCACCCCACCAACTCACATACTACCCAAAGGCTCTTCCAGCTGCAGAGTCATAAGATCAGCTGTCAGGCAGCCCTAGGCCTTGAGGTGCATTGGTTCTTTTGTTAAGCTGCCAGATCCAGTACTGGAGGTAACTGACCTTGGTTTGCAGTGCATCTCTATCACTTGCCTCCATATCCAGAATCAGCACAACCATCTGTGGATCACTTTGTAGCTCCTACTAGGTAGCTCAGAGCAATCAAAGGCAGTGACCGAACTTGGCTTACATGAGAGCCCCTCTCAAAGGGCCACAGAACCAACATACCTGAAGGCTGGCATCAGACTACAACAGAACACCATATAACTAGCCCCATAAGCAGTACACCCAAAGGGTGGTCTCAACAAATACATGAGACTGCTGGGGCAAATCCTACTCTGTGGAATCAGCCCCTACACAGCAGCTCATACCCTGTGGGTGTGGCCAATCTCCACAACCAATCAGCTCAAGAGTCAATTCCATCCAGTGACGTGCTAACAGCAATCAAGGCTTAGCTACAACAAGAGGACAAATGCAACCATCCAAGAAACATGACCAGAACCCATAGCACAGGTGATAAGGGAGATGAGCCAATAGGCCACACAGAACACATAGTACATATGGCCATCTGGCCAAGGCTAGGAGACACATCTAATCTTCCTAATACATAGAAATGAACACAAAGAGGCAAATAAAATGAGAAAACAAAGAAACATGCTATAAATGAAACAGGAAAAAAACTCCATAAAAAAAAACTAAATGAAATAGAGTCAAGCGACCTACCAGAGAAAAAGTTCAAAATATTAGTTATAAAGATGCTCAATAAACAGAGAAATAGCAAGTATAAAAAAAGACATAAAAACCATAAAGAAGAACCAACCAGAAATGAAGAAAACAATTACTGAAATGAATATACTAGAAGGAATCAACAGTAGATTAGATGAAGCAGAGGACTGAATCAGTGATTGGAAGACAAGGTAGCAGAAAATACCTAATCAAATAAAGATATAAAAAGAAAAAAAAAAAAAAAAAAGGGAAAATTTGAGACTTCTGGGACAACATCAACTGTCCAACATCTGCATCATAAGGGTTCCAGAAGGAGAAGAGAGAGAGCAAGGAATTGAGAACCTACTTGAAAAAATAAAGACAGAAAACTTCCCTAACCTGGTGAAGGATATAGACATGTAAGTCAGGAAGCACAGAGTCCCAAACAAGGGAAACTCCAATAGGCCCATACCAAGACACATTGTCATTAAAATGCCAAAGTTTGGAGACAAAGAGAGAATCCTAAAAGCAGCAAGAAAAAGGCACCTAGTTACTTACAAGGGTACTCCTTTAAAAATGTCAGCAGACTTTTCAACAGAAATTTTGCAGGCCAGAAGGGATTGGCACAATATATTTAAAGTGATGAAAAACAAGAACATACAACCAAGACTACTCTTGGTTGGCTATCAGTTAAAATTGAAGATGAAATAAAGAGCTTTCCAGACATGAAAAAGCTAAAGGAATTTATCACCAACAAGCCAGAATTACAAGAAATATTAAGGGGACTTCTGTAAAAAAAAGAAGGAGGAAAACCCTGTAAATATGAATAATAAAATGGCAATAACTATGTACCTATCAATAATCACTTTATTTTTATATATATTTTTAATAATCACTTTAAATGTAAATAGATTAAATATTCCAATCAAAAGACATAGGGTAGCTGAATGGATAAGAAATCAAGACCTATACATATGCTGTCTACAAGAGACCCATCTGAGATTAAATGACATAAACAGATTGAAAGTAAAGGAATGGAAAAATATATTACATAAAAATGGAAATTAAAAAGGATAGTAGCAATACTTAGACAAAATAGACTTTAAAAAGATAGTAGCAATACTTAGACAAAATAGAAAAAGAAAGGCATTACATAATGATAGATTAATACAACAAAAGTACATAACCCTAGTAAATATATATGTACCCA
>NW_006494610.1:1677924-1683652 GCF_000325575.1 Pteropus alecto
TAACAATTATTGACAGACATAAAGGGAGAGATTGACAGTAATACACTCATAGCAGGAGACTTTAAAACCCCATTGACACCAATGGACAGATCTTCTAGACAGAAAATCAGTAAGGAAACAGCAGCCTTAAATGACACACTAGACCAGATGGATTTAATTGCAGCCCAAAGCAGCAGAATATACAGTCTTCTCAAGTGCACATGGAGCATTTTCTAGGATAGACCACATATTAGACCACAAAAAATGTCTCAATACATTTTAGAAGACTGAAATCATATCATCGAGTCTTCTCCAACCACAATGGTATGAAACTAGAAATCAATTACAAAAAAAAAACACCCTGGAAAATATGCAAACACATGGAGGCTAAACGACATGCTACTATACAATGAATGGGTTAAGAAATGAGATCAAATAAGAAATCAAAAGATATCTGGTGACAAAAGAATATGAAAACACAACTCAAAAAATCTATAGGACACGGAGAAAGTAGTCCTTTGAAGGAAATTCATAGCAATAAAGGGCTACCACAAGAAACGAGAAAAAACTCAAATAAATGATTTAACCTTACACTTAAAAGAACTAGAAAAAGAACAACAAACAAACAAAGTGAGTAGAAGGAAGGAAATAATGAAATCAGAACAGGAATAAACAAAGTAGAGTCTAGAAAAACAATTCAGAAGAGCAATGAAACCAAGAGGTAGTTCTTTAAAAGGATAAACAAAATTGATAAATGTTTAATTAGACTCATCAAGAAAAGAAGAGGACCCAAATAAGTAAAATCAGAAATGAAATGGAAGAAGTGACCAACTGACTTCACAGAAATGCCAAGGATTGTAAGAAAATACTATAAACAATTATACGTCAACAAATTGGACAATCTAGAAGAAATGGGTACATTCCTAGAAACATAATCTCCCAAGACTGAGTCAAGAAGAAACAGAAAACCTGAACCAACCGATTACCATCAATGAAATTGAATCAGTAATCAAAAAACTTTCAAAAAACAAAGTTTTTTGGCTTCATAGGTGAATTTTACCAAACATTCAAAGAATTAACACCTATCCTTCTCAAACTATTCCAAAAAATTCAAGAAGAGGGAAGTCTTCCTAACTCTTTTTTGAAGCCACTGTTACCCTGATTCAGAATCAGATAAAGACAGTACAAAAAAAAGAAAACTATAGGACAATATCCCAGATGAACATCGATGCAAAAATCTGCAACGAAGTACTAGCAAACAGAATTCAGCAATATGTTAAAAATAACATACACCATGATGAAGTTGGATTTATTCTTGGAATGCAAAGTTAGTTTAATATCTGCAAATCAATTAATGTGATATACCACATTAAGGAATTGAAAGATAAAAATCATATGATCATATCAATAGATGCATAAAAATCATTTGATGAAATTCAGTATCCATTTATGATAACAATTCTTAGCAAAGTGAGAATAAAGAGAACATATCTCCATAATAAAGCCCATATATGACAAACCTACAGCTCACATTATACCCAGTGGGAAAGGCTAATAGCGTTTTCCTTAAGATCAGAAACAAGATAAGGATGCCTACTTTCACCACTTCTATTCCACATAATATTGGAAGTTCCAGGTACAGCAATCAAACAAGAAAGAGAAATAAAAGCTATCCAGATGACATAATACTATAAAGAACCCTAAAAACTGTTAGAACTAATAAATAAATTCAGTAAAGTAGCAGGATACAAAATTAACATTCAGAAGTCAGTTGCATTTTTATACACCAATGATTAACTATTAGAAAGAGAAATTAAGAAAACAATCCCACTTAAAATTACATGAAAAACAATAAAATACCTAGGAATAAAATTAAATAGGAGATAAAAGATTTGTTCTTGGAAAATTATGTCATTGAAAAAAGAAATTGAAGAAGATACAAATAAATGGAAACATATATTGTGCTCATGGGTAAGAAGAATCAACATTGTTAAAATTGCCATACTACCCAAAGCAATATATAGATTCGATGTAATTTCTATCACTTAATACTTTTTGAAAGATATATTTTCATGGATATTTATCACATATTACTTTTGTACCTGAATAAAAATATAAGGGAAATACATTGGTTAAATTTTTTCCAAAAATTTCTTTATAGTTTTATTCCTTTATATTTAGACTTTGAAATTCAGAATCACTCTTCTATCTAGAGTCAGGAATGTCCTTATTTTTCCACAAAATACTGACCTCTCTTTCATTGAAAGCATTGGTGGCACAGAGTTTCTTAAAATAAACTATAGATGCACTGAAAGTCATTAGAGATGATTCCTAAAGTGGCTTTACAACTGAATAAACCTAGCCTGCTTGATGTCTTGGATGGGAATAAAGCTCGAGGCCTCTGCTTTACCACACATTCCAACTCATCTCACAGCCATTTGGTTACTAAGAAATAAAAGGGGACTACAGGATTGTCTTTGAGATTCTCTTCTAAGCCATGGACACTCTATATGCATATTTTGATCTCATTGCACACATGTAGGCATTGACAATCATTACCCCACCATAACTATAAGATGCATTTGATTTCAAGAGACAGTAATATATGTGTGTGGGGGGGGATGCACCTCAGAACTCATAAAGTACATCATTCCTTTTAAAGGTCAAGCATGGCATTAGAATGGAGACATTCTGGCCCTTGATAAAACATTCTGAAATCTGCGAGTGTGCAAAGGGATGATGGCAAATTTCTTTTAGTCAAGTTAACCTCAACTTTTCTAACCTTTAATGACAAAAAAATTCCTCTTGGGGGAAGTCAACTTGAAAGCAAAACAGGAAATAACAAGAAATACTGAACCCTAAAAATGGCTTTTTTCATGTGTTTAAATGCAAGTAATTTGTTCCATATGTTTTCAATACTCATCTCCAGGACTTTCCATTTAGCCATAGGGGTGGGGTGGGGGTGGGGTTGGGGGAAGCTCTTTTGAAGGGCTGAAAGATTATAGTTTAGTTATAACAAGTTTTAAACCTTATATGGAACACAAATTATTGGCATGTGTATAAAATTAGCATTTCGAATTTCTGAAGGCCTTCTGAATATATTGGGTTAAATAAAAGTGACTTTTAAGAGAAAAAGTTAAACATTTTTTTCAACCTTTAATATGCCTGCTTCCTAGATCTAAAAATGTACGTGACCTTAGCCAACTTCTGTTTCCAAGAAGTTATAGTAGACATACTTTTTTGTATTCTCCCTGCTAAGTACAATGGAGAATCCTAGAAATTATATATGAAACAATTATTAGAAGATACTAGAAGGTTGAGAAAATTAGGCAGATTGGCTAGGAAACCTACAACTTGAGAAAAGACACTGGTGGGTTATATTGTTTTTATTTAATGTTATTGTTTTTGTTTTGTTCTGTTTTGTTTTGCCTCATTCATCTCAGAGTGGGAGCTGAAGAAGCCAATAATCTGGAAATGCCAACAGGTGTGCACTGAAAGAACACCGGAAGAGTCTGCTCTCTTTAGCTAAAGGAACAGGCCAGGTGGTCTAGCAACACAGAAAACTTTTACACAATAATTACTCTACTTCAGCCAAACACTGCAACAAAAAATCCTGTGACCTCACTCCTACTCTCCCTAGCAAAGGCCGAGTGGTAGCCTAGACTTCTGCCCTCATGGATTTGTAAAAGGTGCTCCATAATCCCTGGGTTTGTGTCAAGGAAGGCTGAGTAGGGAGGCAGGACTTCTATTTCTGCCAGCTGATAATGAGGCTTCCCCACCACCTGTGACATCAATGTTGATTACGTAGGGATCCTAAACGTCCACCTTCAACTGGCAGTAAGGAGGTGCCCCTCTCCCTTATAGGCGGGTGGTGTGAAGAGGCCTAGTGAACCCCTTAACTCCTATCATTTACCCATCTTTCTTTGCCAGCACAAGCTTCTAAGGGATGCTTCACCTCTCAGGTTGGCTTCCTCTCCTTCATCTCTAGTCCTGAAAGCTTTAGAGCCTCTGCCTTTTGGTTCCTCAGTAGCCAGTGCTATGTTTCGTCAAGTTCCAGACAACACTGATATCAAATATAAACATAGCAGTATATGCTTTCTCTCTTTGCTGCCTACTGTTATCTAAATTTTAGAAAGTTTTGTGACTATAGCCCACAATAGCATTTTACTTTTTTGAGAATAAGTATTCTCGAATGTTAGTTGTTCAATGAAAGGGTAAGATTTTGTTCAATGTCAGGGTAAAATTTTGAAATGGACAATAGACTAGTGGTTACTAGAAAGGAGCGGGAGAGGGGAAGGAGGAGGTAGATGGGGGAAAAGGGGTCAAATATGTGATGACAGAAAGAAATCTAACTGTGGGCAGTGAACATACAAGGCAGCACACACACACACACACACAAACACACACATATGCCTTACTGTTGAATTGTACACCTGAAACTTACTGGATTTCATTAACCACTGTCACCATAATAAAAATAAATAAAACAAACAAACTAAAAAAGATAAAGAAAAAACAGAGAGAAAAACTTGAATGAAAGCTGTATACTAAGGAAGGCTGAACATAAAAGCTCAAAGGAAACTGGATTTTGATGGCTCCATGAGAGCAACAGTGGATTGCCAACATCCTATTTGCAAGAAAAAAAATAAACTGATTAGTAATGTGAGCACCATTTTCCAGGTTGTCTATTATTTGTAGAAAAATGCAATCCTAGTTGAAATACTTATCACTCTATGTTCCAAGCCCTGAAATGGTGTGACTTGTTCACAGGCAGTAAGTTAGATTTGAGAGCATCATACAGGTGTTTAGATATTCAAAGGAACAGCAAGAACAACTTTCTAGTGTGACCACTATTTTCATACATGAACTAATATGGAATGTAGTTAAATCAGAAGTGAGATAAAAGTCCTGAATCTTGACCCTATTTCAAGAGCGACATGGTACATATAAGCCTAACATTCCAAAAGAAACAATTCCGTGCTAGCTCAGTTTCCATCTTTTGATATCAGATAGACGGGAAAATTTACCACCTGTCAATCTGAACAAAACCAGGGTGTAGGGGAAGAATATGTTATGTGGTTTATATCCCTCTGATTCTCAGCCTCCCTCTTAGTATAGCCTTACGGTGAGTAACCTAAGGGATTCTCAATGTTGAAATATGAATAAAGGATTATTGTTGGAGTGTCTAGGGGATTAGAGAGCTAAGAAACTTTAGAAAGTAAAGTTAAAAAATTATAAAGATTTTATTGTGAGGTTAAAACCTCAAAATAAATAGTTTTTCATTCTCCACAGATTATCGCTCTCATGAAATAGCCGAATATCTTAAGAAATTCCTGTTCCTTAGGAAAGCTTCTTAGAAAATAGAGTAACAACAATATACTGCTTCACGTTTTGCAATTATTGTCACCTGTTCATTTTCCTTCATAGCATTCATCATATTCTGAAATCATTATATATGTTTTTCTACTTGTTCAGTATCTGGTTCTGTCAACTTGAATGGCATTTTATCAGGGTAGAAATTATATCTAATTTGTTCATCCCTGACTTCCAAAATCTTAGCATGTAGTAGGTTGAATAAATGAAAGCATAAGTTATTAAGTAAAAATAAAAGTCGGGATTTATGACATGCTATAAATTTCAAGAATAAATGTATAACTATGGAATTACTGTGAAATGACTTGAAAAATTACTTGAAATCCTGACCTACTTGGTATTAGAAAAGCTCATAGAATTCTTACTAGCATAAGAA
>NW_006494610.1:1683667-1691883 GCF_000325575.1 Pteropus alecto
CCTGCTGAGTCCACTGTAATCTTTGAATATGCTTTTTTAAAAATGTTCTAAATGGCTTAATATTACTTTCAATTCTTGTATGTAGTTTCAAGAAACTTATTAAGCTACCTGAATTTAGTCAAGAAAAGAATGTTGTTACAATGGCAAAAGATCTCAGCTGGAATACTTTACTGCGAAGCTACAAACACAAAGAAACGTAAGGAACTATAAGTGACAGAATGGCAGAAACACTGGTTGACTGATTTTTTCCCAAAGATTACCTGAAACTATAAATTTGTCCTTTGAACATAGTCTTTGAATCCATCACACAATTTTTTAGTAAAATAGTTTTAGGCTTATTTGAAAACCCATGGTATTTCTGAGAGGTTTTCAAGAAAATGAACCTATACAAGCTACAATTAAAAAAAAAAAATGCAATTCTGCATTTTCTGTGTAGCCACAAATACAAAACATTAACAAGTAGAGAATTGTTTCTTTGTTCGGGAGAAAATTGCAATTATTCTTCAAAATTAGTTAACAGAAAATTACTCTTGTATTCCTCCATCCCATTGGGACTTATTTCTTCTATATGGATCTTCACATAGATAATTATAGGGTAAATCACTTCTCCATTCAGGCAACATGGGTACTATATGTCCACATTAGAAAATTATTTTGCAAGACAATTAGACTACTTTTCAATGGGAGGCTAAATAACTTACCAAACTCCCATATCTAACCACTACATGTCTTGCCATTTTTTTTAATCATTTTTTTTATACCTACAGCACCTGGTCTTCCTAGGTGGTCTCCTATCCAATTACTAACCAGGCCCAACCCTGCTTAGCTTCCGAGATCAGACGGGATAGGACACGTTCAGGGTAGCATGGTCGTAGACTTGTTCTGTAATTTTTTAACCTTTCTCAACTACCAATCATTAAGCTGACAATGCTTTGGAACATTAAGAAAAATCAACTTAACCCTTTTTTTTGTATTGCTTTAATTGTAGCAGACCTTAAATTCTCATACAGTGCTCATAGTAAATATGTAGTAAAAGTTATTTTTGTGAGGTGCTCTTTATATGCATATGTATCTCTTTAGTAATACAATTTGCTTTGAATGACAAATGGCTTAAAAATGTATGACTTATAGTTCCATTAATGGACCTGAAATTGCCACCGTGAAAACCCACCTTTAAAATTTGAATTATAGTGTTTCCCAGAGGTCTGTGATAAGATACCAACATACTACTTTGGGAAAAATAACTGATTATATTAGTCTTCAGGAAATTATTATTTGGCCACAGGCCAAATCTGATCTACTGTCTATTTTGTATACAAAGTTTTAAGGGAACACAGCCATACCCATTCAATCACATATTGCCAATGCCTGCTTTTGTGTCACAATGACAGAGTTGAGTAGGCGCAACAGAGACTGTATAGCCTAAACATGAAAATATTTACTATCTGGCCCCTCACAGAAAAAGTGGCTGATTCTATATTAAACAATTAGTGAAAACTAATGACAAACTTAATTATGCTTTTGAGATTCAATATACAATTGACCCTTGATCAACATGGGTTTTAAGGTCTTCGATCCCTTTCACAGTTCAAAATCTGTGTATAACTTTTGACTCCCAAAAACTTAATTACAAATAGCCAAATGTTGACCAGAAGCCTTACCAATAACATAAATAGTCAATTAAGATGTTTTGTATGTTACATGTGTTATATATAAGGAAGAAAAAATACTTTTATAGTATTTATTGAAAAAAATGAAACCTATGTGAACCCATGTGGTTCAAACCCATGTTGTTCAAGGGTCAACTGCATACCACTTTGTAGAGAACAAGGCAAGTGAGAATATAAAAGGACAAAATCTACTTATATGGCTCTGGTGCCACAAGTGGGAAACCTGGAGAGGCACATGAGCTTCAGGCTGCTAACTCAGAGGTAAAATGAAAAAGAAGAATTGAAATCAATGGGAATGAATCAAAAACCAACTTTACCTACTCAATTATTTTGCCAGTCAATGCCTTGCTAAACAAAGGGGTAAAGTTAAAATAAAATGCCAAGTCTTAATTTTTGAGTCACTTGTAATTACTGTGGCTATGTTATGATATGCTTCCACATCAAGAATGATAGCAACAAAATATCAAAAGAAGTGCACCTTCTGGTTCTCTGCTGAATAAAATAAGATGCAAAAACCAATTTTAAAGAGAAATTAACTACCATTGTTTTATATTTGGGACATCACACATTTAATTAGCTTACTCATATTTAGAAAAATATTAAGTTAAAAAACAACTTTAGCTTTATAGTATCTTAATAAACAATCCAAAGAATTTCAGAGAATTTATAGTAAAATTTAATAATATACAAGAATAGCATTTTCTGATGTCATCAACCTATAAAAACTCAAGGAAAGCAAGTATAGATATGTGGTCTCATTGCAAACTCCAAAACTGGTATTCAATTTTCAGTTAAGAATTTACATTTTTCTAGGGAGAAATGTAAACATGTGTTTACAATAAAGAGATATTTTTCATCAAATATGTGGAAGAAAAACTTTTTCATTTCCCTGTTTACCTCCTGGAAAAAGAAAAGACAAATTAAAAAAAAGAAAAACCAACTATGTTTGTGTTAAAAGTGTTTCAAATTATAGGCAAAACATTCCTGGAATTGAGATAGACATTATATCATAGGTGAGCCACAAGGGCAAATGCAGCTACAACTGTGGTGACCCAGCAGGAAGATGAAATGGCTATGGCAGGTAGCCAACAGAAAGTCACACACTTTCATTCAAGGTGGATGAGTATGGGCCAGTTTAACGTCCTGCCTTGAACAACTAAAAACCAGTTAAATATATGAAGCAATGATTTAAAGATATTGGACAATAGGTAGTGCAGAACAATTATTCCTGGGAGAGTAGAAACAAATAAGATGAGCCCTATTAGTGTCCTAGCTGACTGAATTGAGAGGATTTTCTTTACATAAAGCTGGGATCCTCAAAAATCTTTATGGTGACCAGAATAGTCAGGTTATAAAATATGTACAATTTGAGTTTTTGTTGATTCTACAAAACAGTTTTGCAAAGAGGCTGTACAAATTTACACTCCCTGTAACAATGAAAGTATTTTTTCATTTTACTATTTTTGGAAGATAGTATCTAATCATGATTTTGATTTGTATTTCCCTAATGACTAGTATCTTTAAGAACTTTTTCAAATGTTTATTGGCTATTTGGATATCTTATTGTGAACTGTCTCTAAGTATTATGTATATGTATATATGTATAAAAAAAAAAATTTATTTTATTTTATTTGGTTCGACTGTTTTTTTCTAATTGATTTACAGGAATTTTGTGTATTCTAGATCTGAGTTATTTGTTCTTTCTTTTGCAAACATCTCCCACTCTGTGGCTTGCCTTTTTATTCTTTTAATGTTTTTTGATCGAAAGGTTTTAATTTTATTAACATCTGATTTGTCAGGTATGTTTTTCCTTAAAACTATTTAGGTTCTGTTCAAGAAATATTTACCTATTCACACAGTGAGGTATTTTAAAATAATCATCTCGGAAAGTAATAGCTCAACCAGAGAAGAAAAGTTTTAGGGTCCATTTCCAACACTGATCACTGCTGTTCAGAACGAAAGATCCATTTTATTTTGTACTGTTGACATTTTTATCTGCTTTTAACAAGGAAGGCAAGTGCAGATATGTGGTCTCATTGCACACCCCAAAACTGAAATCCAATTGTTAGCTAGGAATTTACATTTTCTTCTTGGAGGAAATATAAACATGTGTTTATAATAAAGATATATATGTACAAATATAGATATATAGAGACATATAGATATATATTATCAACTATGTGAAGGAAAAAATTGAGTTTTAGTTCTATCAGGAGAGGAATGAGGCAGTCAATGCCCTCATCAGCTATTACTTGGTGAAGTAGGTGATAAAGAAGCAAAATGTTCTTATTTTAAACCTATAAGAAATGTAATTTTTACCTGGAAATATCCTGAAGCTACAAGTGAGGGAAAATGAGTGGAATTTCACTTGCAGGACAATGATTGTCTAATGCCAAGGAATGGAAATAAGGAAGTGTTTGTGTTGCAAAGCGAATTTGGCCTAGAGCAGAACTAGGTGAGGTGACAGACCCCACCATATAATTTGCTGCAACTCTCCTAAGCACAGCTTGTTTTACAAGACAATGTGCAGAGGCTTCCTTTTTTCTTTCCTCCCCATCTTAAACCCAAGCCAACATTATAATCATCTTCACCTTCACATAGAAAGAACAAGCTCTTCGGCCTTCTGCCCACACTCTAGTTAAATACCAAGAGTTGTCAGAATACTACTTAGTACAGTGGTTTCTACAGCTATATTCAGAGAGCCTGAAAAGGAAACAAACTTTTATTTTTAAAAAAGAAATTAAGAAGATTAAATTCATTTGAAAGTAGGGTTAAAGTTGATACATAGCAGAGATATTTTTGTTTTTTCATCTCTATGAAATCTATAAAAGCTGAAGAAACATCAACAAAATGTAAAGAAACTATGAAATTGATTTGATTTTTACAATCCTTAGTGGTCGCTTTAAGTCAGTCTCCTATTTCTCATAAATTACCTTGAGCAGAGCTCTTTTTGAAACAACTTGCCATTTCCTATAAGCCTGTCCTGATGTTCTGCTCTGTTACTGAATACCTTCCAATAAGGTTAGGCCAATTACAGAGTACAAATGCTGGTTAATTTTTTTTTTCTTTTTGCTGACACAAAGGTCAACTGTTCTAGAAACCTTTGTTAGGGTAGAATGAGTTTTCTTCTTGTTCCAAATGAAATTCTGTACCAGTATTTCTTGGTATACTCTCGATTCTTGGAGGTAGCATTTGAAGCTTATGATGTTCATCCTGACATCCCTCTTCAGGCTACAGCTGAGCAACTGATGGATTAGTGGCAAGGAATCTTGTATCAGATAGCAAAACTACTGGCACAGTGGGTAGTAACAACGGGATTTCCCAACACAGGTTGTTAGTTTTCGATAAATTGGCAAACTTAATTTAGGAGAAGCAGTAACTAGTCAAGGTTGATCTCTGAGCTTAGTACAGAGTTGGAAGATTAATCCCTATTAATAGATTGTCATGCAGTTTTATATTTAATTGCTTAAGATTCTGTTGCTTTTGGCATCTCTTTAACTAAAGACTTTCTGTCCAGAAATAATCTATAGTATTCTGATAATAATTTAATATATTGATTTTATACATTCCAGCAAATATCAGACTTTTATTTTCTGTTTGAATATTAACTTAAAAATCTTCAAATAATCACTTTTTTCAAACCTATCTGAGAGGATACAAGAGAAATAATGAATAAAAGACTCAATACATTTAATACTCTTGGTTAGAGGTTAACATTTCTATTAGGGTGAGATCCCCATAAGGTTAACATTTCTATTTCCACAAATATAAACTAGAGCAGCAAGGGTAGGGACAAAATTAGTAAACTGCTACATCTGGCTATTTCCCATTACTGGTCTCTTTTCTTATTGACTTATGTACATACAATGGATAGTCCCTAATGGATAGTTAGATACTTAATTATTTAATACAGCTTCACATTGAATGCCAATTAACATACCTGTCAATTTTTAAAAATAACTTTGAGAAGGCCCTTGAGAAATATGACTTTTAAGTTATATTAAAAGATGTCATTTCAGTCAACTCTCCATTGCTAATGGAGAGTGATAGCAGAGTTAATCCTGATCACAGGGTTAATTCTGTGTCATATACATTTGAATTGAAGAATTTTGTATTTCCTAAAGCAGATTCACTTTTCTGATTCCACTTGATTGAGGTGAACATTCAAACATGTTGGTTTTCCTTGGAGAAAACCTGAACCTGAACCATGTTGGGTGCAGGGTAATGAGCTTGTCATTGCTATCTCTGTGGCTCACTGTCCACAGAATTGATGGTTTGTATTTTTTCATAAACGAGAGCAAATTATATAGTGTGGCTGTTCTAAATATATTAGATGATAACAATTTCCATTAATCTTATCGTTGTTAATGCATTTTAAAACACTTTCAAAATGATCTTAGTAGAACCTTCAATAAATTAATAAGGCTTAACATTTGAGCGTTTAAAAAGAAACAATTTGAGAATAAATTAGTAGACATTAATGACCACAAAACATCACCTTTTTGTATATAATAATGTCACTTTTTCCCTAAAGAGTTAATCCGAGAATGATATTAGCAATGCTTACCAAATTAGAGGGCACTTTTAACATTTTATGTACTCTGAGAGTTTTATAATTTCCACTAGAGCACTATCAACTTTCTGCTTGTCAGCACTCAATCGTTTTTATTATATAAATGGAGGAATATTCTTGTCAGATGCTCATTTGTCAAACTCCTAAGAACATTATGATTTATAATCTATCACCTTAGTCTCCTATAGGAAAAATTATTGTTGCCTACTACAGTAATTATGTCTCCCTTGCTTCTCACAGATAAGTTTTTCCCCCTGGGCCATGCCATCATTCTGGAATCCCATCATCTTTATTGATATTAGGTACCCTAATTCCACAGCAGCATCTCTCACTGTCTCTGGCTGCAGTGGACTGCAACCACCACTTCTCAAAGTTCAGATGCCTCCCTTATTAAGGCATTTTTTACCACCTTACTAAATGTCTGTTGATCTATTTTATGAGTAGAAAGATTGGTTGTTCTTAGGCATTACAGAATAAACTTCCCCAACTCCTTAAGGCTTCTGAATCAATACTATGTCAAATAAATGTTCAGGATATCTATCTTATTTACTATAGACTATTGTCATGCTCAGGCCTCAAGGAGACAGCCATTCCATAAAATTATTTGGTCCAGCTACAACTATTTTGGCCAACATTTTGAATCCTGTGTCATGGGTAAATACCCTCATATGAATGAATTCTCTTCTATTTAGCTTTATTTTTGCATCTTCTGCTCCAACATCTCTAAGATTCATGACCACGCATATTCACTTAGTGCCTGCTGCTTCATATTTTCCAGATATTCTTTTCTTTTCATATTTATATTATTGCTTTTCAAACCATTGGGATGTGCTAAAACATGATTCTGGTTTTAGCCTAGATGCAATAGGTGGTGGTGGATTTCAGGAGAACAGCAACAGTTTACTAGACACCTGTTTCAGATGAGGTCTTTGCATGGCCTCCATGCAAAGGGGATGCTTGAGTAAGTGGTAAGAGACTGCTTGTACCTGACAGGAGATGTACAAAGAATTTGGAGATTCAGTAGTCTTGGGTTTATCCACTTAAATTTTCTCATTCTAATAAATTTTCCTATTATGGTGCTAGCATTGACATGAAAGGCCTTTGGAAGCTTCTAATTTAATATTTATGAAGCCTCTGATACCCTTATGATCATAACCTGGGCCTGATATTAATCATAATCTGCTCTGTGGCTACGGCATATTGGAATCTCCTTTAAACCATAAAGAATCTCTGGCTTTCACAGCATCCTTTAAGCTAGCTGCATTGATCCTATGATTTTATTTTGTAAGTTCTCTGATTGCATTAAAACATATCCCTAACTACAGTCTTTATAGTTATCATCGTGTTCATAGTGATCAAATGACTTACCCATTTGATGTTCTTAAGCCTCGGTTTCCAATCACAGCTCATCAAAATTAACCACAGGTCAAAATTTCAGTAATTGTGGTGCCACTGCATGTCAGGGGTTATTAAAATTGATAATTATCTGGAATGAGTTTATGTGTCTCTCTAGATAACTCAAGTTTGCCTTCTTCAAGATCTTGAATAAATAAAAAGCCCTGTTATAATATTTCTATGAAGCATGACTTAGCTAGACTCACAGAGGCTATGGCTCCCTGTAACACTTCCTAACTCAGGTATAAACTAGCTCATGAAATCTGGTTTTCCTAACTGTTTCCCAGAGGCCTGAGTTATATAACTCAGAAATCTGGGAAAGATAACCCACTTTAGTGAACCAAAGACAGACAAGATAAATTACTAACCTACAAACAAGAGAGATCACTAACCTACAAACAGGTAATCTAACTCTAAAATTTCTACTCTGGCAATTTACGTTTATTAGATTGTTTATTAGATTGGGATATACCTGGTACAAATTGTCATGGCCAGATTCTTTAAAATACTGAGCCTGAAGTAAAGATTATGAGCTGCAGCTTTATTTGTAAAAGCAATCTTTAGGCTGCATGAGTAAA
>NW_006494610.1:1691931-1709209 GCF_000325575.1 Pteropus alecto
TACAAATTGGTGTTACCCAATTGGCTACAGCTTCAAAATATAGGTCATGAGGGACATCTGCCAGACAGGATGTCTTAACCTACCCTTTCTTGAACAGTTTTCCATGAGGAGTAATGAGTGGTATTAATCATTAATTTCTCTTGTTTACAGCCATACCACCCTGAACAAGCCCGATCCCGTCTGATCTCAGAAGCTAAGCAGGGTAGGGCCTGTTTAGTACTTAGATGGGAGACCACGTAGGAAGACCAAGTGCTGTAGGCATAAAAAATAATAAAAAATAAAAATAAAATAGAGTAACAAGCTCTTGTTATTTGGGATTGTAAACTGACAAGATCCTTGCAATCTGTGAGGTCAACCAAGGGTCGACTCGCCCCCCCCCCCCAAAAAAAATTCTCTTGTCTGTCTTTGGTTCACTAAAGTCGGTTATCTTTCTCAGACTTCTGAGTTATGTAACTCAGGCCTCTGAGAAACAGTTAGAAAAACCAGATTTCATGAGCTAGTTTTTACTTGAGTCAGGAAGTGTTACAGGGAGCCATAGCCTCTGTGAGTCTAGCCAAGTTGTGCTTCATGGTCAGAAATGTTAGAAGAGAGGAAGACAGTAATAACAGGACTTTTTATTTATTCAAGATCTTGAAGAAAGCAGACCTGAGTTATCTGGAGAGACACATAAACTCATTCCAGATAATTATCAATTTTTCCAAATTTCCTTATATTTATTTTAAACTTCTTGTACTATGTATATATTGTGCAAATAATCAAATCACTTTTAAATGAAACACAACATATAGCATAAATTTAAGATATCTTGACTTTAAAGCAAATTAATTATAAAGGACATCTAGCTGAAGGTTTCTGATATATGAGATGAAAATTCAAAGTCTGAGATTGGAGTGAAAGATGTAGATTTGAGAGTCAGAAGTTGAAGATTTGGATATGAATGAAATAGATGAGGTAGATATCACAGAAAGAGAAGGGAAAGCTGCCAATGACCAAAACTATATGTTTTACTGTATGTAGGTGTATGGATTTGAAGAAGCAGTTTTTCAAGGTTACACAGGCCTGGAGATTAGCAGGGAAACTAACATTTCAATAGCAGTTAAGGAAACATTATCATAAATATTTTATTTAGTTCTTACCACAAACCTAAAAGATAAGCATCGATGTGGTACTGTGTATTGCCTCTGAAAATATTTATTCCAACTACCTTCTAGGTGGAGAGGATGAAAATCTAAAACCTAATGTTCAAGATTTCTTTAATCTCAACTACTTGATACAAGATAGGTTTTACCAGTCAGTTATATTGGCCTGAAATTTAAAAGACACAGGTTTAAAGAGCTCATTCCCCTGGTAATATAGCTGCTGGCTAACATGAATGTGGAGATCTAGAGATTTGGAGATAGTTAATGGTGACCTAACTCACTGATTCAGTGTCTGGTGAGCCAGTCAAGATACATAACATTTCCATCACTACCAGGATACCTCATTTTTCTTTTTCGTAATTACACCTACTTCTCATTATCTTCCAACCGTTATTTAACTCCTGACAACCACTATGTTCCCCATTTCTGTATTTTTTTTTTTTTTATTTCAACAACGTTATTTTGTTGTTGGCTAGGGATGTACCACAGATTAGGTGGCTTAAACAATAGAAATTTATTTCCTCAGAGCTCTGGAAGCTAAAAGTCCAAGATAAAGTGTCAGCAGGGTTCATTTCCTCTGAGGGCTTCTCCTCTTGGATTGTAGATAACCATCTTCTCCTTGTGTCTTCTCATGGTCTTCTCTCTGTGTATGCCTGTGCCTAATCTCCTCTTCCTGTGAGAACACCAGTCATACTGGATTAAGGCTCATCCTTAATTACCTCATTTTACCTTAATTACTTCTTCAGAGACACTGCAATGGTTGTGTTATATGGTAGTTATCTGTTTAGATTTTTAAGAAAATGCCCAAATGTTTTGAGTGTATTTCCTTAATGGCTAATGATAACAGCTTTTTATGTGTTTATTTTCCACCTTTAAATCCTCTTTGGTGAAATATCTCTATATGTATTTTTTCCATTTTCTTCTTTGATTATTTCTTTTTATCTTTTAAATTTTGTTAAATTTATTGGGGTGACATTGGTTAATAAAATCAAATAGGTTTCAAGTGTACAATTCAATAATACACATCTGTATATTGCATTGCGTGTTCACCATCCATAGTAAAATCTCCTCCTGTCATCATATATATACTTGACCCCCTTTACCCTTATCTACCATCCACCTCCCCTCTTTCTCCTCCCCTTTTTCTCTCTGGCACTAAACTGGTCTGTGTCGATAAGTTTTTGTTTGTCTTGTTCATTTGTTGCTTTCAGTTTTATATCCCACATATGAGTGAAATCACATGATTCTCAACTTTTTCTGCCTTATTTCACATAGCATGCTATGCTCAAGACCCATCCATGTCATTGCAAATGGCAGTAATTCATCCTTTCTTATGGCTGAGTAATATTCCATTGTGTATATGTGCCACACCTTCTTTATCCAATCACCTATTGAAGGATATTTTGATTGTTTACATTTCTTGGCCACCTTGAATAATGCTGCAATGCACATGGGGGTGCATATATCTTTACAGATAAATGTTTTCAAAATTTGGGGGTAGATACTCAGAAGAGAGATTGCTGGGTCATATGGTAATTCTATTCTTAATTTTTTGAGGAACCTCTATACTTTTTTCCATAGTGGCTGTAACAATTTACATTCCCACCATCAGTGTATGAGGGTTCCTTTCTCCCCACAACCTCTCCAACATTTTTTTATTACTTGTCTTGTTGATGATAGCCATTCTAACAGGTGTGAGGTGGAATCTCATTGTTCTTTTGATTTGCATTTCCCTAATAGCTAGTGAAGTTGAATATCTTTTCATATGTCTGTTGGCCATTTATATGTCTCCTTGGGAGAAGTATCTATTCCAATCCTCTGCCCATTTTTAAATTGGATTTTGTTGTTGTTGTTGCATTGCATGAGTTCTTTTTATATTTTGGATATTAGCTGTAAATTGGAGATGTTGTTTGCCAATATCTTCTCCCATTGAGCTGGTTACCTTTTTGTTTTGTTGATAGTTTCTTTTGCTATGCAGAAGCTTTTTAGTTTGATATAGTCCCATTCATTTATCTTTGCTTTTACTTTCCTTGCCTTTGAGTTCAAGTTTATAAAATCCTCTCTGAGACTAAGGTCTATAAATTTAGTACCTATGTTTTCTTCTATGTATTTTATTGTTTCAGGTCTTATATTTAGGTCTTTGATCCATTTTGAGTTAATTATTATGTATGGTGACCCATAGCAGTCTAATTTTATTCTTTTAAATGTGGCTTTCCAATTTCCTCAGCACTGTTTACTAAAAAGGCTTTCTTTTTCCATTGTGTTTTTGATATCTTTGTTGAAAATTATTTGCCCATACACATATATGAGTTTATTTCTGGGCTCTCAATTCTGTTCCATTGGTCTGGACAAATATAGACTCGAAGTGTAAGGGTTTATTTTTTTACCATTGAATTTTAAGAGTTCTTACATATTTTGTACACTAGTTCTTTATTGCATATGTAGTTTGTAAATATTTTCTCCCAGACTGTAACTTGTGTTTTATCCTCTTAACAGATTCTTTGCAGAGTATACACTTTGATTCCAAAGAAGTTCAATTTATTAGTTTTTCCTGTTATAATTATGCTTTTGGTGTTAAGTCTAAGGATTCTTTACCTAACTCTATATCCCCAAAATATTCTCCAATCTCTTTTTCTCCTAAAAGTTTTGTAGTTTTACATTTTTACATTACATTTGTTAACCTTCTTAATTTTTTTTATAAGTTATAAGACAGGACTTTTTTTTTCTTTTTGGTCTACAGATGTTCAATTGTTCCAGCAGCATTTCTTAAAAGGTTATTTTTTCTCATTGAATTGCTTTTGTACCTCTGTCAAAAATAAAAAAAAAATCAGTTGTGCATATCTGTGTGCATCTATTTCTGGCTTCTCTGTTCTGTTCCATTGATTGATGTGTCTATTCCTCTATGACAATCACACAATCTTCATTACTGTAGCTATATGTTAAGTTTTAAAAACAGGGAAATTGTATTTTCCTACTTCATTCTTCTTTTTAAAAATTGTTTTAGCTATTCTAATTCCTTTGCCTTTTCATATAAGTTTTAGAATGATTTTGTCTGTGTCTATAATCTTTTTTTTAGGATTTTGATAGAAACTTTTTTACACCTGTACATCAACTTGAAGAGAATTAGCATGTTTCCTATGTTGAGCTTTCCAAACCTTAAACATAGTATCTCTCACTCTTTTATTTGTTTTAGATCTTTTTGATTGTTTTTATCAGTGTTGTTTAGTTTCTAGCATACAGGCACTATAAATGTTTTATTACATTTATCCCTAAGTACTTCATTTTTTTTCTGACAAGTTGTAAATGATGTTGTATTTTTAATTTTGGTATCTATGTGTTTATTGCTAGTAAAAGGAAATACAATTGCTTTTTGTCATTTATTTTGTATCATGTGACCTTTATAAACTTACTGATTAGTTCTAGAAATTTTTTAAATATTTCTTTGGGATTTTTACACAATCATGTCATCTGAAAATAAAGTTTTATTTCTTTCTTTCTAATCTGTATGCATTTACTTTTTTTTTTTTTTTTGCCATACTCTACTAGCTACAACTCCCAGCACTGTGTTGAATGAGAGTGATAAGAACAAATATACCTATCTTGTCACAGATATTAAGTAGAAGGGATTTAACTTTTTATCCATTGTTGAAGAAAATGTTAGCTGTAGGATTTTTGTAGATGCTCTTTATCAGGCTGAGGAAGTTCCCTTCCATTTCTATTTTTTTTTTGAGAGTTTTTATCAAGAACTGGTGTTGAATTGTGTCCAATGACTTTTCTGTATCAATTGATATGATTATTATGTATTTTTTTCTTACTTAGCTAATTAATGTAGTTGATTAATTATTGAATATAGACCTAGACTTACATCTCTGACATACATACTACTTGGTCATGGTATATAATTCTTTTTATATATTGCTGAATTCATTGGGCTAATATTTTGTCAAGCATTTTTGCATCAATATTCCTAAGGCGTATTGGTATGTAATCTTTTCTTTTGTACTCTCTATGTCTGGTTTTAGTTTTGGCATAATCTTAGCTTCATAAAGTATATTGGAATGCCTTCCCTCATCTTCTATTTTCTGAAAAAGAGTATAGAATATTTGTAAATGTAGCATTTGTATTAAACATTCTATGACAGTTTGGTAGAATTCTCCAGTGAAATTATCTGGGGCTTGGAAATTTTTCAGGGGAGTAGTTATATAAATTAAATGGACTTAGTAGACTCAGGCTATATGAATGATCAATTTCTTATTGAATGAATTATAGTAATTTGTGTTTTTTAAGGAAGAAAGCATTTGATCTCAGTTGTCATACTTATGTGAAATAGAGGGTTTTTTAAAATATCTTCTTGATGTCTGTAGGTTCTGTAGTGATATATTTTATTCATAATGGAGTTTGTATTCTCTCTTTCTCTTAGTCTTGCTAGAAGTTTATCAATTTTATTTATCTTTTCCAAAGAACCAAATCTTTGTTTTATTGATTTTCTTTTTTTGTTTTTAAATTTACTGATTTATGCTCTTATCTTTATTACTTCTCTCCTTCTACTTGAGTTAGGTTTATTTTGCTCCTTTTTCTATGTTCTTGAGATAGGAGCTAACATTATTTCTTCTTTTCTAATGTGTGCATTTACTACTATAAGTTTCCCTCTCAATGCTACTTGTGATGTGTTCCACAAATTTTGATATATTTTCCTTTATATTCATTTCAACGTATTTTGATATTTCCTCTGAGACTTTGTCTTTTAGTCATGGGTTATTTAGTATTGTGTTGGCTCTGGAGTTCTCGTTCATGTGGCAGAGCTTTGGTCAGGATATAATGAAAGATGAATGCTCAATGCTGAAGCTGTAGCTGAAAGAAAGGGATGAACTCATTTCTCAACTTCAGGAAGAGCTGGAAAAAGTCCAGCTCTTTACAGAAGGCTTTTGCTTCAAGAGTAGATACATCCACAAAGACTGAACTTCCGAGCTGTGATTCAAGTACAGCAATACTTTCTTCAGAAAGAAATCTGATAAACTACAGTGGCAACTTAGAGTAGAAGATAAGGTAACAGAGTTCGGACCAGATATCAATATAGATTGTAATTTATCTTCTGTCTCTGTTTCCCTCTGAATTCCTGTTGGTTTTAAAGTAAGAACAACAGATAGCCTCTTTTTTCAAAGTTCCGTGTCTTCTTTTTGAATTAGCTATCTCATTGAAAACAAATAAATTTGAAATAACTCCCCCACCCCCCCCAAAAAAAATCCAGAACCCACCAGCACCTGAAATAGATTTTACAAAATATCAGAAATCTTTTTGTGATACTATCCTACAGTACTGCTTTAGTTCAAGAGCACATTGAAAGACAAAGTAGTTACATTAATAGATACATGACCTAAGGATTTACTGGAGATGGAGCCAGGCAGATAGATGCATTGAACTGCCTGTTGAAGACTCAGATTCCTTAATAGCTTAGCTTAAACACATAAGGTTTTGAGAATCTTCTAGGATGTGACATATGGTCTATTTCAATAGCTAATATAATGCCCTGTGTCTGGATAGCTAGAATAGATGAGTGTGAAACCTATGGGTCTAAGTAGGAATGATCTGTTTACTATGGTAATTAGTGACTTAAATTCATATGAAGTAAAATATTTTTAAAAAACTAAAATAAGAATAGTAAATTTATCAAGCAAAATACACATTTTACATTCCACATAAATATTGGAGGTATGCTTTCTAGAAGTCAACATAAAGAAACAAAATCCTTACATAATTCACAAGCCTATATTGTAATAACAGAAATGATAATCAGGAATTAAAATTACTCTGTAAAATAGACATTGGACAATCCTACACTTCTTAAATGACTAACATTCTTTTTCTTTCATCTGTTAAATTTGTGAGACCCAATTCTACTTAATGATATCCCAGAATTACCAGTTATTTTAATGAAGATTGGGAAATAATCCAGGCAACATTTTGTGTGCAATAAAAAATAGATTTCCAAATTTTTTTAAAATTTTTTTATGCCAGATGATCTAGTACATGCTAGGTTCCGTTGAAATAAATATTCCTGACATCAGAAACTCATATAAACCAATGTTTGCATATACATGTATCTATGTATAAATTAGAATAACAAATTTTCTAATATAAGTAAGCCATGGGTATAGAGGGAGCACAGACAATGGATTAGTTAGCTCCATATGAAGACAGCAGAAAAAAAAATGAAATTCATTGATGATGTGAATGTGAAAAATACAATAAAACTTGAAAAAAGTGTACCACCAGGGAAATAAATCGTTTGCCAGATAATAGATCAATCGATAGATGATAGATAGATAGATAGATAGATAGATAGATAGATAGATAGATGACAGATAGATAGTTGTTTGTTTGTTTTTTCCTGGCAAAGGGAGGTATGAAACCATTAAACATTACGGAAGATCTGAGGTACTGAACGTTGGACCTTCAGTTCCCAGAATGAACTGAATGAGGGTGGTGAGAGATAATGTACACAGGGTAGATTTCCAGATAGCACAGAACCATTTATATCATATTAGAATTTTAACTTTCCTCTTGAGAAATGGTAGTGGTGAGAGAGAGTGTTTAATGGATAAAGAGGGCAGATTGCATGGGACCATTTATACCATGAAAAAAATCTGTACTTTCTTATTGGGAACCATCGAGGTATCCTAGGTAGTGGGTTATATCATAAATTTCATTTTTAGAAAAATCGCAGTGACAGTAATATGAAGAATGGAAATGGCAAGGTGGCAAAACTAGAGGTGAGAAATCATTTGAACATTGTTATTATAATCAAGCCAAGAGATAATAGAACTTGAATTAAGTTTTAGCAATGGAGAGATGAAGAAAGGAACTGCTGAGAGACGTTAAGTAGATAATGTGGAGAGAAGCATAAAACTACATGGATGCAAAAGAGAATTGTAATATGATCATCATGATAAAAAAAAATTATGGAAAGCTCACTTAGGTATTGTACTAAGCACATTGCATGAATAATATATTTAGGTTTAATCTTAGTTTGGTGATTAGATGGATGGGAGTTCAATTCAGAATAATTCAGTGTACCTGGGAAAAACAAGTTTATAAGACATATCCTACTTTCCTCGGCAGCTAAGTCAGACAGCTCCTCCTTTTATTTACTGGGGACGTTAATTCCTACCTTGCAAAATCATTGTGATATTTAAAGAAGATAAACTCCAGAATGTGCCATGACACATAATAGGCACTCAAAAAATATTGTTTTCTCTGTCTTCCTTTTATTCTTTTTTTTTTTTTTGAATAATACTTATACAACAGAAAGTGCTTTATTTAGAAAAAGACTTTAATCATACTCTTAAAATGCTGGGTTATGTTATATTACACCATGGTTTTCAAATTGGGGTTATGATGGTAATTCCAGCTATTCCTACTGCATAGTCTTGATTTTTTTTTTTGCTAAAATTCTATTAGAATAAATTAAAAACTAAATACTATATATTTTGAGTTTAAAGTTATAGCAAAGCTACTGTAATAT
Organism: Pteropus alecto; assembly: GCF_000325575.1. Classification (NCBI taxonomy): domain Eukaryota; kingdom Metazoa; phylum Chordata; class Mammalia; order Chiroptera; family Pteropodidae; genus Pteropus; species Pteropus alecto. The sequence goes on from NW_006494610.1 coordinate 1,700,593, forward strand.
TATATCCCAGTAGCCATAGTACACATTTATTATCTTAGAGATTTTTTTTTCCTTTTTTTATCAGTCAAAGCACAGCTTTGAGTTAGTTTAAACCACTAAGTAGCCTCTGTGTCTTATTGGAATTTCGATTTGTTTTAAATAAGTCTCTCTTCCTTCCTTCCCTCTTTCCTTCCTTTCTTTCTTCCCTTCTTTCTTTTTTCTTCTTTATTTGATTTAATATCTCATTAGCCAGATCAATCATTATTGTATCCACTAACTCATTCATTCAAGCTTACCAAACAGTCAGACTATTATGAAAATGTGAAATACTATAAAGCATCTTTACTGGGTGGATAGCATGGCTTAATTGTGCAGAGCATGGATTCAATCTCCTTTAAAGCACTTCTGCCTTGTTTGTGATTTTAACCATTTCTCAAGAGGAAAGTTAAAATTCTAAAATTTCAATCTCCTTTAAAGCACTTCTGCCTTGTTTGTGATAGTTTGCTATCTAATGTTAAAAATGCAGTACATCCATTTTGTGCATTTATTGCTGAAATTCTCATCACCTTGATGAAGGACAAAGTGATAATTTTTACAAATAATACTCTTCCTTCTCATGCAAGTCTCTGGAGGGAATAGAAAATGCCCTGTGGAATCCCTGGAGATACTCCACTCACTATTGAGATCTTAGTCATCTCCTCACTGCCTTTTAGTTCTTTATAGATGACCAGACTCTACTAATATGGCAAGTATTCACCGAGATTACAATATCTATTTTGGAGCCTATGGTAGTATTTTGAACACAAAGTGACCAATTAACACACTTTTATCATCACTGACTAAATCACACGTTTATTGGTTTTCTGAAAACAACCAGGTCATGGAAATTTACTGAAAGCAAATCATAAATTAGCCACTCCATGTTCTTGGGGGCAGACATTTTAGAGGTAATGAGATTTCCAAGGGAAAGCTTGTATCATAAATTGTCGGATATTAGAAAGAAAAATAAAGCTGGAACTCAATTATTCCTAGAGATTTCTGACTAGCAATGTTTTGTTTGATACTAATTTGAAAATGTCAAATGTAAACTATCATATCAATGTTAAAAAGTATAGAAAGTATGTCTATTTGATTAATATATTTATGTGGCTAAGATATTTATAGACCTAGAAGTTATAATCCTGATTAATAACTTGTATCTCTCCTGAGCAACCTAACTTCATGATTTCACCTGTTTTGAGCATAGAATTAGCTTCATCTTACTTTATTTCCAAATTGAGAATAGTTAGTCAGATTTTTATATCAAATTATTGTTACATGTTTTTGTTAAGAAAAACACAACTTTATATACACTTTACCTTTTATTATCATTATTGAACCATACTAAACTTTTCACCAAAAATTTTAACTAAGACCTTCTGACTTATTAAGACTACTTTTGCTTTGAACTATTAATCCTTCTTTGGATTTTTAATCATAGAGTGAAAGAGGAAGAGAAATAAATGATCTTTCTGCTTGTACTGGTATTAAAAATATAATTGCCTGTGTAAACACAGCTTGAATGACTTATTGCAGTTAGTGTTGAATGCAGGCTAACTTCTTGTTTTAATCAAAGAGAATTTAGCCACAATAACAAGAAGTATTTTGTGCTCCTGCTAAAGGAAAACTTACATTTTTGGAAGTGACATGTCAGGGGGCACCATCTTTTACTCTGTGTTGTTTTTTCTTCCTTAAGTCTAGAGCAATAATCCTGCTACAATGTGCCAGCATGAAATATCGGAGCCTATACTCACCAGGTACATTCAAGATACAGCTTGAATGAGAACAAACAATTGAAGTAAATAAAACAATCGGCCAGATTTTCCTTAAGTGAACAATGGGTAGAAAAAATTCTAGGGGTGGGAAGTGGAATCATTTTACATTTAGTAAAACTGTCATCTTATAAAACATTTACTTCTTCCAACTTCTTAGCCTAGGATATGAATAACTACTAATAAATTTACCCAGCATGTAAATGAATTTTCTTGATTTTACAAAATAATTCCTGGTTTTGTTAAGAAGTCAATTACATATTCTATTCTGTGTTGCTTAACATAATAGATTTTTCATATTGTAGCTCTATAATAAGTGCATTTTAATTATATTTCACTCACATTTATAAAAGTATAATTAAAATATATGCTATAGAGTACAGAATCTTAATTTTCAACATCTCATTGTTGGGTTAAGAGGTAAAGGAAACAATCAGCAACAGAATTTTATTTCGCATATGTCCTGTTGTGTATTTCATCATTATCATAGCTAAAAATAGGATAGAAGGACATTTAGAGGTAAGAATGATGGAGAGCAATCAAAATAGCCATACTCTTGGTAAAATTCAGTTAAAGGTTTTACGTTATAGATGCTAAGAATTGCCTACTGGTGTTGATGTATTCTTTCTCTTAAAGATATATTATTCTCTTTAAAGGTATATTATTTTCCTTTCAAACTATATCAGTACATTACCAATATTCTTATTTTAACAAGTATATTGGAATCCTATATATCTTCAAAAGAGCCCCAAACATGGACGAAATTTTTCAACAGTCTAAAAAGTGACCTTTTTTAATTTAAAAGAGATTGTCATAAAAATTCATCTTAAAACTGAGCTGTAAAAATTTGTAGGACAGTATGAGCAAGTCTATATCAAGCAGCCATATATGGGTAGGCCAGGAAAAGCATATTATAGCTATTTACGTTGTACAGGGGAGTGGCATAAGACACCGTTTTACAAAATCTTTCCTTTTGGCTACCTTAATGGTGCACAAAATAGTACATAGTAGCTTAGAAGAAAAACCAGATTTATCTTATTCACTTATTCAGAGAAAAGATTTCTTTTATTTTGGAATTATGTCAAAGCGCCTGTAAATTTAGTCTGTATTAAGGCAGAATCCAGAAAACCAACGCTTCATTTATCAACAGGGCTTTTTCCCTTTGATTCTATATGAAGATCTCTTTCTGAAATCCTATTTAATTAGTTTCCTCTTTGCAAGATTATGTTTTAATGTCTGTAGACCTAGATTCTTGGTGTTTATAAGCAAACAAAAGGAAGGTTTTACAGATAAAACTGTACTCGTGCAAGTTGCTGGTATTCTGCGTATATAAACATGTCATTGACTAGGAAGCAAAAGAAAATTCTGAGCATTATCTTCAGACATTTTGTGAAAGGATTTGACTGGCTCTGGTATGAAGAATATGTGCCATATATGTTTTTACACACAATATAAATGCATCAGGAGATTTACACACAGATTCAGTGACAATTGTATGAACCAACATATGCAAAAAATGCTTGGAGGGTTTAATCAACTACCTAGAAGTAACACAGACATTCAGTGGCAGAACTTGATTCAAACCCATCAGCCTGCAGCTTGACCCTACTCTCTTTTAACCAAATAATTTTGTATTTACGAACACGTAGTAAGGAAATAATCCAGAATAAAAAATAAGCTGTGTACATAAATATACTTATTGTAATATTCTTTCTTTTTTTCATGGTGGAGCCTTTATTTTTTAATTTGTTGCTTTAATTATTACATTTTCTTTTATTAAATTTATCGGCGTGATGTTGTTAATAAAATTATATAGATTTCAAGTGTACAAATCAATTATACATCATACATATATTGCATTTTATCTTCATCACTCAAAGTCAAATCTCCTTCTATCACCAAATACTTGACCCCTTTTACCTTTATCTACCATCTCTCTCTCCCATTCCCTCTGGAAATCACCAAACTGTTGTCTGTGTCTATGAGTTTTGTTTGTCTTGTTTGTTTATTGCTTTCAGTTTGATATCTCACATATAAGTGAAATCATATGATTCTCATTTTTTCTGACTTCTTTTGCTTAGCACGGCAATCTCAAGATCCATCCATGTTGTTGCAAATAGCAGTAATTCATCTTTTCTTATGGATGAGTAATATTCCATTATACATATATATGTACCACAGCCTCTTTAGCCAATCATCTGTTGAAGGACACTTTATTTGTTTTCATTTCTTGGCCACCATGAATAACAGTGCAATGAACATCAGAGTACATATGTCTTCACAGACAAATGTTTTCAAATTTTGAGAGTAGATATTGCTGAGTCACATGGTAATTCTATTCTTATTATTTTGAGAAACTTCTATACTGTTTTCCATAGTGGCTGTACCAATTTACACATCCACCAGTCCTGTATCAGAGTTCCTTTCTCCCCACAACCTTTCTAACACTTGTTATTTTTGGTCTTGTTGATGACATCCATTCTAACAGGTGTGAGGTGGTATTTCACTGTGGTTTTGATTTCCGTTTCCCTAATAGCTAGTGAAGTTGAGCATCATTTCATATGTCTTTTGGCCATTTGCATGTCTCCTTGGGAGAAGTGTCTGTTCCAGTCCTCCACCCATTTTTAAATTGGATCGTTTGTTGTTGTTGTTGTTGTTGAGTTGTATGAGTTCTTTATATATTTTGGATATTAGTTGCATAGTGGAGGTATTGTCTGCAAATATCTTCTTCCATTCACTTGATTGTCTTTTCTTTTACTGTGCAGAAGCTTTTTAGTGTGATATAGTCTCATTCATTTAATTTTGCTTTTATTTCCTCTGCCTTTGAGTTCGAATTCATAAAATCTTCTTTAAAATCAAGGTTTAAAATAGAGGTTAGTACCTCTATTTTCTTCTATGCAATTTATTGTTTCGGGTCACATAATATGTCTTCGATCCATTTTAAGTTAATTGTTGTATATGGTGACCAATAGCAGTTCTAATTTTATTCTTTTGCATGTAGCTTTACAATTTTCCCAGCATCATTTATTAAAGAGACTTTCTTTTTTTCATTGTTCGTTTTTGGCTCTTTCGTGAAAAATCATTTGCCCATATATATATGGGTTTATTTATGGACTCTTAATTCTGAAATAGACCAATCAATGGTAAGGAAATTGAAACAACCATCAAAAAACTCCCCAAAAGTAAAAGTCTAGGACCAATTGTCTTCACTAATTAATTCCACCAAACATTCAAAGATGATTTAATACCTTTTCTCCTCAAACTTTTCAAAAAATTGAAGAAGAGGCAATACATCCTAACTTATTTTATGAAACCAACATTACTCTGAGACCAAAATCTAGTAAGGATAACACACACAAAAAAACTATGGACCAATATTTCTGATGAATACAGATGTAAAAATCCTAAACAAAATACCAGCAAATCAAATACAACAAAACTTTAAAAAGATTATACATCATGATCAAGCGGCACAAGAATGGTTCAACATATACAAATTGATCAATGCAATACATCACATAAAAAAAATAAAGGATAAAAATCATGATCATATCAATAGATGCAAAAAGACATTTAACAAGATACAGCACTGATTTATGATTAAACACTTAATAAAGTGGGTATAGAAGGAAAGTACTTCAACATAATAAAGGTATATTTTTTCCAAGGATGAACCTACATCTCCATATTATAATCATCCAAAGTCCATAGTCACATGATTCACTCCTGGTATTGTACATTCTATAGGTTTTAACAAATATATGACATATAGCTATCATTATAACATCATCCAAAGTATTTTTACTGCCCTAAAAATCCTTTTTGCTGCACCTATTCATCCCTCTCCCCTACAACTTCTGACAACACTGATCTTTTTACTGTTTTCGTAATTTAGGCTTTTCTAGAATATCTTATAGTTGGAATCATACAGTATGTAGCCTTTTCAGATTGTCTTCTTCATTTAGTAATGTGCATTCAAGTTTTTTCCATGTCTTTTTATAAATCAATAGCTCATTTCTTTTTAGCACAAATAATATTTCATTGTCTAGTTGTACCATTATTTATCCATTCACCTACTGAAGGACATCATGTTTCCTTCCTAGTTTTGGGAACTATGAATAAAGCTGCTATAAACATCTGTGTACAGGTTCTTGTGTAAACATTCGTTTTTTTAACTCATTTGGGTACATACAAGTAGTACAATTGCTGGATCAGTTTAGTTTTATAAGAAACTGCCATACTCTCTTCCAAAGTGTCTACCATTTTGCATTCCCATCAACAATAAATGAGAGTTCCTGTTATTCCACATCGTTGTCAACATTTAGTGCTGTCAGTGTTCTGGATTTGGGTCATTCTCATAGATGTGTGGTAATATTTCATTATTGTTTCAAATTGCATCTTCCTGATGACCTATGACATGGGACATCTTTTTATATATTTAATTTCCTCCTGTATATCTTCTTTAGGGATTATTAACTTTGTTTAAACTATTTTTTTACAAATCTACATGGAAAGGAATTAAAGATACTATAAATATCTTTAACTCTGTATATACTAGGTTCTCTGATTCCATATTCTACAATAGATCTTTGTCGGTTCGCAAGGAAAAGATAGACAGTGAACTAGATGATTATTAACTATTTTAATTGCAACATGCATGTGGTAATCTGGCTCCATAAACATTTATAATCCATCGATTAATTCTGGAACTCCTTAGCGTAGATTCAAATGATTGCTATACCATTTTTCTTTTCTTTTTTTTTAAATTAAGTTTATTGGGGTAACATTGGTTAATACAATTATATAATTTCAGGTGTACATTATAAATTGACATCTCTATATTCTATTGTGTAATTACAACCCAAAGTCCAGTTTCCTTCAACTACCATATATTTGATTTCCATTACTCACTTCACCCTCTCCCTAACCCCTTATATTTGACCCCCTTTAACTATCTACCTATCCCCATCTCTGCCAACCCCTACCCTCTGGTAACTACTAGTACATTGTCCATGTCCATGAGTCTCTGTTTGTTTGTCCTATTCATTTATTGCTTTTAGGTTTATATCCCACATATAAGTGATATCATGTGATTTTCAACTTTTTCTGTCTGGCTCATTTCGCTTAGCATAATTATCTCAAGGTCCATCCATGTTGTCGCAAATGGCAGTATTTCATCTCTTCTTATGGGTGAGTAATATTCCATTGTCTATATGAACCACAGCTTCTTTAGCTAATCATCTATCATAGGGCACTTTGGTGGCTTCCACATCCTGGCCACTGTGAATAATGCTGCTATGAACATTAATGTGTAAATATATTTTCAGATATGGGTTTTCAAGTCTTCGGGGTAAATACCCAGTAGAGGGATTGCTGGATCATGTGGTAGATCAATTCTTAGTTTTTTGAGGAAACTCCAATTTTTCATAGTTGCTGTACCAATTTGCAGTCTCGCCAGCAGTGTATGAGGGTTCCTTTTTCTCCACATCCTCTCCAGCATTTGTTATTGCTTGTCCTGTTGATTATAGCTATTCTAATAGGTGTGATATGGTATCTCATTGTGGTTTTGATTTGCATTTCCCTAATAGCTAGCGATGTTGAACATCTTTTCATATATTTATTGGTCATTTGTATGTCCTCTATGGAGAAGTGTCTGCTCAGGTCCTCTGCCCATGTTTTTGATTGGATCATTTGTTTTTTGTTGTTGTTATTAAGTTGTATGTGTTCTTTGTATATTATGGATATTAGGCCCTTATTGAAAGCATTGCTTGCAAATATATTTTATCATTTGGATGGTTGACTCTTTACCCTGTTGACTGTTTCTTTTGCTGAGCTTTTTAGTATGTTGTAGTCCCATTCACTTATTTTTGCTTTTACTTCCCTTGCCTTTGAGGTCAAATTTATAAAATTCTCTTTAAGTCCAAGGTCCTTGAGTTTCATTCCTATGTTTTCTTCTATTCATTTTATTGTTTCAGGTCTTATATTCAGGTCTTTAATCCATTTTGAGTTAATTTTGGTGTATGGTGATAGACAACAGTCTGGTTTCAATCTTTTGCAGATGGCTTTCTAGTTTTCCCAGTGCCATTTATTGAAGAGGATTTCCTTTCTCCACTGTATGTTTTTGGCTTTATTGTTGAAAATTACTTGCTCATATAAATATAGGTTTACTTCTGGACTCTCAGTTCTGTCCCACTGGTCTGTGTGTCTATTTTGCTGCCAATACCATGCCATTTTGATTATTGTCACTTTGTAGTATAATTTGAAGTCAGGCAGAGTGATGACTCCAGCCTCATTCTTTTTTCTCAGAATGGCTTTGGCAATTCGGGGTCTTTTGTGCTTCCATATAAATTCGATGATTTTTTTGTTCTATCATTAAATCTATGCTTTAGGTAATAAGGTCATTTTAACTATGTTGATTCTTCTAATTCAAAAACATGGAATATCTTTCCATTTCTTTGTATCTTCTTCAATTCAATTTAATAGAGTCTTATAACTTTCATTATATAGGGACTTCACATGTTTCGTTACATTTAATTCCTAGATATTTTATGTTTTTTGTTGCAATTGCAAAAGGAATTATTTCCACTTCTTTTTCTGACAATTCATTATTAGAGTATATGAACGTTATGTATTTTTGAACGTTGATTTTGTATCCAGAGACTTTACTGTATTTGCTTATTGTTTCTAGTAGTGTTCTTGTGGAGTCTTTAAGGTTTTCTATATAGAGAATACTGTCATCCACAAATAGTGACAGTTTAACTTCTTCATTTCCTATTTGGATGCCTCTAATATCTTTCTCTTAACTGATTGCACTCACTAGGTTCTAC
>NW_006494610.1:1710349-1719016 GCF_000325575.1 Pteropus alecto
AGCACTACTCCCACTTTTCTCTGAATGCCATTTGCTTGAAATATCATTTTTCACCCTTTCACTTTGAGTCTGTATTTATCTTTGGAGCTGAGATATGTCTCCTGGATGCGGCATATTGTTTGGTTTTGTTTTTGGATCCATTCTGCAACTCTGTGCCTTTTTAATGGTGAGTTCAGTCCATTTACATTTAGGGTGATTACTGAAATATGAGGTCTTCTTATAGCCATGTTATCTTTTGCTGTCTGGTAACTCGGTGTTTCCATTGCTTCCTTGTCCTTGTGTTTCTGTTTTCTTTATTTTGGTTGTCTTTTGTGGGTTTTGCCTCTGGTTCTTCTTGTTTTATGTTATATACTTCAGTTCTGAATCTTTGGTGTGTAGTTATCATTACAAATATGAAAAAGATAGTTATATATATATATTGTCCATTTTCTTCTATGTGTGCCTTATCTCCTTTCCCCTTTGCGAATTTGGATCTTTGAATCCTCCCCTTTTCAGTCATTGTTATCTCAATTTGTCCCTATGTATGCTGAATGTTCATCTTGCTATAGCAATTCTCTTTTTATTATTTAAGCTTATAATGCCCTCTTCTTAGTAAGGTTTGCATTTTTCTGCTTCTAGTTGCCCAATAGTCACTTTACTCCTAATTATGGTTCTTTATTTTTTTTTTTTTTGTCATTTTGTTTTAGGTGAGCTGACCCCTCTCAGTATTTCCTGTAGTGCAGGCCTCATAGGGCAGAATTCCCTCAATTTTTGTATGTCTGGAAACATCTTAAAAGAGAGCTTAGCTGGATATATCATTCTAGGCTTGTAGTTCTTTTCACTTAATAGTTTAAATATTTGATTCCATTTCTTTCTGCCTTTTAAGGTCTGTGCTGAGAAGTCTGTTGATAATCTACTGGGTTTTCCTTTATAAGTTACCGTTTTCTTCTCCCTGGCTGCCCTGATAATTCTATCTTTGTCATTGCTTTTGATAATTTTAATACAATGTCCTGGTGAAGACCTTTTTGGGTTGAGATAATTGGGTGTTTTGTTGACTTCTTGCATTCCAGACTCTAGCTCATTCCTTAGATTTGGGAAATTCTCATCCACTATTTGTCTGAAAATGCTTTCTAGTTCCTGCTACTTTTCCTCGCCTTTTATAGTGCCCATTATTCTTATGTTTCCTCTCCTGATGTTATCAGCTAGTTCTTGAATTTCTCTTTCATTATTTTTCATTCTTCAGTTTCTCTCTTCTTTCTTCTGATTTATTTCTAGATTTCTGTCTTCGATATCTCTGATCCTTTCCTCTATTTGGTCTACTCTATTTCCCAAGCTTTCTATTTCATTTTTCAATTTTGCAGGGTGTTTTTTTGTTTGTTTGTTTGTTTTTATCTCCAGAAGATTTATTCTGTTCTTCTTGAGGGTTTCAATCTTCTTGTTCTGCTCATCTAGGTGTTTTTTCAATTCCTGAAATTATTGACATGACTAGTTTCGGAACTCATTGAATTTTTTCAGAAATACCATCATGAATTCTCTGTCATTTAAGTTGCATATTTCACTGTGTGTAAGCTTATTTTCTGGAGATTTTTCTCTTTCTTCCCGAGATGCCTTGTCACCTTGGTTGTTCATGGAGTTTAATGGACTATTTCTCTTCCTGGGCATTAATGGAAGTATATGCTGCTGTTTCTCCAGAAAGAAGATTTATTATATAAAGTTCTCTCTTTAACCTTGCTCAAAGAAAGTACTTTTCTTTTTGTTTCCAGTAGGTGATGTCTAAGCCGCTTGGACCCTTGCTTTATATAATCCTAAATAATGTCTTTTTTATTTTCTTGTAGTTATTTAATCACACTCGCTACTCTTAGTTTTAGTCCCTGTCAGTATTAGCAAAAGTTTCAGTAGAATTTGCTCAGATTCCCCTGGGGCTTTGTGGTGATCAGCCTCGGAGGGTGGGGGGAGGGCCTTCTGGGTTGGGGGTTGGGGGTTGGGGGCAGTGTCTCAGCCTCGGTTTTGCAACTGCGGCTAGGAAAAATAAACTATTGTTTCTTTGAAGTCCCGTCCCACTTCTCTGCTTTCTGCCCTGATGACTGGGCCCTGCTGCTAGCTGTGTAGAAGTAACTGCACTTCCAGTCAGGGCTTTTTAAGGAAGTCACCATACCTTCACCCATCCCCCACTCCTGCAGGGAGCTCCGGCAGCTACAAGGAGCAGCCTCTTTATTTCTCCCAGTCCACCGCCTGACATCCAGGGTTCTGACCCGTGGTAGTTCATATGTGCAGATCCTACATGCAGATATGCTGGTGTGCTGTTTGGGTGTTTTTTGCTCAATTTTTCATGTTCACCTTATTGTTTTTTCACGGGGAGAGATCTTAGGACGTCTCTTACACTGCCTTGTTTCCCAGAATTGCTATATCATTTTTCAAACATGTTACTTCTCATTCTAGTGGTGAGTGAAATCATTTTACATAGCATTTGACAGTAAGACCTTCCTTTTAAGAAGGCTAAGATAATTTTTCCCATTGTATTACATTTATGTAATAAAGAAATGTACAGATATGCAAATAGATCACCCAAAAGGAAAACCAATAACACACACACATACACACACAATATACACATATGATGTTTGACCAATATGTATTTTCCTGAGCTAAGGCTTCCTTAGCAAAGATTTTGGATAATATTGTTTCTACCATCTGTATACAATATTTAGAGATGTTGAGGCATTTTGAAAAATGGGATGACAGTAAATTCTAGTTTGTCACACTCATTGAATCTGGGAGACAAGTTTGAATTAATCTTGAGTAGCTTGACTGGTATGAAATAAATCTTCAGAATAAAACTGAATTGACTGTGTCTGTGTTTTTGCAAAAGTCCTTCCAGAATGAAATTTGACATTTTCCCCTCTCTCAGGGGTGGCAGTTTAATGTTGGTTATCATTGCTGTTAAATGAAACTTTGGCTTTCAAATAGAGAAACTAATTACTATATAATTTCAAGAGGTTCTTATTTTCTACTTCATTTCCCTCCCCACTTCATATCTTACCCCATATATGCAATGTGGGAGAATAGAGTTACATTCATTTATATTGAATACAAACACATTCTAGCAATAAGGCATTTTCATCAAGTGCAACCATAAGTAATTGATAAATGTGTTATCAGTTTCTTGGAGTCCTAGGCTAAGGTCAAGCTCAGGGAAATAAGTGAATGGCATGGGCGTCTGCCCCTGTGGGTTCCCATATGACTTCGTAAGTAGCAGAAACCAAATATATCTCAGTTTCTTTGAGCTAACAATTTAAATTCTAATTCTGGCTATTCATCTTTGAAGAAACAGGAGGCACCCAGCTCTCACCCAGCATGTAATTGGACCTAAGTCACAGTTTCTGCCTGTAATTATGTCCCTGAAGTCAGATGGTTTAAACTGGGAACAGGGCCATGTTTTTAGCTCCTTAAGTGTAGGCTTATATTTTTAGAATAAAAAGTGTTTTAAAATTAATTTTAGGAACTATGTGATTTAAATATTTAAAAATGAACTACTAAATTATGATAATTGGTAAATTGAAATCAGAGGTAAAGGATGTGAAGAATAAACTTAGAAAAATAAAATACAACAAACTAACAAAAATATCTGCTGCTAGAAATCAGTCATTATTGGAAAAATGGCCACAAGATTTAGTTACTATCTAAACACTATAGAAATATAGTATACTATGGAAAACCATGCTGAGAATTTACACTTGAAATGGTGGCAGGAGGCCTTTGTTGTAAGCTAGAGAGTATTCAAGCTTAGCAATTATTTTATTAATATTAGATTTCACTATCAAAAGTGAATAGTCAATTCCTACCAGCAGAGATTCCTTAGAGAAGGATTCTGGTGAAGCCCCAGAAAGAGGCTGTCTCCATATCAGTAAGAAAATTCCACAAATGAAATACATTCTACAGTAAAGGAAGAGAAAGAGTCAAGCTGGGTAAAACAAAGAAGAAACAGGTAATGAGCATAACAATAAAAAAAAAAGGAAAAAAGAAAAAAAAAAGAGAAAGAAAGTGGCATATTGTTTTAGAATTTAAATAAGGAATTGGCACATTTCCCAATCATTTTTTCTTGTAGTTAGTGCCCTTAATTTAATACTCCATGAGTGCTCATTAAGAAATAATAGTATTATTTTCCTCCCTGTGAAGTCAAGGATTTTAATTTCTGGGAAGACAAATCTAGCTAAGCAGCTGACCATCAAAGAAATTTTCCAAGGTAAGAATAAGATTTGAGTCTTTATCATTAAAATTGCTGTGAATGAATGTTCCATTCTGAAAAGTTTGTTAAGGTTGAATCATATATAAGGACAATAAAAATAATAACCCTTTCATTGGCATGGTGGATTTATGTATAGAATATATTTTCACATGCATTCTCTCATTTGAATCCAATGGCTGAGGCCACTGTTTAATGAATTGACCCTAGAAAGAGGTATGTATATCTTAGTGTTAAAGCCACATAATATCCAGAGAGAATCATATAATTCCTTATGTTTAGTTAAACAGAAATGAAGAACCTGATGTCTTCCAAATACCTGGGACTGAGAGTATTTCAACTCTAATCCACATTCTGTTACAACATACCTCAATACACAGTATCTCAGTGCACTAACTGAAGGGCAAACCTCATGACTTAACATCTTGCTTATTCTGAGAGTTTTCTAGATCAGTGGTCTTCTCTTAGTTTTTTTTTATTTTTGTAAAAATCTTATCCAACACTAGACTTATCAGGGTGATCACTCGTAAGGTATATAAATGTCTAATCACTATGTTGTACACTCGAAATTAGTATAATATTGTATAACAGCTATAACTAAAAAATAAATTAAAAAAAGAAAAAAATCTTATCCAAGGGTGTTCTGATTGCTAAAATATTGAATCTAGTCTATATCATATTTCTCTTTAAAAAATAAGCATAAGAGAAATTATTGTTCTCACATTCTAAATTAAGCTATGTTTGTCAGTAACAACTTAGCCGCTTTTAACTTATTGCCTATTTATACTTTTAGCAATCTAATTTATGTATAGTCTTTCTATCTGAAAAATAAAATTTATTAAAACTTTGATAGTTTCAGATATTTATGGGAGTAATTTTATGGAGGTTTCAGATATTTATGGGAGTAAAGAGAATGTGTTTTCAGCAACATGAACTTTAGGTAAGATTTGCATTCCATGTGTTTATATTTAACTTTGAGAATGAAACAAGAATAATTAAAGTTTCCCGGAAGAAAGAAATGACCTATGACCAAATCAAAAATATTTTTTAAATTATAAGAAACTATAAAAGCAAAAGATATGAAATATGGTTAATAAGCCAAACTTTTCCTTGAAATTGGACCACCTATTAAGGATATAATCATTTGCCATCCAAAAAGTTAAAAGAATATATAAAAGTTAGCAATGTAGCAAATGTGTGTATCTTAATCCAAAACACATGGGTTTTCAATCTACACCATACTACCCATTAAAATGCTGACCCAATTTCATTCACTTAGTTCCATATCTCTCCGATGTATTTAGGACTTAAGGGATTTAATAAAAGACATGCCACTTTCATAGATACAAATAAGTGAAATGATATATGAAAAGTTCTTTGAATTTAAAAATGGAAGAAACAGTGCAAAATTATAATATAAATCTCAACAATATAGTTTATCATTTCCATTTTGGGAAACTGGAAAAATAAACCCAGTACAGGTAAAATGGGTTGGTCTGAAGTCTGCTAACAAAGACAAACAGACTTAAGGCTTCATCTGTGGGCTACAACCCTACGGCCAAACCCCAAACCATTCCCATTTTGTACACCCACTTACAACAATGCTATCTCAAAAAAAAAAAAAGTACATTATTCTTCTATAGATTCCTTGGATATAGGGCTAGCATAAATCAAAATTTCTCCAGTTTATGATTCTCTTTTTCAATCATATTCTTAGGTTGAACAGAATACAATAACCTCTTTATCCAATAGACATTTGGGGCTGGATCAAAGAGAAAGTAAAGATTAGAAGAAAAATGAGGAGCTAAACTTGACCTCCTCTTGTTGATATCATCCAGGTGGCATGACACTGGAAGAAGATAGGCACTGTTGTAACTAAAACCTCAGATACCAGGAGATGTCTAACTCTTCTTTTACAAAATTTGTAGTTTGAGTAATTCTGGCTCAGCATATCTGCTAATTTCCTACTTTTCATTGACTAGAGGATATTTTAGCCAATGATCAGCTTAACAGGTTTCAGAGAAGAGAAACTCTAAACACTAAAAATAAGTGTCTAACAGTCATTCTGCAAATACCTCCACAAATTAACTCAGAAGTGTGATCTAGAAAGCAATGTATAATATTTTTATATATACAGTCATACGCAATATCTGAGATTGTTCTGGAACAGCTAGCCATCTCATATAAGTCAGCCCAAATCAGTGTTGTTCCTGTTAAAACAGGGACATTTGAGCCTGAAGAAGTTTCCTCATTATCTTCACACACATCTTTGGTAGATACTGTGGGTACAGCACAAGTCGCTCTTCAAGGAAGAACCTGATGCCCTAGCTGCTGGGAGTGCTGACAGGAGACAGCTTTCCCATAAGCTCCTTCAGCTGCAGAGAGTTACCCTACCCAAGGTCATGATCCTTCCTGGGGCAATCCATGTGCAATGACTAGTAATGGGTATATAATGTGTATGTAAAAGCTTGGTCATCTTAGGCCAACTCAGGACGGCTGTGATGGATCATTCTAACTTTAGGACTCCCCAGGCTCTCACTGATGTTGGGAATGCACAGTAGCTTCACTTCTCCCACTGCCTGATTCTTTCTTCCCTTCCCTTCCCTTCCACAGGTGTTAGTGGATGCTCAAGTGCATTCTCAACTCTCTCCAAATCTGCTTCCCAGGGGGAAACTTTGCTGTGACAGTATCTCATCATCTTTTTATTGACTTCCAGATCACTGGGCTAGGATGTACTTTCAAAAGCAGATAGTTACAACTTTTGGATAGAATATCAACCAGAGCATATCCGTTTAAGCATCCCTGCCCATTGCCTTAAGATGATTCATAATGCCCAGTAGAACATAAATGGAAGAGAAAATATTCACCATAGTTAGATCTGAGAGATTAGTGATGAGTATAAATTGTTAACTTAATATAAAATAATAACCAAAAAAAGTAATTATTATTTATAAGGTTAGTATTAGAAAATCTAACAACACTGATATCCAGAATTACATAATAATAAGGAAACACTATATAATTGTATTACAGTTACAGAAAAAAACATTAAATATATTTATACATTGATTTTTAATTTAAACAATCATAAATGAGAAACAGAAAGAAAGATTCATAGTTAGACAAAGTATATTTGCTAAGACCACAAAGAAAATGTATTACATAATTGTAGAGCTTTAGATATTCACACTAATGTTAAAAACAAGTTAATTGTATTCATTTTCTATTGCTGCATAACAAATTGTCATAAACTTAGTGGCTTAAAACAATACTCCTTTGTTAGCTCACAGTTCTTTAACTCATCATGTATACTGAATAGTAGATCTACATTTTAAAAATAAACATCATTCTATCCACCAGCAATAATCAATTAAAAATACAGTAAGTAAAAAGTGTATGATCTACAGTAGTAAATATATGCACATTTATATGTGCATATAGAGAGTAAATATATATCAGGGTAATATCTATTATTATATTATGTAAATAGTGTACATATAAATTGGGAAATAAATGACAAAACATGGAGAAATGTTCAAAATGCTATTTAGGAACATGAAAAATCTATAATTTGGAATATATATCATTATCATTGATGAGAAGACCCAACTAGCCTCAAATTATTTACATATTTATGAAACTAGGATCAAATCTTTAGTTTTCCATGAAACATGAAAATAGTTTTTAAAAATTTATTTGGAGAACTCAAGTTCAAACATGATTAAAGGCTAGACTCAAACTAGCAGACTCTGACTTCCTCTTTGGAAGAACATAGTATCAGCTTACTTTGTAGTAGGAAACTGGTAAATATTTCAATAGAAAAATAATCAGGTAATTAAAAGAAGAGGAAACATGGCTAATAAAGGCATGAGGAATATACAACTACGCAGCGAAATAAAAATTAAACCATTAATGAGACACTAATTTACACCCATTGAATTATCTAAAAAGTGTAAAAACTTGATAATGCTCAATATAGTGAAGGAGGTGGGGAAACAGATAATTGCATATATAAGATATTATGTAACAACTTCGAAGTCTATTCAAGAGAGAAATTTGATATTAGCTAATGTTTAAATGTACATAAAATGAATACCAAATTATTTTATTTCTTAGAATAAACCAGCACTCTTTGATAGAGTAGCTACCAGCCACATGCAATAATTTAAATTATTTATATTTACTTACAATCAATAAAATTAAAAATTCAGTTCCTCAGTCTTACTAGATATACATCAAGTGCTAATGGCTACCTTATTTAATAGCACAGATTATCGACTAGTTCTGTTATCACAGAAAGATCTTATTGGACAGGTCTGGTATAGATCCTGAAGAAACTCTAAAACATGGGTATTGGAAGATAGAGATATATAATGTTTTATATTATGTCTCAGGTTGTAATTACACGTAAAAAAAAGAAGAAAGAAAAGAAAGAAAGAAAGAAA
>NW_006494610.1:1719273-1736205 GCF_000325575.1 Pteropus alecto
TGAAAAAGTGGTGGGGGCTCTAGGAATAATAAATTAGAAGAGGAAGAAGGTAGATATCAAGAATTCTGTTTGGGTCATGTCAAAGTTTGATGTGCCTATTCACCACCCTAGCAGACATGCTGAGTAAGAAATACACAGAGTTGGAACTTAAATACACAGGGAAAGTGTGTTTTAAGGCCACAATTAATAGAGTTCAACTTGTTGAATTGACCCTTGACAACAAGGAGTTTTTCTGAATGGTTGCTGTACCCCCATATAGTTCTTCTAGTAAAATGAAATTAAGGATTAAATATTTTGTGACTTTTTCTTCTGTCATTCACACTAGCTAGAGTTCAGGTTGTGCATCTGTGTGTGTGTGTGTGTGTGGTGCTTGTGGGTGCTGCAGAGAATGGAAACAAAGTTTTCAATGAGGATATAAAGATTTTTTTTTTAAAGTAGATATATTGCAATGCAAATACGCTGAGCCTTGTTTAAACAATTTCTTTACATATGCAAAATTTGCTTAAATGCCATATCCACAAAAATGCTCAAATGTCATATTCACAAAATGAAAGGGTCCATTGTATATTCTTCTCAAACATCAAATAATTAGAAATATTTGTTCTTTTTCTTATGAACATGAGGTGGATGAAAGTGATGGGATTATTGTCATGTTCAGTTATTTTCAAATGTACAGCAAGACTCAGGCATCCATTCCCATGAGGTATATATTATTGAAATAAAACTTAAATTACTTTTAACCCCGTTTCAAAGACAGCCTGGAATTTTACATCTGCTTTGTAAGGCAATCTTAAGAAGTCATGCTGGCAGTATGCCTAAATAACATTATGAGAAATTCTGATAAAAGGCTTAAGGATGACTTTTCTTTTGACTATGAACAATGCTTTATATTGAATAATAGTTGAATAAAATATAAACCTCTAATGTTTTACAGTGTAACAAGAATTTGTTAGTTCTTTTGCTGATCTATGCTTTGTAAACATCTTTTAGAAATGTGTTCCTTGAGGCTATATACCATCGGTAATCCTTTTTCTAATGGAAAATAAATAAATAAGTAGAACAGCATGGGCTGAAAAATTCTGCATCTCTTATTCTTGTCTAGCTTCAGGTGATGGAACTTTTGCAAATTTTCATTAGAGCGATTATTTTTATTTTTATTTTTTGTCACTGTAGTCAAGTATCTAATAGCATTTCCACTCAAAAATGCTTATGCCTATGATTTGTAAATTCAGGTAAACACATGTAGATACACACACCTAGTAGAAGATTCTCCTGGTTTTCTTCAGCAGCTTGCATCTGCTTATGAACTATTCAATGCTAAATACAGGAAATAAGCTGTAATTATGTGATATGTACAATTCATTATACCTCTTCATTTTGAAATATTAAGCAACAAAACAATGTGATTTCTCAAAGGAGCTTGACATCTGCATTTCGCACTCTGAGTTGGCAACAGTGAATGTAAAAGGTAATATGATGATAATGAAAATGGGAGTTGTTACAGACCTAATAAATTACTGAAATGATCGTCTGGCATTATTGCATTGCTGCTTGTATGTGCCATCTCTAGAGCTCTTGAGACCAGGAAAGAGATGGGTGTGTGAAACCAGAGGAAAGGAGGCAGCTGTAAAATGCCACCTCACACTCCCAATTCCTTCTTTTTCCACATTTTCCCCCTTTTTTTCTCCTTTGGTTCTCCTCTCTTTCTGTCATCTCCTTCCACTCCTTCTTCTTTTTCAAATACAAAACTGCATGTGCTTTTGGGAGGTTTGTGGGGCAATCATTATTGCTCTATTTTTCTACCCTGACTTGAAGTCCTGGGTCATTGTTGGTAGTGATTTTATAGCTGTAGATTTATTCTAAAAATGTTTGCCACATGTAGAGACAATATCCAGAAATCAATTTCAAGGGCAGAAACTTCATCTTTGCATTATAGCTGCTTCTTGTCTATCCCCTTGTTAGCAAAGAGGCAGCATGTCTCTCTTCTTTTAGTCTCCCTTTAGAAAATGGAGATTGAAAACTTTGGGTTTTACTGTTGACAATATATTATAAAAATAATCGAAAAGTGATTTTCACTTTTCTCCCAAACTTGGAGTTCTTGTGCCTATGAAGTCATTAGCTCTAAGTAATTTTTGTTGTTTTTTTTTTTAAATTTACTAATAATTTGATTACTCCATCAGCATAGAAGTCTAAACATAGCTGAATTTTCTTGTTTTTATGTGTCGTTAAAAAAATTTCAGAATATATGATCTTTTATGAAGTGCAATGCAAGTAGCTCTGTTTTCTACACATTCCTGAAACATGATATTATAAACAGTTTTGTCACAGATAGAATAAGTAGGAACAAGTACTGATGAGGTCATTTCTCAAATTTTAAATATAATCTTTCATTCTTACTCCTCAGCCCTTAACTGTCCCATATCCTATCAACTAGTCTACTTTATTTCTTTTGGGGAAGGAAAGCCAGATTTTATATGATTACACATCCTTACTTTGTCATCTAAATATTACCTACTGGTTTATACCTTTTGATATTCCAAGTCAAGCTTTTTAAACTCAGAAACTCATTTTCCCCCACCTCAAAAATATGCATGATTGAAAATCAAAATGAGATTTTAAGTATATTGTTATGAATTATAAGAAATACATTTAGCTTTTTAGCTGGCATTCTTATTTTTACTAGGTTATTTTATGTTTTCCTATCCATATGGCAAATATGTACTTCCTGAAGTAATAAAGACTTTCAGACAATGGCAAAAATCTATGAAGGAACAGATTATGAACTAAATATTATATCCCCTGCTCCATTAACATTGCCGTAACTCAGAGAGCTAATGAAGTAATTCTTCATAAAATCTCTTTGCTACTCATCCCGAAGGACTAAGAATTCTACAAGTTCATTAGAGTAATCTCTAAAAAGTTTGGTGGCAAATAATTGCTTAACTTCCATCTTAACTCTTCTTTATATTATACCTATAAATAACAATGTTTTTAAAACAAAATTACATTAATTTTATCACAAATAATCTATTAGGAAAAATATTATAGGCCTTTTCTATAGTATATATTAAGTAGGCAATGCTTAATTGATTTGTCAAATAAAATTATATTATGGTAATAAATATAATGTTTAAATATAGATACACACATGCAAAAGTCTAATATTTCCCCGAAACCAGGTGAGACACCACAAAGGGATAGACTTTAAGGAAGAATCTCACATTTTTACAGACAAGAATTCTGTTGTTATAAGTCCATGGAGTGAGAAATTGAGCATTTTTGAAGTTCTCATGCTTGTTAATGTTCAAACCTTAAGGTCAAGTGAACAATAATGCTTGGTTGTGAAGGTTTCCAAAGATCAAACACAGCAGGTCTCCTACTGATATTCATCTATTAATTGTATAGTATTAATGGAGGATATACATTAACCCCATTTATAAACCAACAGCTTAACTTTTTTTTCAAGTAACAAAATTTGAATTCTATTTTACTACCCTTTCGCTTTTTATCTGGTGGACATAGTAAAGACTAATCAAATTATCAAGATGCTGGGAACAAGTAAAGAATACAAGTAAATAATAATACATAAACTGAATGATAAGGAAGTTAATTATTGAAAACAAAATTCAAAAGGTCTGATTTATGTATTATATGACTTTTTAGCCTTTCTTTATGATATCTTTAGCTATCACCTAACAAAGATAAATATATAGTAAGTCATGATTTTTTTTTTTTTCCTTAAAGATATAAGCATTTTACCAAGACAGAACAGCCTAGGAGATGTTTGAGATCATGTTTACTTCTCTGATAAATTTTGTTCCGTCTCCACAGGACCATCCTATTGTTTGTCTGTCTTCAAACTCCATTTATTCTACCTCTGTAATGTTTATATCTGTCTCTCTTTTTATTCCCACCACTATAGAACTCATTGCTTTATCTCTCATGGACAAATTATTACAATAGCTTCTTAACTATACACCCTTCCTCAATGTTCTTACCACTCCCATATCTCCCCTTTACTACCATCAACATAATATTTCTAAAAGAGATGTCAGATGACTTTCCTACTTAAATAATTTGTTTTTCATCTTCCCTGTTAGCTCTTGACTAAACTTCAAATTTCTTAGTAAAGGCATGTAAGAGCTCTGTAATATCTGTTTTATATGCAAACTTTTCCATAAAGACTTCTGCAGTCACCATTTATTGCAATAATTACTAATTTTATCTCTTATTTAACATTTTCAATTTGTATTTATTCAAATATTATAGGTTTCTTTGTATTATAACCACTTCAGTTATTATATACCATGTCCACTAAACCTATTTGGGGACAAATACTTTTGAATCTGCCAAATTACATATTAAAGGTACTAAAATATAATTGGACTTGTGTACGTGTGTGTGTGTGTGTGTGTTTGTATGTGTGAGTGTATCCCAACTGAGGAGATGAAAAGTTTCATCTTTGTAACTTTAACCTTCACTTTCCTATATTTTTTTCTTAGAATTGGATTCATTTATCAATTATAAATATTTCTCTTTTATTTATATATTGTCTAAAAATTTTTCTTTTTTGTGGATCAGGTTGTTTTCCATGGCGATGTTATAATAAATTTGTACAAATAAGTATTACCTACTAAAATATAAGATTTAATATCTCTACCTAATTTTTAAGACCTTGTACAGCATTTATTTATTAATGTCTAATAATCTATCTCAAGCATTGAGCACTCAACATCTACAAAATACTATAATATTTTGCTTTATATATGTTTTATAACATGTATTTGTATATATATATTTTACTTTAATTATGTTAACAATCCTAAAACATTATTCTTCTCATTTATAGATAATAAAATTGAGGGTTAGAGAGAATAAATAACTGCCCTGGGTTGCAGAAGTGGAGTTTGAACCTCCATTTTTCCAACTTCAAAACTTACACTTTCTACATTATGCATATATTCTATTTTTATCATTTTCTGCTACTTCGTCCACTCTTCTCCTTCCCTTGACACACACATATCACTCTTATTTACAGTTCTCTACCTTTTTCCATTTTATTGTCACTGCTTTGAATTTCGTTCCTTATGCTAAGTCCTTAATTAAGATCAATCTTCTATAGAAACTTTCTGATTTTTCTGGTGTACACAATAATAAAAATGATCTTTATTATTCCTTTGCATTATTTATTGAATGTTTATTGCATGTTAAGAATTTCATATTCATTATATCTTAATTCTTTTTTAGGGCTTTGAGGATGATACAAATATTATCTCAGTTTACATATGAGAAAACTAAGGCTTAGTTTGATTTTATAAGTGCTCAGGTCACCAATAGATTCTGTTTCTTGTCTGTCTGATTAAAAAACCTGTATCTAACAACTGTTCATTTTTATTCCCCCTTTAAACTTGATTGTTATCTGTTTTGTGTAATTTTAGCTTAGTTTTCCAAAATGAATTGCAAATTCTTTCAGAGTCTAGCTGCCCTAAGCAAATAACAAAGTAAATATTGTACAATTTTTAAGACAACTAGTAGTTAAAACTTCCTACTTATCGTCACATTTGGACACAGAGTTATCCAAATACAGATAATTAAAGTTATAAATGTTGATAGTTTAGATTTAAAAGTAATATATACTTCTAGGACTTAAGAACATAAAGGTCTAATGACTTAATGTCAGATTTGATTATTTGATAGAAGATCAAAGGCCGACACCCTAGGTGATATTTTCCCTTTGAGATTCTAACTCACTGATGTTTCCACCATGTCATAGGTGAAATTTCTTAGATTACATCAGATAAAGACATCTCTATTTATTCAGTCAGAACTTTAGTAGAGAAAGTAGGAGCATTTTGAAAGAGGTCATAATGTGTAAACAGTGAAAACTTTAGTCTCACTGGTTGCCGATCTAAGAGTGATTAATTAGTATAAAACATTATCAGCATTTCCATACTTCAAATAAGCCATTATCAAAAACCTATTTCAATATCTATACATAAGGTAGGTTATGATACAGCAACAATTAAACCCTAAAATGTCAGTGGCTTAACAAACACGGGTTTATTTTTTGCTCATTTTATATTTAATGTAGATCTAGCAGCTCTCATAAATGATTCTCCTACAAGTGGTGGCTCATGAAGCCAAGCCTCTCCCATCTGAAACTATGGTAACTGAAACACAAGGCCACAAAGGTCACAGCAACAGAGGGGTGGAAGGTGCCATGAAATGTTTTAGATGGCCAGACTTGGAAGTGGCTTATATTACTTCCTCACACATGCCTTTGATTATGACAAAGCGGTGTCATTTTTGGTGAGCATTTCTGTGATTCTTACTTATTACTGATATTACTGATATTTATTATTTATGATAATAAAGCATCATAAACTTAGTGGTTTAAACAATATAAATTTATTACGTTACAATTCCAGACATCGAAACTCTGAAATGATTTCAATAGGCTAATAAAAGGGGTCAATAGGGCTGTGTTCCTTCTAGGTACTCTATAAAGGCATTCATATACGTCTCTTTCCCAGTTTACAGAAGATACCCACATTCCTTGGCTTGTGGCCTATTTCTTCCAACAACACTGGGCCAAGTCTTCATGCTACCATCTCCCTCTTGCCTGCCTCAATCTTCCAATTGTAAGAACTCTGTGATTACATTAAGTCCATCCAGATAATTTTATAATCCGTTGATTAGTAACCTCAATTCCATCTGCAACCTTAGTCTCCTTTGCCATGTAACCTAATATATTCACGGGTCCTGTGGATTAGGATGTGGACATCTTTGGGAGAAGCTATTATTTTACCAGCCTCACACATTATCATTTTACCTTATATTTATATGGTTTAAACGCTTCAATTAAGTGGCAGAGATTGTCATATTAGATTTAAAAAATGCAAGACCAAAAAATGTTGTCAATAAGAAATCTGCTTGAAATATAAAAATATAGAAAAGTTAAAAGTAAAAATAAACAAACAACAACACAAAACAAAAAATGCTGTATCGTGCATATACTAAATAAAAGAGAGCTGGAGGACTATATTAATTAATATCAGATAAAGAATACTTCAAAATAGACTATTATAAGTGTGATAGAGAAACTTCACAATGATAAAAAGTCTATTTGAAGAAGACGTACAAATACTAAATATGAATGGAACTAAAGACGGAACTTCCTAGTACATTAAAAATCTGATAGAACTAAAAGAAGAAATTGACAAATCAACAATTAGTTTTGAAGAATTCAATCCTTTTATAGTAACCAATAGGATAAAAAAAGTGAAGAGAAAGATCTCTGAAAGTATGGAAGACTTAAATGCCAGTATCAACCAAATTGTTCAAATTGAGATTTATAGAAAACTCTATCCAAGAAAGTAGAGTCCATATTATTCCCAAATGCACGTGAAACTTCTTGGATTTTGTTGATCAATGGCATCCCAATAATTTTTAATAAAAAAGGGAACATGAAAAAAGATAGATCATATTCTACATCACTAAACAAGCCTTAAAATGCTAAAAATTGAAATCATACAAAGTA
This sequence comes from Pteropus alecto, assembly GCF_000325575.1. Lineage (NCBI taxonomy): Eukaryota > Metazoa > Chordata > Mammalia > Chiroptera > Pteropodidae > Pteropus > Pteropus alecto. Next base: position 1,726,814 of record NW_006494610.1, read on the forward strand.
TGTTATATTAACACAATAGAATTACCTATAAATCAAAAACAGAAACATATATGGAAAACCTTAAAACATTTAGCAAGGTCACAACATAAATTACCAGAAAAAATATTTGTTAACCCTAAATAAATGAAAATGCATGTCTACACAAAGATGTATACTCAAATGTTCATAGCATTTATAGCAGCTTTATTTATTACAGCAAAGACTTGAAAATAAAAAAGTCCATCAGTTTTCATCAATTGTCAAATGCATAAAAAATATAATGGAAACATTACTCAGCAATGAGAAGAAATGAATCTTAACACATGCAACGACATGCATGAATATTGTATTGAACCAAAGCCAGATGGAAGAGAGTACATATTGTATGATTCTACCTACATAAAATTCAGAAAAAGACAAATCAGAGAGAAGAGCAGATGTTCCCTGGAACTGAGGTTGAGCAAGAGTTACTGAAATGAAGTGTAAGAGAACTGTTTGAGGTCATGAAAATGTTCTGTGTCTTGACTCTGGTAGTGGCTACATGAGCATATAAACTTGTCAAAATTTATTGCACCTCATACTTAAAATAGGTGCATTTAAGTATATGAAAACTCTACCTCAATAACATTTATATAAAGAAAAATTTTTTAAATGAAGTTATAGTATCTCTAAAATGATAATATGGATAAGCTAGAAATTAAATTTGGCTCTATAAAAATATTTGCATAAGGACTCAGAATACATTGATATGTAAAGAGGTCTGTATAACAGAAATAAATCTGAAGTTTCATCATATTGGCAACAAAATTAAGAAAGAATTGTCATTTAAAAACTCTGTTAGGATAGATGCCCCTTATCTCACAGTAGACTCAAAGAATCAGTATGCAGTCAGGGAGCATATTCTGATACTTACATTGCTTAAAAAAAAAAAAAAGTATGAAGGTAATTATTATGTTATATACTTCACATGGTAAATTCCAAAGTGAGAGAGAGAAAGAGAGAGAGAGAAACGGATTGAGTGGGAGAGAGAACCTGGGAGAGAGAGAATGTGGATATGTGTTTGTGGGGTGGGAGAAAATGGGAAACTATCTGCATTGGTCATTATTTTATTACAAATTGTATCATTAATTAGATATCATACAACTTTGCTTATTCTGTGATACAGAATATTCTTTTCAAATGCTTGGTTTACTCTCCTGCTTCTCCCAAAGGACCATGAAGAAAATATAAAAATTTCTTCCAACTGGCATTTTAAAACTTAATCTAATTTTTAAAAAATTTGTTAGTTTATAAATGGGATCATTTCCTTTGTTTTCAGCCTGCTACTTAGTCTATAGACATCAGCTTAATGGACTGAGAGTTTCAGTAACTTCTAGCTCCACTTACCCACGGCAAATTGAAAGCCATTCTTATCCCCCCAAATGATTGCTTACACTCATGAGGGTTCTTAATGATTTTTGCTGAGAAAAGAAAATGATTGCTTCTTTTAGATAAATACTTAATTGTATGTAAAAACTGCAGGGGATTTAGAGAGTATCTTTAGATTTTGTGAATCTGCTAGAGAAACAAAGTGTATAGGGATCAATGACTTAAAATTACTCAGTAGTAAGATAGGAGCTAAGCTTCCATTCCTTCACCTTTCTGTTGGATTGCCATATCTTCACTCACGGCTATTTTTAAGCTGGTTTAAACTTTCTATTCTTTAGAAAAGTTATAATTTCCTTGTTATTTCAATGAGGCTGCAGTACTACTTAGAATCAAATAGTGGATTTATTTCATGATTTCCTTTTCTTGGGAACCTGTGAAGTCTTCTTACCCTCTCATTAGTCTTTTACACATAGACTGGTGAAACTCCACATGAAAACACTGCAGTTACAGTAATTAAGGTGCAAGGGTTTCAAAGTCATTTAAAACACACACACACATACACACAAACATATACATTATCATAGTCAACACCATCACAAACAACCACCAAAAACCTTGGGTTTTGAAATCTGAAATAGATTTGCTTAGTCAATATTTGTGATTTGTTTTTATGAATATATTTTAAGCATAGATATTTTCCTGTTGTCAATGTTTTATGAGTTTTCTTGGAATAAGCAACACATTTTAACACTCCAAACATTCACAAATTGTTGCCGATTTATGAAACAAACTGGGAAAGTGATTTTTTTTTCTGTTGAACTTTCTTTACATTTAATTTGGAAAGAATTCTGTAAATAAGTATTCAACAAAAAAAAATACACCATCTTGCACGGCCCAATGTAACAATGTTTACATTCTCTGCATCTCTATGATGTTCTATACAAGGTCCACTGAGTCACAAGGTAGCATGCACGTTAACACACACACACACACACACACACACACACACACACACACACACACACACTTTGGACTGATGCTTGAGATCTCTTACATAGTCCTTTACAATGCCCCTATTGTAATATCCTTATCTAATTCCTTATAAAATCACTAAACCCACAATTTCCTAATTAAAGACCTTAAATATCAATATATCTGGGAATGATAATATATAAACGCCGAGGTCTTTTGAAGAGAACTATATTTGAGTGGAGAAGATCTAAAAATTATGAAAGTAGTAGGGAGGGTCTAATCTAGAGTGGGAAATAGCACTAAAATAGAGTTCTGAGGAGCCTGTAAACAAACTTCATTATCAAATTTGGTCGAGACAACATTCTTATCTAGACATGAATAAAAGTAGTAGATGCTACTGACTGTCTCTTGAAGGGTTTGGATGGAATGCTTAAATATCACATTACATAAAATATTTTAGAGTAGGTACCATCTTCTTTCTTCTTCATTCTCCTTTTTCCCCTTGTCCTGATCTTCTTTTTATTATTACTTTTATTTTAGGCAGAATCATTTTATGTAGATATATAAGGTTAGAAATGGAGTAACAGATCTCTTTCTATCCATTTCAAATTACAAGTTGTAATGGTTGTTTTAAAGAAATATATGCTTGTGAGAAGAATTGAAAATATTAAAAATAATTATAGTATAATAATCCATTTATTGAATATCTACCATTCTACAATATTTCTAGTGATGAATCAAATTACTATCTCGACAATCCTGCCAGTTAAATATTAGTATATACATTTTAAGGATAAGGAAACTGAGATTGTATAACTCACTAAAGCTGCATGGCTAGTGCAGGATTGAAATTCAGGTAACTTTGCATTTAAAAAACGTACTATCTCCACTTTAAAATTTTAATTATCTTTTTCTCTACAAGTAGAAGAGGTTTTTTTTTTTTCCTACTGAAAGTACATATTTTACCAGGGAGTTAGGTGTTGGTATTTTTATTCTGTCAATATGTTGGAAAATATTAGTATTGGCAAGTGACACTGTCTGGCAAATCTCTCCCTATTCACAGGAATCCTTATGCTTGAACATTCATGATCAAATTTTAATGTTTTCTTTTATTATGCTTGAATGTCAATGAACTGTGTAACCCAGATAGAAGGAAATGAGGATAGTAGAGCATTACTTAGGAGAACTCTGAGTTTTTGAAGAAATGAGAAAATATTTCCCTTGAGAAACTATTCTTTTCTAGTTGTAACAGGTGGTGTGTAACTTAAGTGATGAATGGTGACTTCTTTTTCCATCTGTCTATATTAAAATAACTAACTTAACTGAGATTAATATCAATTTTGTTTGAAGGAGAAAGAACTGTACTTTTGATAAAATATATTACTATTATGTTTCTCTCTAATTATTATAAGTTATAAAAAAAGAATTTTACTTGAAGGGAGAGGGTCGGAGGGTTATTGAAAAGGTGATGACTCTGAAATCATATTTGAATTTTGCTTATTTTTAAGAATTGATACCACTTCCTACAGAGGGAAAAAATCTGTGTTGAGAGTGAGTGAAAGCCAAGTTGTGAGTCACTTGGAAGTCCTAACTCCAGACACTCTCCTGACCTGCCGCTGTTAATCTCCTTGCTCCACAGGAAAAAAGAAAAAAGAAAATGGAAGCCTTGATACTAATTTTCCTCAGTTTGACTCAAATACAAATACAGTTACACATCACCAACAATGGGATGAGATACATTCTGAGAAATGCATTGTTAGGCCATTTCGTCAGTGTGTGAACATCACAAAGTATAACTTACATGAATCCGGATAGTATATGATATAGCCTATTGCTCCTGGGCTACAAACCTGTACAACATGTTACTGTATTTAATACTGTAGGCAACTGTAACACAATGTATTTGTGAATCTAAATATATCTAAACATAGAAAAGGTACAGCAAAAATAAGGTATCAAAGATAAAGTGTGTATGTGCTCCTGAGCTACAGCAAGAGAGGGCTGTGGAGGAAGGCCCTGTGGGTGGAAGAGTAGACCTCAGGAGGAGAAAGGGAGAGAGGGAAGAGAAGGGGAGAGAAAGGGAGAGCAGAGATGTAAAGAGACCCAGAGAGTAAAGCTTGAGATGAGAATTAAAGAGAGAGGTTGAAGGAGAGAGAGGAAGAAAAAGAGGGAGTAGAAGAGAGGAGATAAAAATGTAACTGGGAGGAAAGAAATAAAGAGAAATAAAAGGAAAAAGAGTTTGTGGGCACAAGTGTCTGGGCGTCTGCATGTGTGTTTGCAAGTGAGTGGGGATAGGCTCCTGGGCTGCCCTCCTTCCCAGCATTCTCCCTTTGCTCCCTGCTCCCTAGCCAACTTTGGCCCCTAGCTGTGGTCAGGTGCAGGGTGGGTGGACAGCATGCTGAGCCTCCTCATCTATTTAAACCACCCAGAGCTAGCAGTAAATTCAATAGTATAGTTGGGACCAGGCTTTTCTTTCAACATCTCTAATAAATCTTTTAATTATAATCCATTATAATCTTATGGAACTATCATTATATATGTGGCCCATCTTTGACCAAAATGTCATTATGCAGCACATGACTAACTAAAAATGACTGACAGACCACCGATTATTATTTTTATTTTGCCTGAGTTTCAGGGAAAAGCTATCTATTCAATAGTGAATGTAATAAAAATAAAATATGAGCTCAACTTCCAGTTCTAGCCCAAACATGTAAAGAGCTTAGAATATGCCACTTCTGTCCTTAAAACAAGAAATAGTTAAAGAAACTTAAAGTCAATAACTTTTCTTGGACTCATCAGAGAACTGATGTTGTAAGGCAAACCATCACACCAAATCTGGAAAGAGAGAAATTCAGAGTCACGGGAGAGAAATGCTTGCTTCAAGTAGAAGTCCCTGGAGCCATAAACTGGTAAGAAAAATTAAATGCTAATTTTGAGAAACTTCTGGAGCCTGAATGTAGACTAGCCTGAGTATGTGGAACCCCTGAGGTTCTATTTTAAGGGGTGTTACCTTTAGGAAGCAAAGATTTCCTCCTGCTCTGTCAGTGGGAGAGAAAGATTAATAATTGTAAATTATGCTCAAAGCCTCCTATGTTTAAGTTCCCTTTTTCTTCTCACTCTTTTCCTCAGGCTCTGATTTTGAGGTAATTTTTCTACATGGTGGCCTCTGACAGTACATACCATCTACGATGGGATTTTGGAGCTGGATTCTCTACCTGTTTAAAGGCAATAATGACCACATGGCTCATGATTAGTGGAGGAGTGTAGTAACCTTTGCTATTCAGAGACATCATTATTACTAATGTTTTGACCTGTGCTTAATTGTAATTGAGTACAAGTAGAAGACAGGTAGGTATTGGAAAATCAAGTGGCTGCTGCATTGATCGTTATGGGGACAGTGACAACTGAGTTTTCGGTAACAGTGGAAACTCTGAGAAAAATAAAGGTGATTTCCCATGTAAACCACAAGACCTTATGGAAGACTTCAAAAAGTCTCTCACATATTGTTCCTCTGGTATATTATGCTAAAAAACATACCTAAGATCCAAATATAAAATGGTGAATATGGGTAGGAGACTAAATGTGCATCTTTACAAGTCTCATATATTAAACTAGAGTCTTGATAGGAAAAGATGGATAAATATTCTGATAAATGAGCCTGAGGATGTCAACTTGCTAAATTTTCTCTAATCTTCTTGGTCAGTAGAGATAATCCTAAAAGAACTTGTCAGAAGAGAATAACTTGCCCTTTCCTAGGGATTGTGTACTGACTTGATCTAAAGCTCTGCTTTATCAAAAAATAATGTTTGCTCTTCTCAAAAACTGCCCCTAATATGCTTCATTGCCTTTAGGCCAATTAAGTCTCCTCACAGTCCAAGAAGAGAAAAATAGGCTCTGCTCTGAGAAGAAAAGGCATGGATGTCAAAGAAAGTAAAGGCCTGGTTAATATATGCCAGCAGGAACCAGGGAACCAAATGGAGTGGATCCTAACTAAAGGCTGTGGACCAGAAATGTAAGGATAGATACGTCCATCATAACATAATGAAGACGAAGTGTGGTATGTCTGTGCCCTCTGAGATTCGCTGTTGCATCCTTGATACTTCTATGCCTGTGGATAAGGGTCAATGAAAAATTTCAGCAGCCATGACCCACAAAAGAAAGCCGAGGTTGCACACCTGTTAAAAATGAATGTGTGTCACCTTCTAGAATAAGCAACCCTGATCTATTTAAGTACTGGGAGATGGGAGGGAAATCAGAAAATGAAGACAGATAATAAGAAATATCAATTCTGTATCACCTTCAATAAGTGGAATACAGCTTTGTTTTCTAGACTTCTTTAAGTCTTTTTAGGAGATTTCAGACTTACAATTCCCTTCCCAGAGAAGAAATGAATGTAGTATTCTCATGTGAGATCTGAAGATTATTAAAGACTGTAGGTGAGTTTGAGTTTCTGAATCTACTTGAGCTCACCTGACCTCCAGATCTCAGCAGTTTACTCTGCTTCCTGACCAAAATAGCCTTAAGAATGACTCATGCCACCTTAATCTTAAAGCCTAGGTCATTGCTACTGCCATCATTACCACCACAACCATCACAGACCAAGTCTTCTCCTTCCCCAACACACACATGCACTAAATCTCAAAGAAGTCCACTGCACCAAGGCTTGGCTGGGCCCCTGGAAGCCTTCATTTCCTCCACAGTTGTCTAGAGAGCCGAGGTGATGCACCCAGAAGTATATGAGAGTTAACTCATAAGGTAAGCTTTGACCAATAGGAAACAAGTGACAAAAATGAATCAGTAGGTTATTCGTTAGCCTTTCCTCCCTACTTTAACCCTCAATAGCTCAATCCAAGCACAAAGCTCCTTACACCTTTTCTTTAAACAACTCATAATAACTATCAATTATGCTGCCCTTGAAGCTATGACCCATATGGTAACAAACCAACTTGCATTTGCTTTCTTCCTTTTATCATTCACTTTTGCTCATTAAAATATCAGGGTAAATGTTTTTGCCTCAGGTTCTGTTTTCTAGGGAACTTAGGCCAACATATGCTTCTTCCAGCCTTGGCCTGACAATATTAAATTAATGTGAGGCATTCAACAAAAATAGGTGATACAGATAGAACAATGCAAATTAACTCATAATATCAATTTATTTCTCAAAGTCAGTTGTTTTCTATTTTATATAATTTAGTACTTTTTAAGTTTTGTAATATTAATGCATGTTCATTCTGTTTTCTAGTCAGCTGTATATCTTGATTTAGTTATCTATATATAGATAGAAATATAGAACTACAGTATATCTATACACTTATTGCCATATACATTTATATCGAGGCATTTCTTTTTTTCTTTTCTATGATTTTTTTCTGTCGCTGGAATACAAGTGTTTGTTTTTAAAGATAAACTGGAGGATTATTAATAAATTTCAAAAAATTATAGAATTTCCAAAATACAAAACTTTATTGTATGGTGATGAAAGTATCATAAGGGTCGTGAGATTTTATAGCCTAAAAGGATTTTAGATGCATTTTAATCTAGATTATTTTATTTTGTATAAAAGGATAATGAGACCCAGAAAAATGACTAAGAGACAGGACTAGAGCCTAGCATTGATATTTTCGTTTTTCTGACTTATTGCCTTGATCCAGCTTACAGCCATAATTTTGTTGCCATTCTTTATTTTAAAATGATAGAAAAAAGAAAGAAGCTTATTTCACAGAAGTCTGAGACTGAGCAGTTGCTCTAATCTGTTATTGGCAGAACGCCACCATTAGGGTAAAATTAGAATAAACAACTTTTCTTATGGGGCAGCATTTATTTGGAATATTTAAATAAAAGGCAAATTCAGGGAGCAAGTTAATGGAGAATACTTGGAAACATTTTGAGAAGTAAACAGTGCTTCTGGTTAACATCAAAAATAGTCCTCACATCTGATGATTGAGTAACATAAAATTTCAGCCATTAAGTATATATCAATAAGTATCTATTCACTAGACAAGAACATTGCTAAAGCCAAAAATCTTTCGATTTTTCTAAGTGATTAGACTATTTAGGCAGGTTTTTGATAATATTTTTTAGGCTGTTTCTTCAAATACCCTTTCTCGTTTCCCCAACCAGAGTTTGTTTCTAGAAGTAGATTAGAGAGTTAATAAGAATGTAAAGCAAAGTGAAAAGCTTGCAAAGTGTTTCACATTAGAGTCTTTTTTCTTTTTTTTCTTTTTGTGAGCACTGCTATGTAATTCCTTTGAGTTTAGTGGGTTGTGAATTTTGGATATTTTACCTAACTTTTTAAAGCTGCTTATTCAAACTATGTCATCTCCGTCTGGTATGGGCGAGTTCATTTCCCCTGGCCATAAAACTGAGGGGGTTTCTAATATTTTATCCTAATTTAAAATCTATGCAGCATACACCGTGATTTGCCCAACTTGGCCTCTTTAAAAATGCAGAGGGCATGGTGACACATACCTTGAGAAAGGTAGGCAAAGGAATAATTTTAATAATTGGCTTTCTATCCATTCCTTGGCATCTAGATTGTGCTTGTCCCATAAGCAGTGCTATTCAAATGGCAATTTGTTATGAAAAATTACTCATTCTGCAAAAAGGAGAAATTAAGACAATTACCTGAATATGTTTATTAAACATCTTTAAAATGGTTGCTTTGTGCTAGCTTAGTCAAAAAAGCCAAATAATGCTGCTGTGGCTATTCTTTCTTCACCTAAAGCTATTGTCAATATCTTCCCCAGCAAGAGAACTTTACTGTTATGGCACCAACAATTGAAATGATAGCCACTTTTCCACTTTGGGGCAATAACCCTTTCAAAGTACTTTGTCTAGTCTTAGGCCATTTGTAGCTCTAAAAAGAAATTTCTGTTGATGGAAAAGTGAAATTGTTTTCAGCAAATGTCTAAATGCCAGTAAGTTTTCAAGTGCCAGAATTCTGACTCTACTTTTACACAGCAGCGCATTAGGCCATTGCCATTGTTGCCTGCCCTGGCAAAATTAATTATTTCTTTCACTTACTTAAATGGCAATGGGCAGTAGTATCAAGCTGATCAACTGCACTATTT
>NW_006494610.1:1736264-1745184 GCF_000325575.1 Pteropus alecto
GGATGGCTCCACTTTTCAAATCTAGACTCACAGGTTAGCCCAAAATGAAACACAAAATATGTTTTTCCCCAAAATGTCAGTCCACTTAGATGAGAAAATATTTGGTTAACTTTATAAATTCAAAAGCTAAATATTATTTCTGAGCATTTGATCAAGAGCAGGAAATGGGAGCTGGATCTAGTAGCTGTGTTCTCTCTGTTAGAGAGTAAGTATTCAGATTTAAATCCCAAGAACATTTGTTAATCTAGCAGCAATCCTCAGTATTTGGGTACAAACTGATAGAGAGGTTGATTGGTTAAAAAACCTACAGTCTGAGCATCATCCTTAAGAAATCAGATAGCACAGCTCTGGGCCTCCTCTACATCTTCTTTTTCTTCCTGCTTGTGGAATGTAAACATAAGGGCCTATGCTTGAGCAGCCATATTGGAACGTGAGATGACCTTGGGAATCGAGGTTCCAACATCCTAAAATTTCTGTAGGATCCTCTCACAGATCTAGATTGGTTTTTCAGTTGGGAATGGTGGAGAGAATACTATGCCTATTTCTTGAGATCAATGATGAGACTGTGCCCTATGAAGATACAACTCTTAGAGCAATGTTGAAAAGAGAGGGGCTGCCAAACCGACATCAATTCTAGATTATCCTACATTCTTAGCTATGTTTTTGAATATATGAAGAGGATGGATACCTGCTCACAGTAATACTTGTTTAAATCCTCATTCCCTTCATAGCTACTTTCCTCCCCATAGCTCTGCTCTACCTCAATCTCCAAATTTTCCTGAAAATTTCCTCCAAAAAGCCCCTCCAGTAACTTTAGCTCTTATGCTTTTCCTCTTTCTATGCCCCTCCCCGCCAAAGGACCCACACTACTTATTATTGAGAGAGCTTGAGCTAGAGGTATAAAATTATAAAATCCTACTATGCTCTGAGAAAGCCGATGAAAAATTTTGCTGGCCTGAAACCTGCTAGACACTGCATATTTTAGCATGGCCATCCTTTAAATTTTCCAGAGAGAAAGTCTCCTATGAATTTGACATTTCCAAAATAATTTATTTAATCGAGACCAATTAAACCTCTAGGTAGAATCTTTAGTGCCTAGAACATCTCCTGAAACATCTAGGTGCTGTGAGGGAATTAGGACACCAGATAGCTTATATCTGCTTATGGAAAAGAAAATACATAATACTTAACTTTAAACTTAAAGAGAAGTAATTTGAAACAATATATATCAAGGTCTTATTTATTTCACACAGAAATGATAGTAATTTCTTTCTTTTGACTAAAGATCACATCCTTTCCTTAGGCCTACAGTTTGATGTTCTTGATGCTTTATGTTTTAATTAGAAATAAAAAGAGCTAGTATATAGTAATATAATATCTTGATCTTGAACATCTCCCTTATTCCTGAAAAGTGGGTAGAAGAATACAGTATCATCTGACAACATATATTATTTTAAAGTTTTAGAAAGAGATATCTAAATTTGGCGATATATAGAGGTTTATAAAAAGAGAAGTTCATATTGACTTTTAAAAATAATATCAATAAAAAATAATAATACTAATGATAATACTTTTAAGTACTTGCTATGTGCCAAGAAATGTTTTAATTTTTCCATATGTGCTATGAGACAGGAATTATTACATCTGCTGTATAGATGAAGAGTCTTTGCCCAAAGTTACACATCAATAAACAGGAAGAGGCAGAATTTAAACTCACACATGTAATGATGCCAACATGTTGTAAATCCTGCATTGCAACATAAGCACACTATCTGTACTTTATTAACTTAATGCAAGACAAATTTCCCATGCCTGTTTAATGCTCACGCATGCATGCCCCCAAGCCCACCATGAATAACTCTGTGGTGCTGCATTGTGCTAAGGATTATTAGTGATGTGAGCCCTTCCAGTCTGTTAACAAAATCCATGTCTTTCCCCAAGTCCTGCTTGTGCTAGTAACATTCTCTATTTGATATGAAAAGTCTTCTGATCACACAATGTCCTCTTTATTTATAGTCCCTCACATTTTCCCTATAGTGCCGAAATATTTTACATATTTGTTATTGTTTTATTGTGTAATTAAATTTTATTTTTTTCTCATTGCGATCTCTTCTCAACACATATCTGTGTGGGTCCCTTCAATCTTAGTGATTGTATCTTTATATTTGTTTCTGACTGAGTCCAGCTCTGTATGGCCAACATATATCCAAATATGTATTTCCTAGTTTGTTCTGGAGTGCTGTCTCCTTGATGTTAACTTCTGAGCTTTTCCTCCACTGGTATTTTCCAAAAATTTACGTTGTCTACTACACTTACCTATAGATAGATTGCATTAAAAGCCAATATCTTGAGTTTATTACCATTCTATGTTCAGATGAAGAAAGTGTGCTGATTTAGTTCTATCAGGTTTTATATATTTGGGGAGATAGGGAACACTAAGGTGAGGTAAGTTCAACACATGCTCAAAACCTATGGATTTTATCAATAGGCATGAAGTTCTCACAGATAGGTTTTTTTTAAACAACTCCTTTGTTTTTACTGTTGTTGTTAGGATAAAATATTATTCTAAGCACCTTTTTCTCCAGCTCTTATGCTGTGAAAGAAACTGGCTAACGAATAAAAACATAAACATTTAAAGGAAAGAAAATTAACATGCACAATTGTGTAATTTATGGGAAGCATCTTAGTTTGTGTGTTAGAGATGCTACCTAATTTAATATTTATAACAATTTCTAATATACATTTTATTCTCCCTGATTTTACAGATAAGGAAATTAAAGTGCTAAGCATTTTAATGTGAAACTTCTTCATGGTCATATGTGTAGTAAATGGCAGAGCAAAATTTAAGTCGAGGATTGAAGGACTCGAAAGTCCATACTCTTTCACTAAACCGCATTGTTTCAAATGGGTAAGTGAATCTTAGTAAATATCTATTTAATTTATATTTCAATTTACTATTCTGATTGTACATTGCTTATTAGTGTAGTTGTTCTCAAACTTTTCCTGCTAAGTAACCTAATTGCAGACTATATTAACATGTGAACTTTTCCAAAAGGAAGTTGGGAAACTTACTCCAAATTGTTCATAAATGAAAATTATCTTCAGTGCCTCCTGTTGTAACTTTAAAATTCATGCAAAATTTGCATCCTACTACGTAATGTATAGCTTTATTTTAATGTAAAAACTATTTCAAAATTCCATTAACTCATAAAAAACAGAAAAACTAACCTTCTAACCTGTCACATTGATCAATGCGATTACAAGATTTATCCTAAGAATTTTGTAAAATGGGCTGAATAAAGACTCAAATATTTCTCCACGTTTTATACATACATACACACATGAATACAAACACAGACATATATATTCATTTCAGTTTTTAACATGGTATACAAAGACATCTGCTTGCCTTTAGCTCTGTCACCTCATTTTCTCTACATTTCTCTTGACTCAGTTCAGCCATACTATCTTCCTTCTGTTCTTCAAATATTCTAAGTAAGCTTTCAGGACAGCACCTTTGTTCTTATAGTTTCTCTGCCTGATACTCCTTCCATGGTTCACTTCCTCTCTTCAGTTAGATTTTATTTAGGTTTAAATGCCGTCTTCTCTGGGATTTCTGACCTTACGACCACACCTTCTAAAATAGTATCTTATTTTCTTCTACTCACACTCCTTTTTAAAAAATAGCCCTGTTTTATGTTTGATGCTGACCAGTTTATTAGTTTATCTGTGTCCCTTCCTAGAATGCCAACCCCATGAGGTCTGGGATATTTTTTCATTGTTCATCTGAACCACAGTTGTTAATTGCAAAAGAATTTAACACATAATTGTCATAAAAAATAATAAATGTAGGTTGCTCACGGACTGTCCACAGGACAATATCATCAGGCTTGGGGGAAAAGCCACCCGGAACACTGCCAAAGCATCACTATAGGGATGTTCCAAAAACCCCACCACTACTGCTACCTGAATCAGATATCACAATTTACATGCTGATCAAACGCTACCCCTGGAAGCCCAACTCCTTGGCTATGGGCTCTGACTTAAGAGGTAAAACATTTAGAAAAGTATCCCCTGTGGTGTTTGCTGCCTGTAGTTTTCTCCTGCAGGAGCACAGTCTTGAGTGAGTTCATCTGATTAGCAAATTCTAGGTCACATAGTTGGGCCATAGATCTAGGGCTGTGGCAAGTTTTGGGCTTCTGACCTGAGAGTGTGTTTCTTAACAGGCAATCCCTTAGATATAAGAAAGCTGTTCAAAACATTCTGCTTGGCCGAAAAAACAAGGCAAATGTCCAAGTCACTACCGCATGCCCAGCACCTAGAACAATGTCAGACACACTGGAATCATCCCATAGTAATTGATAAGTGAATGGATGAACATATCATGTTCATGTTCCAGGTAATATTATTCTCGCTTTGGTATTACAATATTTGAAAGCTGAGTTTAGACATATTTGTGGTTAGAAACAGCAACGTCTTTTTTCAGTGTTTTGGAGATCCAAAGTACTCTACCCATCCCCCTTTCTGCACCCTCTCCCCCAAAAAAAAACCCAGAAGAATGATGTTTTCAGGGTTTCTATTGAACATAATTTTACGTGTCATCTTCTTGCTGGGTTCAAATAAACTGCATCATATGATGTCATCAGCCAGGCAGGCTCTTTTATTACCTCAGGGGAACCAAGGTCAAAGGTCTTTTTAGTATAGAAAGATGGCTATTGATTCCTATAATTTATTTTACCTTAATAATCAGAGCACGCAACAATTTCTTTTCTAATACCTATGGTGGTATATATGTTTTGATACTCAGAATTCTCAGATATTAGAATTTATCTAAAATTATCTAAAATACATATCATTCTCAGCTGAGCCTAGGGGAGCACCCTTTAATTAAATCCATTACTATTTTAGACTCAGTAAGATAAAGACTATAAATAGCCTCAACAGTTTACATCAGGTTTTGTTCCCAAATAAGTTATGTAATTTTGATTTTCAGAAGATTTTGGATTTTGGAATAGAGGACAAGAGATTTTAGACCTATAAGTTTATCAAGTATCAATAAATGAAGATACTTGCATGTTTACTGTTGCTGTGATCAACATTCTTCATTCAACTGTTCTATTTATTTTTTGTGCTCTGATCTTGACGTGAAAATTAAACACATTAATTTTTTTGCCTTTTGAGAATATTTAGCCTAGAACAAAATTTATAATTCCCTCTCCATAAATAAAACTCATGTCTTACTAAAACTTCTAACTACATTCCATAGGAGACTAATTCTGCTTAGCTTCACCAGCTTCTGTGAGTCCCTCATTGAAATCATTAAAACTTTTTTCAGATCTACTTAGAATCTCACATTCCCTTACTCTATTATTTTAAGATTATATTAGAACATATTGTTTTTTAATAGTTACTAAAGTTCCCAGCTGACACTTACTTTTAAAAGATTGTTTTAAAATAGCATTTCCAAAATAAAATAATGTTTAAAGTGCAAGAATAAGCAATAAACTATTCTTGTACCTGATCATTGCCCATCCAGCCAGAATCAACTCAAATCACACTATCTAATGTTCTGAAAATCTCTTTATTAAGACATTATTTGGCAAGAACTGTCTACCACACCATAATTATTAAAATCAATTTTCTTTCTTGTGCATGTGGATATGCATTATTAACTGAAAATGACTGGAAATATCTCTGGATTCTCAATACTTAAGATACATATCTTTTATTTACAACAATTTTTGTCAAAATGTATTGAACAATGTTCTCTGTTATTATCTGTTCTCTACAAAGTATAATGCTGTTTGAATAGGAGCAACCAATTTAATTGCAATAATAAGCTTGGCATCTAGTGTTTTTAAACTATCAACAGAGAAACAGATATTACAATCTTTCCTATAATCATATATAATTTCTAACTTTTACACTTAGCAAAGCTAATTTGGATGAAGCTTCCAAGACAACGTTGACTACATGATATTCTTAGTTTTATTTACATTTTACTAATATTTGTCTATTCTAATTAAAACATAATAGTTTTGTTTATAGATTTAAGAAATTTTCTAAATTATATTTTTAGAAGAGGAATGAGTTCAAATGTTTTATATAACTTTTTGCCAAAAATATCAAAGGGTTCTCCCTCAAGAGTAATAAATTATTTGATAGAAGTCATTAGAAAGGAAAGGGAAAGTAATTAAGGGAAAATTGTCGTCAATCCTATAATAGTGCTCAGTCCAACATATTCTATTTGTAATACCACCCGTTCTGAACATTTATATGTAAAAGGCACAGAGAGACATAAAAACCTACACAAGTTTTTGATGTCTTGACTAAAGGAGGCCTCTCTACACTAATGACTGGAATTGTCACTTTCTTCCCTAGAAGGTTTCGCACTCCGCCACAACACAGCATGGAAAGGTTCTGACAGGCTAGGGGGAAAAATGCTATTTTTTCATAGAGTGAGAGAAGAGAAATTTTGAGAGGAAAAGGGTCACTAGAGAACCAAAAGGAGACCTAGAGTGCAGTTGTACTTTTTAAGGAGCAAATATGAAAAATTGAAATTTAAATGTTAATTATTTTGACATTTATTCCCATGCTGCCCTCTTGTAAAGTTTGTGTGTAATTTATAGTATGCTACCTTATTTTGAGACCAAGCTCTAGGATGACATTTATTCTGCTTTAATCTATCCTCTACTATGCAAAAGGCAACTCTAAGTGCCCTGATTTGAGAATTCTAGATTTAGATTTGTGACACGAATGAAGTTTATTTCCAGACTACCTAGCAGGGATTATCATGTGTTTGTAACTGAGATGTCATTTGCCTAGATGGCCTCAAGTCCTCCAGCTACATGGAGTCACATTCTTTTTAAATTTTAAACTGAAATAAAATGGATAAAAACTTCAAATTATAGCTTAGTATAATTCTGATTCCTTCTTTGTATGATATCCTCTTTCCACTGTATGTAGTCATTTTCTTATCTCTCTTTCAGGACAAATAAATCTTGTCAGCCTCCTTCCTCAGACTACTTCTGGAATTCTATGTTGCTGAGTTTTTTCTCTCCATGATTCTCTAAGGTTGTCCTAAGAAATTAAAAATTCTACAACTTAAGTCATAGTAATTCAATGATTTCTTTATCCCTATTCTGGCTATGGAGAAGGGGACATGCCATATTTAATACTCAAAAGATCTATAAATCTTCATACAGAAAAAGAGTGGTCTTCCTAAGAAAAATTCTTATAAGCACATTTTATTTTTTAATATATATATTTTATTTTTAATTACAGTTGACATACAATGTTATATGTTTAAATTATACAACATAGTAATTAGACATTTATATAACTTATAAAGCAATCACCCCTATGAGTATACTTTCCATCTGATACCATACATAGTTATTACAATATTATTCACTATATTCTCTATGCTGTACTCTACATCCCCATGACTATGTCCAAAATATATAAGGGACTCATACAATTTAACACCTAAAAACAATCTGATTAAAACATGGACAATGAACTAGTGGTTACCAGAGGATGGGGTTGATGAGGGAGGTAGATAGGGTAGAAAGGGTCAAATATGTGGTGACAAAAGAAATCTAACTAAAGAAAAATAAATAAATAAACAAACAAACAAATAAATAAATAAATGGCAGGAGATCTGAATAGACATTTCTCCAAAGAGGACATATGGATGGTCCATAGACATATGAAAAGACATTCAACATCACTGATCATCAGGGAAATACAAATTAAAATCACAATGAGATATCACCTCATACCTATTAGAATGACTTATGAAAAAAAACAAGTATTGACAAGACTGTGGAGAAAAGGGAACCACTGTGCACTGTTGGTGGGGATGTAAATTGATGCAATCACTATGACAAACAGTGTGAAGATTTCTCAAAAAATTAAAAATACAACTACTATATGACCCAGCAATTTGACTTCTGGGTATTTAACTGAATAAATTCAAAACACTAATTTGAAAGATATATTCACCACTATGTTCATTGCAGAATTATTTGCAATAGTTAAAATATGAAAGCAACCTAACTCCATTGAAAAAGGTTTCTCAGCCATAAAGAAAATGAAATCTTGCTACAACATAGAAGGACTAAGAGGGTATTACGCTAAGTGAAATAAAGCAGACAGAGAAAGACAAATATCATATGATTTTGTTTATATGTGGACTCTAAAAATACAAAATAAACAAACAAAACAGAAACATATTCATAAATACAAAGAACAAATTGATGGTTGCCAGATGGAAGAGGGATTGGGAAGAATGGGTAATAATGATGAAGGGATTAAGAAATACGAATTAAAATACCTAGGAATAAACTTAACCAAGGGAAAAAAAGACTTGTACTTAGAAAACTATAAGACACTGAAGAAAGAAATTAAAGGAGACACAAAAAAATGGAAGGTTATACCTTGCTCATAGAGAGAATTCGCATCATTAAAATGTTCATACTACCCAAAGAAATCTATAGATTCAATGCATCCAGTCAAAATACCAATGGCATTTTCATAGAACTAGAATAATCCTAAAATTTATATGAAACCACAAAAGACCCCAAATAGCCAAAGCAATCTCGAGAAAGAATAAAGTTGGAGGTATCATGATACCTGATATCAAACTATACTACAAGGATATAGTAATCAAAACAGCATTGTACTGGAATAAAAGCAGACCCACAGAACAATTGAACAGAATAGAGAGCCCAGAAATGAACCTACACCTATATGGTCAATTAGTCTATGACCAAGGAGGCAAGAATGTACAATGGGGTAAAGACAGTCTCTTTAATAAATGGTATTGGGAAACCTGGACAGATACATGCAAAAAAAAGCATATTTTATTTAAATGTTATTCTTAATACTATTTTTTCTTTTTCTCTCTCATGATTCT
>NW_006494610.1:1745524-1764135 GCF_000325575.1 Pteropus alecto
TATATAAAGACCTAAATGAGAAGTTAATATTGAAATATAATGTTTGATCTTTTAATTACCCACAGAATACAGAGGATCTAAATCCAAGAATATATAAAATTTAAGTCCTGGGCCTTTAATATGTTAATTGTCACCTAATAGTTTTGCCTGTTAATATGTTCTTTTAAACATCCCTATGGTTGCTTTCTTGAGATGTAATTTTCTAAAACAGTATATTTCAACATTGGCTGCTTATTAGAATAACTCAGGGAAAAATAAATAAAAAACAATGCATATGCCTGAGCTCTATCCCCAGAGATTCTGAATTAATTGGTGTTGAATAGGCCCCAATTACTTATTTTCTAAAAATAATTAGGTGTTTCTAATGTTCAGGAGAGTTGAAAACAACTGTCTTAAAGTGAGGGTATATTTCCATTTTATTTCCCATCATGGCAATTTTTCATTTTAAAAATTATCATTCACAATATCAATGAATATGTAGTAAACTTAAGAAACAAACTAAGAAAAACTATGTGAGAACTTTATATACAAAATTATAAAATGTTTTTAAAAGCAATTAAATAAGACCTAAACAAAGGGAGAGAGAAATAATATTTATGGAGAAGAAGGCTCAATGTAATAAAGATTTTAATTCCTTTTAATTAGTATGTTGTTAAACAGAATTTTGTTTATTTGTTTTTAGTTCTGAAAGCTAATTCTCAAATATACATGGAAGACCAAAGACAAGTCTAGTTTACTCTAATAAAGACTAAGTAATGGAATCAGTATACAAAATATCGATACGTTATAAATACAATTAAGACAGTTTGTACTGAAATGGCAATAGGCATGTAGTCTATCAATTCAATAAGATTTAACATATTTTTTTCAACTACTACTGTATTCTAATTATGTTTTAAGTTTCGGTGTAACAGCAATAATAGAACAAACAAAACTCTGTTTTTGTGGAACTTAGGTAAGCTGAGGAGAAAGCGATAAACAAAATGAATAAGTAAAACATATGGTATATTAGTTGCTAGGTGCTATGGAGAAACATTAAGTAAGAAGGCAGGTAGAAAATAAATATGTGTTGTGAAGGGGCAGGTGAGGTTTAATTTTATGTAAGGAAACTAGAGCACTGAGAAGGTGATATTGGGGTTAAAAATCAACAAAAATGATAAATGACTAAGACAACTCTGATGTGTCAAATGGAATAAGTGGAGAACTTATTATATAATAAATGGTTATGAGACAATTAGTTAACAATATATATATATATAAAAGGTAAATTCTGTCTTCTATCTTGCAATATTTTTAAAAATCCAGTTGAATTAAAGACAAGAATGAATAACTAAACCTCAAAAGTATAAGAAAACAGTATTAAAATATATATTTGGACATTGGAATAAGGAAGAATTTTTAAAATAAGACCTCAAAATGGTCAAACAAAAAAGTCACCTCTTTGAGTACATTAAAAAAATTCAAAGATACTATAAGCCACAGAAAGATATTTTAAAACACTTTTAATCAAAATAGAATTAATATCTAAAAGGTATAAAAAGTCTTATAAATTAATAAGAAACCAACATTAAACAGAAACAAGAAGAAAAAATTATCCACTCAATGAGGAAAAAGAAAAGGAAAAAACCAAGCATTTTGCAAGAGAGGGAATGTGAATGGTTTATCAAAATATGAAAAGATGCTCAAACTCATTAGTAATGAAGCAAAATAAATTCAGTTCAATGCATAATGAGATACCCTTTTACACCTACTAAACCAGAAAACATAAATAACTGACTATACAAAGTTGTGGCAGGTTATGGAATACTGGGAACTCTTAATATACTACTAGTAGAATTGAATATTGGTATAATCATTTTAGAAAACTATATAATGTGCTCTCTTAGGTATATTACATTTTTATAATAAAAAATAAAAGGCAGTCATTCACTGGGCCTGAACGATGAGCCAGATGTGTTGTTGATACATTATTAACTTATAAGTTGTTCCAAGGGAAACAACTCAATAGAATCAGTTGATGTCTCCATTCTAAATACGAGGAAAACAGTGACCCGGAAAATGAATTAGGGAAGAAGTCTCAGCAGTGTAGAGTTTGAGAGTGGGGTAGATAGGGTGTCTCGGTAAGGCCTTTCCAAGTAGGTGGCATTTGAATAAAGACATGAAGGAAGTTTGAGTAAGACCGAGCAAATAGCCCATGCAAAGACATTGAGGCTGTGGTGGGATCTGTTCTTTCCAGGAAGAGCAAAATGATCCGTGTAGCTGGAGGGAAGTGAAGTGGGAGAAGAAGAACGTGAGATGTAATAAGATGCCATTGGGACAGATAACGTAGGACTTCTAGGACATCGGGGAAATTTTGGCTTTACCACATAAAAGAGGATATGAAATGAACAGAGGAGTGGTGTAATCTGACACATGCTTTATAAGTACGTACGGGCTGGCTGCTCCTTTGAACAGTACTATAAGAGAATCGTGGCAGGAGGAGTGCCCGTTAGCTAGGAGATGCCTGACACTGGTGTTGTAGGCGTGGCTGTAGTGAGAAGTGATACAGTTCTGAAGGACTGGCTCTGGTGTGTAAGGGGAAGAGAGATTAAGAGTAACTCCAAAGTCTTTCGCTTAAACCACTGGAAGATAATAAAGTGAAAATTGGCTACGTAATACAAACTACATATTTTCCTTTAGCATTTTCTTCCATGTTGGCTACTAGGCTTGTGGAAACCCATTTCCCTAATTTATTCAGTAATACAGAGATCAGTGGATTGTTTTAATATTCACCTTAATAATTCACCTAAATAATGCTGGTAATTATATTTTAAAATCTGTCTACATGAGAATATGTGGCATTGCAGATACCCACTGCTAAATGTGCTGAGAAACCGTTTCTAACTGCGAGGCTTCATCAACAGAGTTAGGAAGAAAAAAGAAAAATGTCCTGTGAGGCTTTGCTTTGAGATTTCCTTTTAAAAGAAATGTCTCTTATTGAAAGAGGAGGACCAGTTTTGGGAATTGCTAGTTTCAGCTGGGACAGGCAACAGTGATTTCCTTCACTTGTTTCAAAAAGGTCAAGAGACTGTGGGCATGACTCAGCACAGCAACTAATGTAATTAGGGGAGAAACTGCAAGTACTCTAGGAAAATCCAATCCCATTCTGTGTGGTGCTATCATGTTTATGGCAAACGATAAGACCAACAGAGGGTATGAATTCACAGAGAAGAGGGCAATTTGCATTTGGAACAGTCTATTTTGTCTCAATGGTGTGCTTCAGAGAAGAAAAGGATTAGAATCAAGGATAAAAGAAATAATGTGGTTGAATTGTTAGAAGCTAAGTATTTTACTGTTTTTACTGTAACCACTTTTTCCTGATCTATGTACAAGCGAAGTGCGTTGAAGTGGGGTCCTGTAATATGTTTTTTAAATAAAACCTTTTAAATAAATGTGAAATCAATATTTAGGCATGAGACATTACTGTGAGTGCAGCAGGCTGGTATTTTGCTAGTAACATTTTACCAAGTCATCACTGCTGATTAGTGCTGTTATGCGGCTCATTTAAAAATTTTTAGCTTTTTAGGCCTTCGATACTTGGTAAAGCCTCATTTTACAAATCACTGATGACTCTTCTTCCCTGGAATTTCTTGATTACTACCTTAGCTTCCTTACTTAATTCAGCGCTGCCCCATTCATTTTCTACCACAGATTAAGGCTCTATTCATTTCTATTTGTGTTTGTTATATTATGCTTATGAGTGTGCATGTGTGTAGTGTGCATGCATGTATATATTTGAGAGATTGTCATCCATTATATATGCTTTATGTGTAACAACTCATGCAAAGTTTCTTCTACTTAAAAACTAATCCTTACAGGCTGAAAGTCTCTCTTGTTTATTTTTTAAAGAATAAGTCTTTTCTCTTATGATATTAGATTTTCTCTCAACCTCTCATAAGTAAAATAATATAAATCCTATTTCTACATGGTCCAAACAGAGGAAAAAGAGCTGTGATGATACAAGTTAGCTAATGGATCCTCTGGGGGACAGGGAGGGGTGTTTGAACTGGAAAGGAGAATAAGAATTCTTTCTGAAATGATGGAAATGTTCTATATCTTATTTAGGATTGTACCACATGGGTGTGTATGACTGTAAAACTAATTGAGCTGAACAGCTAATACCTGCACACTTCAATGTAGGTAAATTATACTCCTATAAAAATTCTTAAAATTATTTTCTGTTTATCCTTCTGTCTTATTAACTCATGTCTATTTAGCTAACACAATCACTTCTTCAGAGACATTTCTGGTCTCTGATTTCTCCAGACACTCACTTAATATGTGGCAAATTTAAGAAATGATAAGTAGATAATTTAGAAGTAATTGTCAGGGACCAAATATCTGGGAAAAAAGACAAAATTTTAATGTTGTCTTCAAAATGCATTTTTTAATAACACATGAGTATCATCGTATAAAGAAGTAAAAGTCAGAAGAGGGAAATCTCTTCATATGAATTGTGTGGAAAAGTTTGAAGAATCATTTTAGTATCTATAATAAGCTAAATAAACATGATCTTTAGAAGTACTCAAATTTCCTTGATTGTGGACCAGAGAGGAAGTCCTAGAAATGGTCTAAATCTCTATATATGTATGTCTATATCTATATCTGTGTTTCATTCTGTATATATAAAGTTATATTAAAGTTTTATAAATAAGAATAGAGTCTTCAAACTTTAGAAAAATTACTAAGAATTAAATGTCTAATGTATAAACATAGGAATGACAGGCTGAAATGGACTAGAACATTGGAAAAGAGATGCTCAAAAAACTGAAAAGCCAGGTTTTTAGAAATGCCCTCTAAAGGAATTTAGAAAAGATTTGAACCAAAGGATGCAAGTATCTTTGATAATAAGGGCTACAGATTCTGAAGAAAAGGGCATTCTTTGGATCTCATGCCATTTAAAATTTAGTGGGTGAATAAAAAGGAATTTTCATAGCCATGTACATCTGCTGGCAACAGCTAACCTTAATGGTTTATATTATAAGTAGCAAAGACCCCAAACCACCAATAAATGAATCATCAAAGGTTTGTAGAAGACTGTAACAAGGTGGGTAGTCATTATAAGAATTAAAAGTGGTAGAGAAACAATGGAAATGAAAAGCAACAAGGGGCAAGATAGATGTATCTTCAGGCTCAGTGAGACAAGAGATGTGAAGACAAAACCCTCCATGTGAAAGAACTGTCATAGCTGTTATTCTCAAATGGAAACCAGGTTGCAAAGAAAACAAGATACTGTGAGAAATATTCAAAAAAATGTTGAGGAAACACAGGATTATGTTGATTACAACCTCTGGGACACAGTAGAAGTATTAGGGGTTTTAAGAGGGGTAGAATGAAATAATGTAGTACTAGAGGTCTGTGGGGATGACAGTCTGATTGAAGATCAGTGGCTTGGGAATGTGGGTCTTCTTATGCTACCATGATAAGATTTATCAAAAGAGATTGTAGTGTCGTGGTGGTGAGGCTCTAAATTTGGAAGGTTTGATACTAAAATGTTCCCCAAGAGGGGATGTGAATAAATGATCAAGCTATCAGAAAGATCAAATTATGACATCAGACTCATGTGAATAAAAGATTTTGCCCAGAAACATAATTTGCTAATTCATTCAAGGACACATTGAATCAAGACACACAAGTAAAGGAAGGAGAAGTTTGAAACATTGAGAACAGCTCCCCAAGTCCTTCTAGTATTAGACCTGCACTCTGGCTCAGAGTAACACATTTGGTCTCTAATGAAATTTGTGTTACCTATTGAGCAAGGAGTGTTGAAGGTATAAAAATTATCCATTTTATACCCAGATAGTAACAAAGCTAATGTGACATTTTCCATGAAGCCATGCCTCCTGAATCCACAGATTCTAGATGTATTTATCATTAGGAATCCTAAACCAGGAACATCCTGTTAAAAGCATTGCATAGATAGGACCTCTCTTCTTAGCAAATTTAAGTGGTCTATATGATAGGAGGTTCAGTTATCATCAAATTTAAAGGGTGAACTAGACTATGTCACCTGACTTTTTGCTTCCTCAGAAAGCTTATTCCCAGTAATGGGAAAGAAAAGGATCATTAGCAGCTACTTTAATGCCTCTCCATATGACAATTATCATTTTCTTGGCTCTTTTTTTTTAAACTTTCAAAACTGGCTATTATTTTCCCCATGAAGAGAAATCATGAACAAATATCTGAGAATTTGTCTAATTATTTCAATATAATTCCCAAGTGGGGTCAACTTGAGCGCATCATTTGGTAGCTTCTGATTTAGAAATAGAATGAATCTTGGCATACTGTGAGTTATAAAGAATAATTTGCATTAGAGTCTTTAGGGGAAATAAAACTAATTTCACATCTATTAATAGCTCCATTTTAGCTTTTGAGAGTTCATTTTAAATGGTTTTTAAAGAAATATGCTTACTGGTTTATGTTTTGTAGAAGCGCCTGAAATTTGGGGGAATAACAATGCTGTATTTTGTTGAATATGTAGAATTGATCGGGAAAAAAGCTTCATCTACTAAACCAAGATGGATAATATTTTCACTACCTCACAAATTTGTTAAACGTGGTTGAGATATTGGAAGGACTTCTCTAATTTTTGACTATGCTTTTATGTTCTGGCTTAGTTTATGGTTACACATTTGCTTCCTGAATTCTCTTTGGCTTGAGTATGTGTGTCTACATGTATGCAGATTACTAGTTTCTAGCAAGTCCTATTAAAAGTTGTATTTACCTTATCTTAGCCATTTTATTACCACAGGAATAGCTCAGTAACACAACGGTAGCACCTTACTTCAAGATGTAAATATTATAAAAGATACATTTTTAAATAGTTTTTTACCTAATAGCATAAAAAATACACATCTTTACCCTTAGACATTAATTACCTGCACCTACCCCCCTACACACATATACACATATACAGACACACAGACATACACATCAAAATATTTCCCTAAAATAATAAACTTTTAGATATCACGTGGCCAATGTTGTACTTTGTAAGTCACCTTTTCTACTTTAAAATTCCCTACATACAAAGAATATCTGGATAACAGTGAGATATCAAGTAATGACACCAAAAAATGTAGATTATCACAAAATAATTGAAGAGGGGGAAGTGTATCCTAGAACACAAATAGGGAAGATTTGAGTTTTCATTTTGTTTAGATAGCTGTGGTTTGTGTCAATCCAATGCCTTCATCACCTTGAGCCTCAAGTTTTTAGTTGTTGTCTCATTTAGTTTTGTATTTTAACCTACAATTTGAGACAGTTGAACAAGTTTGCTGTGATTACCTCAGGCACTGATATTCTGTACTTTGATAACCTGGGAAGTACTGTAGCCAGCATAGACACACAAGCAGGGTTGATCTTAACAGCATTCTGGGTATGTAGCCTCTGTCTTGGGAAGCCTCCTGACAAGCACCTTTTGAGAGTTCTTATGTTTTAATACTTTGGTTAAGTCTTTGAGTGCTTTTAAAATATAAATATATCTGAGAACATCATTAGTGGATATGAATATCTCAGTGTTCTTCTTCGGAAAGATTTTGATAGTAGGAGGACAGAGAGATCCTAGAATTTATGGAGACTTAAAGATTGTAAGAAAAGAAGCAAAGATGAGTGCTAACTAGAAAGGCAGGCAAAAAGATTTCTCTTTGTTGGATATGTGTTAGGGTCTTCATGGAGGTTTGGGGGATACTTAGCCAGACTTGGCTATTGTTGCTGGCTCTAAGGCTGCTGCCCTTGGCCCTCAATGACCCACAATTCTAGTTATGAGATTCTCTGGTGAGGAAGGAGAGGCACCTAAGCAAGCCATCTGTCAGAGTCATAAGAGTAGGAGCCAGTAGTCATTCAAGGAAAAAGACAGAGCCTTGTGGCTCACTGAAGTTTACTAATCTACATTGTGCTATCTATATATAGAAATATCATCTTTAAAAAAGACATATAAGAACTTTTGTTTTTAGAATTTCTGCCATTTATTAAGTGATTATATATAATTCCTTTCATTTGAGCAAAATCTCATATTATGTGCTCCAAGCCCACATAATTGTTGATTCTCTCATTCTCTAAAAGAGACTCCAATCGCACTGTAATGTATTAGTCATACATTCTGTACCCTAAAGAACTTCTTCAATGCAAAAGATTTTTGCTATCTTATGCAGAGCACATTGCACCAGCAGATATTTAACTTGCTCAGGCTTACTGATGGTAGACTGCTAATGGGAGGAAAATGTTAAACTTCTCATTCATTTTGAATTCTGGCTAAAGAGTTGATGTACACTGCAGAGAGGTAATCAAATGAAAATGGAATAAAAACAATATAGATTTTGTCAATGCCCTATTAAGTTTTTTTTATTATTATTTACTTAGAATTCATAAACATGCAATTTAGAAGCAAACATATTTTTTAAATGGCTTTTCTGAAAACTTTTGAAAATTCATTTGAAGCCAGCTGAACTGTCTGGATAAATACTTCTCTGTAAGATAAGAGACCATAGAGAAGCCAGAACTGTTACTAAAGATGATATTTTAGTTTAATGACATTGCACAGAATGCTAAACTTCTATCTTTGCTATCGTGTTCAATCTCTCTGTTTAGGAATTTCTTTTATGACATCCTCCTGGAATATCTCACGTGACAAGGAACTCATCACCTTTAAAGGCAACCCATTTTATTTTTAGACAGAATTTAGCAATTAGAACTATAACTAGAACCATTTTTTTACATCAAAATTAATTTGCTTTCTGATAATTTTTTCTTATTGATCCCTTTATTGACCATTGTAATTAGACAGGGTAAGTTTTATTCTAAGTTTCCACTGATTTTTTTTCTCCTGAACAAATACCTCTACTTCTTTCACGTATGTATAGGTTGTCCAGAATCTCACATTTTCTACCTGGATTTCTCTAGACACACGTGTTGGCCAACAAACCTTTAAAAATACCCCCAGTACAAAATACTCCAGAGTGACCAGAATGGTACAGAGAGTGTTGGTTTTTTTCAAGTAAAATTACAAGATGCTTATTAAATTATTAGAAGATTATCTTAGAACATTTCCCAGGCATTGTCTATATTCCACATTTCAAACTATCTTATATTTTCTCTTGGTTTGCCTCCAACTTCCTCTTCATGAACTGTTATGGATAAAAGGCCTCTGGGTCATCTATCTGATTTTTACTAGCAAATGGCACTCACACCCACACAGTGCTTTGGTACTATATCCCAGATGTTTTTAGTGTTCCAGACCCTACTTGTTTGCATGAGGGAGAAGGTGCTAAACCCAGAGAAAACTATAACTATCCTAGAGATTGTCTTTCACCTGTTTGTTGAAGCTATGTCACCCACCAGGCTCATTTTAAGATCACCATTTGCTTAATTACATATATAGTGAAAAGATAACCAGTATGAGATTCAAGAAGCCAGAGTTCTGGTTTGAGACGCCTGTGGCCTTTCTTATACCACTTCACCTCTTACTGATTTCTAATAACATTATTCCTTCTCTCTGTCTCCTTGCCACTCAAAACTAGAGGTATAAGGGCTTTTCACTGTTGCTAATCCTATACTTTGTTGGTATATTTAACCCTTCCCACAGCTCTGTAAATAGTCCCTTCACCTATCCCTCTCAATGTTATTTGTTTTCTGCAGGGTCTTGACTGATAACTTCTCTAAGCCAGTTTTCTCTTCTATAAAATGGGGATAACAATAATACCCACTTTACAGGATTGCCCTGAGGGCTAGTAAAATAATATCAGCATTTAGCATGGAGCCTGGAAACTGTGTAATAAATGTGAGATAGTTCTATTATTGTTTTTAAGAGTAGATTACAGAGGACACAGTGTAATATTTTAGCTATGAGAAATTTTGTTGGATAATCTGCATAGTCCTTTCAGTACATTAGACACCTCACTTATGATCCTTGTCCAACAAATAATCTCAATTCTCAATATCAAAGGTAAATATAATATTTAGTGATGACTCTTAATTACATCAATACCTTGCAATAATGCTAAAAGAAATTAAGAATTTTTGAGGAAACAGTAATTTTTGTTCTTTTATTAAGAAAAATTGATATGGATATTTAGCTAGGTTTATCATCATGTTCCATAGAAAGCTTAATTCAAGGCTTCCTACATTTGGTAATTTTTTTCTTTGCTTGATCAAGAGTTAGTAAGATTTAGTCCCTTGAACATAAAATTCTTTTTTAAAAAATGACAAATTAAATTGCTATTGGGAGGGTCTGATATTATTTTCTAGTACCTGTACTACGAAACAATTAAAAATTAGTTGTGTCAGACAAGGGTCTGAAAGAGTCTCAGTTCCTCATCTTTTTCTTGTCCAAGCTGTCTTGATTCTTTTCTCGTGACTTCTACATGGTTCTTGTGTCACCCTTGTTTCTCATGAGTAACATTCTTACTCCAGGGTCCTTATCTGTTTCTTCACAGGAACTTGCTTTAAATTCATTCAGGGATTACTATCTTAATTATTTGTGTTTCTAAAGTCATTTACTTCCTCTAGTGTTCTGCAAAATGTCTATCACTAATTATTCATAGGAAATATTTATAGGTATGATACATATAGAGAAAAATCTCAAAACATATCAAAGTATATACTGTAAAAATTGTCTCTTTCCCACTGCTATCCTATCAACACTCTTATACCTTACTCTAGATACAGTCACTGCACTCAGACTCTCAACTATCAAAAATTAAAACTATTTTATGGCTTCTAAATTTTAATATTTTGTGTATATATAACACTCATGTGGTTCAAAAATGTAAAGTTACAAAAATATGCAAAATTTTTTATTTGCTTCCACCCTTTCTCAGTCACATAAATTCCTCTCTCTTGGGGAAATTAATTAATCTTACCACTTTCTTTGCATGTACCCTTTTGGAAATATTTTATGCATATGCAAAAAAATAGCACCTTAGCTCACTTCATTGTTAACATGAGGTATTAATGTATTATGCATGTTGTTCTGTACTTTGCTTTTTCTACTTAAATCTTAGAAGTTATTCCATGATGGTACATAAAGAGCTTCCCCATTTTTGTGGTTTGTGATCCCATATATGGATTACTTAGATTACTGGTTGATGTTAGATTCCTTTCACCCTTTTGGAATTATTAACAGTGCTTCATATGCTCAGTTTACATTTCTGTTATGTCCATTTGTAACACTAATGAATATTACTAAATTATACTCTATAGAGGGTATACCAATTTACTGTCCAACCATGATTGTATGAATCTCTGTTTTCCCACTGTTCCTAATAGCATATTATCTGTCTATGTGTCTATCATATTACATATATATGTATATATATATAAAACTAGATATATTATTCTTAGGTTATATAATTATTATATATGTACTTCAAAATTATATTGTTTTATCTTTGCTAATCTGAGAGATAAAATATTAAATCTCATTGTTTTTATTGAGGCTTATTTTGTATATAATAAAAGTGTTCAGCTCCATGAATTTTTACACATTGTCATTTGTGTAACCACTACCCAAATCAACATAACCAGTATCCAGAATCTCTCTCTCTCACTCATTTTCAAATAAATATCCAACCTTCCCAGAGATAGATACCATTAAGACTTTTATATCAGTAGAGTAGTTTTGAGTCTTCTTGAATATAAACAATGAATATAAATAAATCATATAACACGAACATTTTTTTCTGACCTTTTTATGCAACACAATGTTCCTACAAATGTTGGTAATTATTTTTTTACATTGTGTGTAGAATTCCATTGATTGAATGTATTGCATCTGTTTTTTCAAGTTTGTTTTTGAAGATTCAGAATGAATTTCTATTTAAGTGAGGTTGAATTATTTTTAAATTTTAAAAAGACTATTTGCACCTTTTTAAATTAAATTTCTGTGGTGGTAGTTTTTGCTCTTTTTTTCTTTTTGGAGTTGCTATATATATGTATATATTTGTCACACACACACACACACACATATAATTAAACATTATGTCACAATATATTTTTCCTATTTGCTATTTATCTTTTAATTTTCTTTGTAATAGTCAAATATATTACCTTTCTTATATGACTTTCATGAAATTTTAACATTTTTAGAAAGATCTTCCATATTCTAAGATTATTTTTTTAAATCAGTGCTTTCTTCAATGATTTTATGATTTAACTTTCTAATCAACTTAAATTGCATCCTAGTGAAAAGTATAAAGGTATGAGTTCAACTTCACCCCCTAACAATTCTCTTCTTTCAGACCCTGCCTTTCATATCCTGCCATCAAAGAAAATCATGTGGATGGTTTTCTCCATATGAGCTACTCATCTCATGAAAGCAAAATTGAGACTGAACATAAGATTCAGGCAGGAAAAAATTGCCTCTTTTCCTCAAATGGATTTCAAAACTGTAACGCTGTGTAGTTATACCACAGACTAGTACCAGATAATCCCTTCTGAATATCGTTTCACAAACCAGACCAAAACTAAACTAGAAATAAATAAGCTTTCATTAAGATACTTTTTTCCTCCAAAAATTCTCTCCTAGCTCCCAAATCACCTTCTTTACAGACAGTAGGGATTTAAAGGAGCAAAATTCCCCCTGGTAATAAATAATATCATGCATTATGACACTAGGCTCATCAGTTTTCATTCCAAGAAACATGTTCTCAGTTATTTCCAAATAAAACCAACCAACCAAATAAACAAATAAAAGCTTCTTAGTGGTAGGGAAAAGTCTTCTGTAATCAATCACCCCTCAGAAACCATGGAAGTAAAGAAAAAGAAGAGATGTAAACCTAAAATTGCAATAGCACATGCTGATGTGGTTTATCTGCTATAAAACAGGATAAATATGAGACATTATTTTAACATTTAACTGCAGTATTATGCAATTCTCCAAAATGTTTTATGTCATATTTACCTAAGATGTAGAATGTATAAAATCATCTAAAATCATTCTATGGGCCATTGGCCTGTTGCCTGTATTTTAAAGAATTTAGAGGAAGAGAGAGAATGAGTCCTGAAATTTAAAGAATTCAACTGGCTTGCAAGCTGGAAGAATTAATTAACCAGGTCCGTAAAATATTAAAGTTTTTCAAACTAGGTTAACATTTTTCTTACCATACGATCTCTCTGTGGTTCAAACCAGAGGAAAGAGCACTTTATGCATGAGAGATATATTTATATCTGCCTTTCTCTGAGAAAGCCCCAAATATAATAAATACTAAATTGTTTAGATACTCTAAGAAATGATTATTTTTAAATAAGGCCCACTTCAGAGTTCATCTCAAAAGCAAATTTCTTTAGTTTATGTCTTTGGGTCAAGTTCTATCACTTTTGGGTAAAATCTATTACAGAACTTATAGAGCGAGAGGCAAGTAAAGTGCAATCGTCAGAAAAAGTTGCCAAGTTAGAGTGAGTTTCTGATCGTGAGCACCTATAAAATTTCAGGTTTACAATAATATTAGGATAGAAAATACCTTCCCTTTGTCAAGTAAATGCCAGTTTTTATATTAAAATATCGAATTATGATTTGTGAGGAAGTCAATAAAAAAGACATGCTAAAAAGTTATACTTTTTTCAGTGTAAAGGACAGATGACTTGTGAAAGCAATAGTGAATGAATGCTAAACAGAATTACTATGAAAAGAGCATGTGCTAGATCTAAATTCTGTGATTCACTAAAGTAAATAATGGCTTTGCTTTACTATGAGAGTATGTATGGTTTGGAAATGAGTAATAATAAAGAATTGTTGATTTTGAAAATGATAAATTTGATTAAGCACCAAGATCTATGTTTATTAAATTCAGTTGTCTGGAACTATGAAATTCAATTTAGTTGAACACACATTTTTAAAGAAATTAATATATTCCAGGCATTGAGTAGATACTTTAAACTTTAAAAAAAATATATTAGAAGAGTAATATAGTAATTTTGTATTTCCAGATAGTGAATTCATGTTTAAATCTCCTTCACCTACATGTAACCTGAAAAATTACAGACAGTATGTGAAAATTAAGCTTAGTGATACAAATGCAAACTCCTGAAGAATAAGAGGTATTCACAGTAGACTGGAAGGAGGACCCTATAAACATTCAGGTGTCAATTGGGATCCTTAACAAGTACACAAGAGAAGACCTCATCTTACAAAAACTGCAATTCATACCCAAGACAGCTCTGTTCTGTTTGAAGTTAATGAGATTTTCCCTAACTTAGGCATCCAAAGAGAAAATGGAGTTAATTTGCTCTGGAAGATAAATTATTGAAAGTTTCTATATTTCATAGTTTCCATCATTAAATCAACAATTCCAGGCAATGTAACAAATATGATCAAGAGTAAAGCAGACAGTAGCAGCCAAAATATGGATAATCTAGTGTTTGGTGTTATCTGCCTTGGAGTTTAAAGCGAACATGATTGCAATCCTCAAGAAGGTAAACAACATTATGAAAGTTTGTTTCATAGAGCTACAATCTATTTTAAAATTAAAATTTAAAACTCTAGAACAGAAAAATGCAATAATAGACATTAAGAAAATAAGAATTCAATACAGGGGTAACATAGCAGATGCGAGTATTAGAATAAATAGAAGACGGGTCAGTAGAAAATATTCGGGCTGAAACTTAATGACTAACAGGATGAAAACTAGAGGTAAGAATAGTTCTTTTATATGTATATTAGAGTTCCAGAAGAAGATGAAAGATTTAGTGTACCAACAGCCAATAAATTCCCAAAACAAAATACATTAAGGCATATAATTAAGAAGTCTTATGAAACACAAGCAAAACAAATGCAGAGAAAAATAAATTTAGGCATACCATGGGGAAACTTCTGAAAACAGAAGACAAGGAGAAAAATTAAAAGCATTTAGAAGAAAACACAGAGACACACACACTCACACACACCACACCCACATGTATATATATACAACACTAACAACAAAGGAAAAGATAAATAAATTGGATTACATGAAAACAAAAGTATTCACATGGTAACATCAGCTAGATGGCAGAATAGAGGGTTTCTCACTGGTACCCCCCCTCGGCAGCAATTATTTGGCAGGTATTCATGGACAAAAGTGCCTTTGTGGAAGTTTTGGAATCCAGGTCTTCAAGTGTGAAACCCAGGTGGAGGCCAACATTAAAGAAGTCTGTTTTGAGAAAGCAGGCTCATGTCCATGTCCTGTTTACAGACCCCCAAACAGCCCTGGACCCCTATGGATTCAGGTATAGCCTGCCTGACTTTGGTTCTGCTACCAGTACTATGTGCCAGGGGATCTGGGAAGAGTCATGCCCACCTGCAGCTTGGGTAACAGGCCCATCAACCTGTGTCTCAACTGTGGGCTCTAAAGTGTCCTGTGACTCAACTCAGTCTCCTCTCAGTCATAGTCCAGGAGCAGTCCTGCCCTCTCAGGAACAAGGCAAGAGATATGCGTACCCGTGCTTCTGAGGCAGGCCCATTGAATTCTGTCTGACTGCATATCTTGAAACTTCCCTTTTGCTGCTGGAGTCTGAAAGTGGTCCTGCTGCCCAGGGACAGTGTGGAAGACGCATCAATCACCCGTCATCTGCACCTCTTAACTCCGTTAAACAGCAGATCCTGAAATGGTCCTATATGCAGCTCTAGGTCTTCTCAGCCATGGTCTGGGTGCAGTACTGCCCTCCCAGGACAGGGTGGAAGACATGCTCTCCTGGGCCCCTGAAGGCAAGAACGCTGAAACCGAACGACTTAAAATCCTGAAGCAGCCCTGTAATCTGACTCCAGCCCCACTCAGCTATTGTCTGAGGGCCTTTCTGCTCACCCAGGAACCTGGCAGGAGGCATGTAGATCTGTGCTCTGGAGGCAGGCCTGCATTCCTTGGTCCCAGCTTTGAACTCTGAAGCAGCCCTGTGACTTTTTTCCAGCTACTCTTGACTGAGGTCTGGGCCAGTCCTGCCCATCCATGGGCCAACCTAGTGACCTAGCAGGAGGCCTTGCAGGGACCCAGCAGGAGCCACACCCATCTGCATACCTGGTAATAGGTCTACAGTTTGTGGATCCAACAATAGGCACTGGAGTAGACCCTTGTCATAATACCAGCCCTACTAGTCATGGTCATAGAAATAGCCCAGCCCATCCAGGGACTAGACAGATTCCATGCCCATCTGAGACCCAGGTAACAGGCCCACTAACCATGGACCCTACAAGAGACAAAGAAGGCTATTTGATGCTATATGAGGTGCTATATGATGATAGCACCAAGATGATATAAATATCGTTAAGAATATATGTAACCAACATCAGAGCACTTTAATATAAAAAGCAAATATCAACAGAACTGGGAATATAAAAATTACAAAAAAAAGAGAATAATCCTGAGAGACTGAGAGTTTACAAATAACTAGAACATTCCAATTATATCTCCCTTGTATTATTTCATATATATATTACAGTAGAAATTGCTCCAATATTTGCCTAGATTTTTTTTTTTTTCAGGCCTATACCTTGATTCCTAGCCCTTATTAATCCTTTTCAGGATTACTTTCTTAAAAAGAAAAAGTTCAAGGCAGGTTGTAAAGTGGCCATCAAACAAATAGCAATCAATTCTGAAGTCGAGTAACTAAAAATATATAGGCTTTCAAATTGGTGAACCAAATATTAATTAAAATTAAAAATAATTGTAATTATTTTTAAGTTAACTTTTATGCCTGTCAAAAGATTGTAGGCAAGCTAGATTTATAAATTACAACTCTCAGAGTACATGAAACGTTAAAACCACATAATTTGGTAATCATTACTAGTACAACCTTTGGAATAAGACTTTAGGGAAAAAAGTGATATTATTATATACGAACATAATGTTTTATGGTCATTAATATATACTAGAATTTTTCTCAAATTGTTTATTTTTCAATGGTCAAGTTCAAGCCCTCATCAATTTATTAAAAGGTTCCATTGACATAATTTTGAAAGTGATTTAAAATGTATTAACAACAATGGGATTAAGGAAATTGTTATCATCTAATGTATTTAGAACAGCCATACTATGTAATTTGCTCTCATTTATAAACAAATACAAACCACCAATTCTGTGGACAGTGAGCCACAGAGTTAGCAATGACAAGCTCATTCCCCTGTACCCGACATGGTTCGGGTTCCACTCTCCAAGGAAAACCAACACGTTGAATGTTCATCTCAACAAAGCTGAATCAGAAAAGTAAATCTGCTTTAGGAAATACAATGTTCCTCAAGTCAAATCTGTATGACACAGGACTATCCCTGTGGTCAGGATTAACTCTGCTATCATCCTCTCCATTAGCAATGGGAAAAGAAAAGTTGACTGAAATCATATCTTACTCATAGATAGTATTTCAAATCATATTTTTCAAAGACCTTTGCATAGTAATCTTTAGAAATTAACAGGTGTGTTAATTTATACTCGAATATGAAGGTGTATTAAATAATTAAGCATCGAACTGTCTATTGCTGAGGAGACATTATGTTTGTATGTACATAAGTGAATAAGAAAACAGACTAGTAATGGGAAATAGTCAGCTGTAGCAGTTTACTAATTTTGTCCCTACCCTTGCTGATCTAGTTTATACTTGTGGAAATGGGAATGTTAACCTGCTGGGGATCTCATACCAATAGAAATGTTAACCTCTAACCAAGAGTATTAGATGTAGAGTCATGTGCTACTTAGTGACAGAGATACCTTCTGAGAAACACATCATAAGGTGATTTTGTCATTGTGTGAACATTGTAGAGTGGACTTACACAAACCTCGATGGGATAGCCTACTACTATAATTGATGTGCTACACTTTTATTTGATCAGCAGCACAGTAGTTTGTTTACAGTAGCATCACCAAAAAAACATGAGTAATGTGTTGCACTATGACTTTATAATGGTTACATGTTACTAGGTGATGGGAATTTTTCAGCTCCATTATAATCTTAAGAGACCACCATCATATATGTGATCCATTGACTAAAATATTGTTATGTGGCATATGACTGTATTGATTTTTTATTTATTATTTCTCGTTTCCTCTCAGATAGGATTCATAAAAAGTTGATCATTTCAAGATGTTGAAGTATCCAAGTAGGAAATAGAAATCTGATATTCACTGGGATGCATGAAATCACCATGTAAACTTATGATCAGATTACTATAAAATGTTCTGGTCAGAAAGATGCTAACCCAAGAGATGTCAAAAGCAACAGGATCTTATACAATTAAGTATCAAACTGCATGACAATCTATTAATAAAAATTAATCTGTCATCTCTTAAGCTAAGAGCTTGATCTTAACTAGTTACTGCTTCTCCTAAATTAAGTTTGCAAATTTATGGCAAACCAACAACTTGTGCTGGGAAACCCGTTCGTTATTACACACTGTGCCACTAGTTAAAGGAAGTGCTCTGATGCAAAACCTTGCCACTAATCCATCACTTGCTCAGTTATAGCCTGAAGAGGGATGTCAGAATAAACAACATGAGCTTCAAAGCCTTCTCCAAGAATCAGGAGCATCCCAAGAAATATTGGTACAGAGTCTCATTTGAAACAAGAAGAAAACTCAAACTATCCAAACAAAGGTTTCTGAGACATTTGACCTT
>NW_006494610.1:1764178-1768106 GCF_000325575.1 Pteropus alecto
CTAATCTTATTGGAAGGTATTCAGTAACAGAGCAAAATACCGAGACAGGCTTTCAGGAAATGGCACGTTGTTTCAAAAAGAGCTCTGCTCAAGGTAATTTATGAGAAATAGAAGGCTTACTTAAAGCGACAATTTAGGATTGTAAAAATCAAATCAATTTCATAGTTCCTTTACATTTTATTGATGTTTCTTCAGCTTTTGTATTTCACAGAGTTGAAAAAACAAAACTCACTGAGCTGTAGCAATTTTAACTCCTCTTTAAACTCCGTTTTTATCTTCTTAATTTTTTTTAAAGAAAAAGTTTGTTTCCACTTCAGGCTCTCTGAATATAGCAGTAGAAACCATTGTACTAAAGAGTATTCTGACAACTTTTGGTATTTAACTAGAGTGTGGGCAGAAAGCCAAAGAGCTTGTTCTTTCTATGTGAAGGTGAAGATGATTATAATGTTTGGTTTGTGTTTAAGATGGGGAGGAAAGAAAAAGGAAGCCTCTGTACATTGTCTGTAGAACAAGCTGTGCTTAGGAGAGTTGCAGCAAATTGTTCGGTGGGGTCTGTCACCTGACCTCGTTCTGCTCTAGGCCTTGGAACCAGGTAAGTTTTGTAGCTCAAACACTTCTTCATTTCCATTTATTAGCGTTAGATAATCATTGCCCTGCAACTTAAATTCCACTCATTTTCCCCTTACTTGTAGCTTCAGGGTATTTCTGAGTAATAATTACATTTCTTATAGCTATAAAATAACATTTTTCTTTGTTACTATCTACCTCACAAATAGCAGTGGATGAGGGTTTTGACGACCTCATTCTTCTGTTGGTAGAATCAAAACTAAGAGAAGCAAAGTATCTGGGTCCATTTCCAAACTTTGATTTTCAGTGCTCACCAAGAGGAATCTTTTCAATAAATGGTGCTGGGAAAATTGAATATTCATTTGCGAAAGAATGAAATTAAACTACATTATACCATTCACAAAAATTATCTTGAAATGGATTAAAAACTTAAATGTCATACCTGAAACTACAAAAATCCTAAAAGCAGACATAAGAAAAAACTGGTCTTAATAACACATGTTTTAGTATGATACCCAAACACCAGTAAGAAAAGCGGAAATAAACCAGTGGGACTATATAAAACTGAAAAACTTTTGCATAGTAAAAGAAACAATCAGCATAATGACGGGGAACTCTTCATTCCATTCTCCTATGGAATGGGAGAAAGACTTTGCAAGCCATGTCAGATAAGAAGTTAATATCTAAAAAATAAAAAGAACTCAATAGCAAAAAAAAAAAAAAAAAAAATCCAAATTATTTGATTAAATGTGGAGAAAAGGGAATTTTTGTACATTGTTGGCGGGACATACTATTTTCCATAAATTGGCACAGCCATTATGGAAAATAGTATGAAAGCTCCTCAAAATATTAAAGATAGAGCTACCATATGTTCCAGCAATCCTATTTCTGTGCATACATCTGAAGATGAAATCACTATCTCCAAGAGATATTTGCAGCCTGTGTTTATTTTAGCATTATTCACAATAACCAAGAGAAGGAAATAATCTGTGTGTATTGACAAATAAATAAAGAAAATGTAATATATATGTGTGTGTATGTGTGTGTATACTTATTATTCAGCCATAAAAAAAGAAGTAAGTCATGTCGTCTACAACAACATGGATACACCTTAAGGGCCTTATGCTATACTATATGATCTCACTTATATCACTTATATATGAAATCTAAAAAAAATTATCCAGCTCATAGAAACAGAGTAGAATAGTGGTTTCTAGGGCTGCGGTATGGGAAATGCAAGATGTTAGTCAAAGGGTAGAAAGTTACAATTGCAAAATGAGTAAGTTCTGAGGAATCTAATATTCAAAATGGTGATGACAGTTAAAAATATTATACTCTTGAAAGTTGCTAAGAGAGTAGATTCTAAATGTTCTCACCACTAAAAAAAGAAGTAAACATGAGGCAATGGATATGTTAACAAACCTTATTACAGTAATTATTTCTAACATACACCTGTATCAAATTTTCACATTGTATATCTTAAATCTATACAATATTATATGTCAATTTTATCTCAATAAAGATGGAAAAAATTTATTATCAAGGAATATTAAAACCACAATAAAACCACAAAAATAACAACTACATAATTAAATGCTAAAATTATAACTGTTAGAGATTTAATGGAACAAGAACTATCACACACTACTTGTGGGAATTTAAATTGATACAATCTGAAAAACTGGCAGTATCCACTAAAGATTTACACATATATACCTTGTGACTTGAGTTTCTATTCTTACTCATATAATCAATAGAAACACACATATATTGGCACTAAAAGACAAATATAAGAATGTTCAGAGCAGAGTTACTCTCAATAGCTACAAATTGGAAAGAAACCAAATAATCATTCAAGCAAATAATATGTAAGCAAATTGTGGTATATTCATATAAGAAAATTCTACCCAACTCTGTAAAGCAACCAACTATTTCTACTGGGAGGCTTTTGGGTGAATCTTACAAATCCACACTTGAAAAAAAAAAAAAGATTTCAAACACAAAAAGCTACACAGGATAATATGCCATTTATATGAAGTTCAAGATCAGAAAAATCAAACTTTGGTAATTAACTTTTAATAGGAATTAATGATCATGACAGGAAGGTCCAGCATGAGGTTTTGGTGATGCTGGAAATATTCTTTACCTTGCTAACTTCAGCTGGGTGATAACTACATGTATATGCTCAATATATAAAATTTTTTTATTAACTTTACATGAATCATTTATGGAATTTATATATTTTATACTTCATTAAAAAATTTACAAAAATCTTTTGAATGTTAAACTATATCAAATATTGCAACTAGTCAAGCAATACAGTAACAGATAAATGGCAATTCGTATTTTGCATCAAGGATGACCTTGGTGATACTTTCATTAGACATTTGGAAGAAGTGATGAGAATGGAAGCACTTTTGGAATGAAATGAGGACAGATGTTATTAAGAAATTAGGTAGAATGTTGTTAAGTGGGTACTAATAAGGTTAATGATAAGTATATGATAGAAGCTTCCAGTGTGCAATGGAAGTCCTGATTATAAATACTTAACTAAGGCTTGAGATATAGAGAAGGTATTCTTGAGGAGATGTTTAAACTTTATCTTGAAGGCTGAGTAAGAGCTGGTAGAAGGGGAAGTAAGAAGGTGGAGTGGGAAAGACAGGCATCTCAGGCAGCATGAATAGAGACAAGCAGCTGTGAAACTGCACAGGTACCAGAAGCTGCTTGGGATTGCACATTGCTAAGTGTAAAATGGAGAGGGTTTGGAAACATGGCCGGAGAATTAGGCAGGGTACCAGCGATGGAGGAACAGATATGCTATATTTAGATGGTTGGCCATTTTTCTATAAATTCTGGGTGGCTATTAACAGGGAGAGAAGAGTTATAACCAGATGTCTTTTAAATAGATACCACAGAATTGAAGGAGAGCCATGTGATAAAAAAAAAAAGAATATGAGAATAAATTAATTTTTCCTTAATATTTAGTACAAGCTAATCTAAATAAGTCCTAAGAGATCAAGAGATATCCATAACATCTAGCTCTTGAATATTCAAAATGATGATTTTTGCTTTGAATATTTTTTTTCTGACATCTGACAGGAGTTGTGATATTTGCACTAACTCATCCACGCTTTCTCCAGTTTCTTATTTGGCTAGTGACATATATTTGCAAATAGTTTTCGATCATCAACACATTAGGTGCTCAATAATTATACTGTTGATTTGTTGTGGTTGCTACACATGGTTGAGAGTAAGGCATGGAGCCATGAAAGAGTTGTGGTTTTTTTCCCCCCTCTGTGTGAAGTTAATTGGACTAGTAGAAATCCAATTCTCGACTTGGCCTCAAAAACCCCTTTTTATC
>NW_006494610.1:1768141-1784128 GCF_000325575.1 Pteropus alecto
AACTCATTTTAGGCTTTTTAAACATACTTGTGTGATTTTGATGAGGTTATCATTACCATAATCATTATTATTATCCCTCATTAAGTTCTTAGAATACAAGGACATACCATCTTAAGACAGGAAGCTTTTAAAATAGCCTTCACTATTTTTTTACTGCAATAATTACAGCAAATTTTGAATTTTAGGACTCTTTATATTGTCTGGGTTAAAATCCTTAGGTCCTTTGGTTAATAGTTGTCTTCATTTTTTACAGAGACATGTTGATTGCCTTAAGCAACCAAATAAGACATTGTAAACACACACACATGCCTAATAGCGACTTTGGGAAATATATATATATATATATAACTTGGTGTTTAACAAGTCTTACAGAATAGATGTCCTTTAGCTTAAAACCT
This sequence comes from Pteropus alecto, assembly GCF_000325575.1. Lineage (NCBI taxonomy): Eukaryota > Metazoa > Chordata > Mammalia > Chiroptera > Pteropodidae > Pteropus > Pteropus alecto. The sequence goes on from NW_006494610.1 coordinate 1,768,540, forward strand.
GTTTTTAGTCTAAAAAGCTACTATATCATACAAAGAAATATAACTTACAGCAATATTAGCCACATCATACAGGAAAAAAAATCTAATGTCCTTACCAAATCTGGATCGGTATCTTCTCTTCCCCAATCATACTTCATGCTGTCAGTGTAATTTCTCTGAGACAGAATTCTGGGCATGTGGCCTCCCACTGCTGAAGGCATTCCAATAGACCCCCTTTGTCTATCTGAAAAATTCTGGTCTTCGAGCCCTTTACTATCTGTTTATTAGGTCTCTACACAGTTACTCTTGGCCAGGCTTTGTTCTAGGAGCTGTGGCTAGCACACTGAGGGGTGACTGAAAAGAGTGTATATGTTGTGGCATAAACAGATGGTGAACATGAAGAAACAAAATATTGTTCAGTGCTACGAAGACTATAAAATAGGGTGGTGTTATATAATGACATGGGAACTCCTCTGCCTGGTAGTCAAGGCAGAGTCTCTATGGAGAGAAATCTGAGTGAGTCTGAAAATTTTGAAAGAAAATTTCATGAAATAATATGACAGTCCAAAAGAAGAAATAGCAAAGACTTTGATATGGGATGATCTCTCTATAATTAAGAAATAGGAAGAAGACTGAACAAACCTATCTTCCCAGACATTGTTTCTTCCTTTACTGAACACCCAGCTCTAAGTTCCTGCTATACCCTTCCATAATGAAATGAGTACATACCTTGTATCAAGATAGAAAGATAGATGATAGATAGATGAATTTTTACACTGAAAATTTAAATAAGAAAAACATAATATCTTATAAACCAAAACTAACAATTATAGGGCCCACTGCAGACCTTAATATCTTGAGGAAATAGCCTTGATACTCTACTACTTCACCCCTGTCTCCCATGCCCATGCATAATTATGCAGTTGGAGAACAGAATAAAAATTATGACTCTTCTAACATGTGCTTTCTATCAATTTGCTTTGAACACCTCATTCTTGGGGTAAAATGCTGAAAATCTCTGTCTTATAGTCATTAGATCTAACTTTTAAAGAAAGCTTTGATTCAAATATTGGTTTGCAATACTTGTCCCTTGTGTTTGCAGGAGTGCTGTGTTCCTGCTCAGAGCCCAGGAACTGAAGTTCCTTCGTGACCCAAAACCCAACAAAGAGCTGGGAGGTGTGTAGCTAAGACCAAATTGAGATCTGGTGATGAGGGGAATAAGGCAGGGTACCACAGAAAGCCACTGCACCTTTGTCCCTGTCTCATGAGGCACTGGTAGTCAGAAAGATGGGTCTAGTTGGAAAACTGCCTTGGAGTACTTATCACTTAAAATAAAATGCAGCAAATACTACCAGGCTCTTGTTATAAAGCTTAATGTTGCATTTCCATCTTCAGTTATATTTCCACCTCCTGAACCATTGGCATTTCTTTAGCATCAATCAGGAGGTTGCTGTGAACTTTCCCCGTTTGAACTCACTCAATGCTGAATTTATTTTCTAGGTAGTCTAATTTTATCATATAAAACTCAGCTCTGAAATCAAAGCTGGGTTATATCAAGTCTCTTGGGAATTTGAAATTTGTGCATATTGGCTTACTGAAGTCTATTTCCTAATAGAAAGAAAACTTCTCCTGGTCAAATTTTTAAGAAAGAGAAAATGTATAAACTGTAGGAATGCAACAGTATCTGGCCACAGCAGCAATGTCTGCAGTAGTAAATCTGTAGATACCATAACATGAAATGAAGTTTAACTGTTCATTACTCTCATAAATGTTTAGTCTGTCACTCTAGCTATCTATCATTCTCTGACTGTTTCTGTGTCTTGCCACAATGGGAACTGATTTCATAGTTGACATGTTGGTCTCATTTCCCAAACTGTAGGTTTCTCCAGAGCAGAGACCAGATTCTCTTATCTAGATATCTTAGCAAGTCCTGGGACATGGTGGGTGCTCCATCAATATTTGATTAAAAAAATTTTTTTAAGAGACTGCTAAACCTGCATTTAAATCACTTCTCACAGGCAAATTGCTAGTTCAGAGTGTCAGCATTTACCTGGGACTGCTCTGGTTAGGATGTTCTGGCTGATTCTGTGTCTCCCACGCTGGCAAAAGAACTCAGTGTACTCCTGCATCCTTCATGACAGGGTGTTTGAGGGATGTAGGCTTAGAAGGTGCTCTTTTATTCCCCCAAAGAAGGAGTGTACTGCTTTTTATACTGTAATTAGGGATCTGATGGGGCTCTCACTATATTAGGAAGAGGGTACAGGGGAGATTTCAGAGTCTGTTGGCTGAATTTGAGTCCTTTTCAATTTCCCATTGTATTTTTGTGAACATCTAACATTCCTGAACCTTAGCTTCTTAACTGCAAAGTGGAGAAAATAAATGTCCTTTTTTCTCTGAGTTGTCATTCATAGGATCTGAAATAATATTAATATGAAGGCTTTGTAGATCATAAAATATTATCTATATGTAAGATATTATTACTATCTTATCTATAACAAGTTTATCAATTGGAAGGCACCTGGAATCTTCCATCAGATACAAAGCAAGTAATTAAGTGTAAATCATGCAAGAATTGGATAATTTTGTAGAAAAAATTGAAACAAATGCAAACACCTCTGGTAATAGCATTAGATTACTTATTGAGATTCAGGTGTAGGACGTACTCCCAGCAAATGAGGCAGCAAGCCAGCTCAACATCCAAACCACCTGATTCCAGTTAGGGATACCAACAATGTAAACCATGGGTCCCCAACCCCGGGGCCGTGGACCAGTACCAGTACATGGCCTGTTAGGAAGTGGGTTATACGGCAGGAGGTGAGCAGAGGGCAAGCTTCTCCTGAGTGAATAAGAAACAAAATATGTAAGATTCCACTTGCCTTTTTCTTGTGATTTTTTCCTGGCTTTTTTTTTGTTTGTTTTTTTACTAAACCCAAATATTTGCTGTTCTTCCTTCTACTCTCAGCCAAATTCTGTGGCCAAAAAAAAAAAAAAAAAGAAAAGAAAAGAAAGAAAAAGAAAAGGTAGTGAGTTGGCATTTGCTAGCCCCATAGAAATGGAAATATACAATTCCAGGACCTGGAGTTTGGGGAGGGAAAAGTGTTCTGTTCTGACAATATGATGTGATCCAGGCCTCTATTTTATTGCAGGACACTTATGCAGCCTCTGACTCCCACCGCCTTTCCTCCTGACTCTTGCTATCTTTTAGTTTCAAAATAATAGTTAAAAAATTAAAAACAAAAAGGTCTAGCATTGCTGTATTACAGAGTAGAGTTTCTCAAACATTGCATCCATTATTAAATTTCTCATACTATATCTTCCAGTTCATTAAGCAATAGAGTATTTCACTGCATAATTCCTAATCTTGCAGATTTACTTAAAAAGTCTGTACAATAGACAACCACAGTCTTTATTAAAGTTCTTGTCTGGTGATGTCCGATTGACCTATGAAATTACATATTTATAATTGACAAACATTGCTTATGGTTAAAACACCTCTTTTTACCCTATAAAGTCCCTGGCAAGTGACTAGTCAGGCTGAATTCCCTTTCTACAAAAACTTCCTCTCTCTCTTACACTGAGGAAGGAAAGAATCAGTCAAATGAGAACTTAGAATTTCACAGCTACTCTAGACCCCTTGCTTCATGTGACCTATCCTGGGGGCGGGTAGCATATTCTAGGCAGACTATTACTCCGAATCCTCACTTTAGATCTCTATGTCTGGGAACCAAGCCTACAGATAAGTTTCAGAAGTGAAGACCAGGAAGGAAGGGCAAAAGAGGAAGGAGTATTTCCCATTAGTGATTTCCAAGAAGGTGATGTGTTCTTAGATGATAAAATGTAGACATTGCCACTGCTTTTTCAGAATATAGTTTAAATAATGGCTTAGAATTATCAATAAAACAAAAATTAATAGAAGGGTAGATATATTTAAAAAATCAGATGTTTAGGAATTTAAGGCAATAAAATTTTATATTGATATTTTCCTCAAACAAAAAGTATACATTTAATTGTCTTGATCTGTTATAGATAATCCTCAAATATTTCTCACATTCTTTATGCATTTATTTCACGTTCTTATTTAGGATTCTGTATCTACAAAAACATATATACACACACACAGAGATATACTGTGTAGTGTATTTTCTTTCAGAACAGGATTGTTTTCAACCAGAGATAAAGATGGAAAGAAAGTTAAGAAACAGTAGGGGGAAAAAAACCCCTGAGTTTTCTAGAAAAGAATTTGAACTGAACAGATTCTGATCAGTTCAGAGAATATTTTGAGGTTGCGTGTGTTTTCAATCCAGCACTTTTATTGTTACTTCCAGGGCCACCATAGCCAAATTGAGATCTATGAGTTACTAATTAAACCATTACAACATAAAGCAATGCCCCATATGTAGTACAGTGTCATTGCAGTCCCAATGCCATCTCACTGCCTCTGTGGTGCTGATGTAGCCCTACGGTGATATCAACAGGTACGTAAGATACAGAGGCCAAACCACCTCTGCCCCAATACTCAAGTGGTGTAAAGTATTAATCACAAATCTAGACTCTTCTTCCCTTGTGGTGAATTTTATCTCAGAGGCCTCACTGGTCTTTTATCCCTGTACTGCTTAGTCAGGCTTCTCATATTTAATCCTATAGATTTCAATACACGAAAAGTTTCAGAAAAAAATGTCAGCATCTATTGACAAAGCTCGTCTGATGCCATGTTTAGCCATGGTTGGTCTTTCTGGCATGGATAGCCTCTATCCTGAATCATTAGCTTAAACTATAGACTCTGAGTCATCTCATTAGGATAAACTATCAGGGCCCACCAGGAATAGCAAAGACACGCCTATGACTAAGGAGATTCTAAAAATTTAGTGGCTACTTCCTAGGAACCCAGGTCCAAGATCAGCCAAATTTTTTATTCCAAGGGTTTAGAGGATACCTTCCAAACAAATTCCTTATTGTGCCATCATTATTTACATTTTTTAAATGAAGAAACTGAGGCTCAGAGTGCTTAAGGTACTTTTCCCAGATCATATAACTAATAGGTAGAAGAGTCAAGTTTTGAAATCGGACAACTTGGTTTAAAAGTTCATCATTTAAATTATTATTTCTAATACTCTTAACCCTCTCCATCAAATCTGGATGGCAGAGAATTATAACGAAGACCTAATTTCTTTTAATTCAATACTAGGTCACCTTGGCAAAGTCATTTGTATTTCTGGGGCATACTTTTAAAAAACATTGTTTATAAAAAGCAATTATGGTACAAAAGCTATTCATTTATTAAAAAAATTTTTACTTAGTGTCTACAAGGTTGTAGCCACTGCTCTAGGCCCCAGATGAGCTCTCTTATCTGTAAGAATCTATGATTCTCTACTACATGAGAACAGCATTTTACTATTATAGATAGCTCTGTAATAATAGTTGGCATTTATTTTTAGTATAATTTTCCCTTCTTAAAGGAAATAGGGGAAATGCAATAACAAGAGGCAAGATCTGAGAGAAGGATATTTGATTTTTAGTCAGGCAAATAGACATTTGAATGGGGTGTAAACTTGTTAAAGAGAAAACCACAGATCCAAAATGGTGTTACTCATACTAAAAGCCCAAGATATCAAATCTAGGTTTAATTGCCATTTTAACCTCTCCCAGAAATATCATCTTAATCAACCAACTGGAATATCCTGGTCAGCACCAAGGAAGTAATCTGTCACATGAGCCCTATTCATCTCCCATAGGAAAGAAGAGACAAACTGCATGATAAAACCCTGTCTTCCCTGCCTCTAAGATGATGCCCTAGTCTAAAAATAACTTTCTTTTCTTTTTGCTACTAACTCCCTTCTTATATACAACTTTCATTTTGTACAACCCCTAGGAGTACCCTTTTAGTTACTATATGGGATGCAGTCAGATTCATGAATTGCTTAATAAAGCCAATTAGATCTTCAAATTTACTCAATTGATTTTGTTTTTTAACAAAGCATAGGCATGCAAATCAAGGAATAAAAACATGAAGAATGATAATTAAGGCATTAATTAGCAGTTTATTAAAGAACAAGAGCTACAAATGCTCACAAACATACTCATTTTATGTTAATTCTCAAACGCATAACTATATAGCTATATATTTTTTTAAAAAGTAGAAACTATTGCTAGGAGAATTTAAAAATGTGTAAGGAAGGGAGTAATGTCGTCAAGATGGCAATATAAGTCATTTTATTGTCCCTCACAAGAAAAACAATTAACATCTATTCATGGACAAGACACCCCTGTAAGAATCCTAGAACATGGAGGCGAGGCAGAAGTACCCTCCTGCACCACAGACACCAATATAGACTGCATTGGAAGGGTAAGAAATGTGGCAGCACCCTTCCGTAGGCCAGTACAGCTCAGGTCTCCCCTGAGCTTATAGTTCCCCGAGTAGGAAAATAGAGCCTACAGTGGACATCCAGATTCCCGTGTTGTGGGTCACTTCTTGGGAGCCCCCACTCTGGTCTTGCCCCATGGAAATTGCAGGGCAATCTGTGGCACTTGACCACTGGAAATCTAATTGTGACAGAGAAGGAGAAATGGGGTTGCCACAACTGGCCCTTGAATCTTGGCAGACCAAATTCCTACCTGTAGCACCCAAGTAGTCATCCCAATCAGTGGTTTTGCTCATCTTCAGAGCTAATACGGTGGCAATAGTTCAACCAGGGATTGTGGCAGGGTAAAGTTCTGCCTGATTTCGGTCCTCAAAGAGCTTTCCCTGCCTTGGAGCATAGTTTGCCTCTCTGCCCAGGAAGGTTGCTGAGTCATAGCTTGGCCCACTAGTGAGCATAACTATCTGCTCCTGCTGACCAGAAAGCCTGATTGAAAACACCCGGGAGACTGCTTCAAGCTGGCCTTTCCATTCAATTCCTCCAAAAAGCTGTTAGATCTAATCAACGAATTTATTAAAGTTGTAGGATACAAAATCAACATACAAAAACCAGTAATATTTCTATACACAATAACAAGTTATCTAAAAAAAGGAAATAAAGAACGTAACCACATTTACAATAGCATCAAAAACAATACAATACTTGAGAATAATTTAACCGAAGAGATGAAAGATCTCTATATTGAAAACTATAAGGCATTGATGAAAGAAATAAAAGACACAAATAGGTATCCTGTGTTCATGGATTGGAAGAATTAATATTGTTAAAATGTTCATATCACCCAAAGCCAGCTATAGAGTCAATGCAATTCTTATCAATATTTCCAATGGCATTTTTTAGAGAAGTAGAAAAACAATCTAAAATTTGTATGGATCCATAAAAGACCTTGAATAACCAAGCAATCCTGAGAAAGAACAAAGCAGAAGACATAATACTTACTGATATCGAGCTATATTATAAAACTATAATAATCAAAACACTATGGAACTGGCATAAAAACAGACACATAGACCAATGACACTGAATCAAGAGCCCAGAAATAAAACCATACAATTATATTTGACAAAGGTGTCAAAAATAATCTGTGGAGAAAAGACAGTCTAGTATCTTTAATAAATGGGAAAATTAGATATTCACATGTAAAAGAGTGAAACATCTTACACCACTCACAAAAATTAACTCAAAATGGATTAAAGACTTAAATGTAACACCAGAAACCATAAAAAGTCTCCAAGGAAAACATAGGAAGAAAACTCCTTGACATAGGTTTTGGCATTTTGGATTTTTAGATATGACATTTGTTAGTGCAGAGCTGATTAAGAAGGGAAGTTTTCTGTAGTGAGATGCCCAGTTGGAAGAATGCATGAGAGGCCGACATGAGAATGAAATGGCAGGCACCAACTTTATTGTGGGGAGCATGCTTCTGCTGCGGGGAACATGCTTTTGCTTTGAGGGACATGGGCTCCACATATATCAGAGTACAATAGTGGCATTCAGCCACACATGCATGATACCCTACTACCTAATGTAATATTCTAAATCCAGGGTCCTATTCCTAGCTGTGAGCGTGGATCACAGCCAGACCTGGGACCAGCCAGGCCTGGGACCCACAGACACTTAAAGCACAAGCAGCAAAATAAAAAGTAAGTGAGTGGGATTATGTCAAACTAAAAAGCTTCTGCATAGTAAAATGATCAACAAGATGAAAAGACAAACTGTAAGGTAGGAAAAATATTTTCAAATCATGTATCTGATGAGGGGTTAATATTCAATATGCATAAGGAATTCATCCAACTCAACAGCAACAGCAAAAAATCCAACTAAAAAATGGACAACGGACATAATTAGACATTTTCCCCAAGAAGATATACAAATGGCCAAAGGACACATGCAAAGGTGCTTACCATCATTAATTAGTATGGAAATGCAAATCAAAACAACAATGAGACATCACCTCATATCTGTTAGAATGGCTATCACCAAAACGAATAGAGATAACAAGTGCTGGTAAGGATGTAAAGAGGAAACCCTTGGGTACTATTGTTGAGATTGAAAATTGGTGCAGCCACTATGGAAAACAGTAAGAAGTTTCCTCAAAAAATTAAAAATAGAACTACCATATATGATCAAGCAATTTCACTTATGAGAAGGAAACCAAAACTCTATGTTGAAAAGACATCTGCACCCCATGTTCAAAGCAGCATTATTTGCAATAACCAAGAACCCAATGTTCATTGATGAATAAAAGGATAAAGAAAATGTGATATATTTATATAGAGAGATATATATCTAGATATATCAATATATTTATATTTATGTTCATATATAGATATAAATCTATACACACGCACACAGTGGAACATTATTCAGTGATTAAAAAAAGAAAGAAATTCTGCCATTTACAACAACATAGATGAAACTTGTGGGCATTTTTCTAAATTAATAAGTGAGACAGAGGAAGACAAATACTGTATGATATAACTTATATGTAGAATCTAAAAAGAAAATAAAAAGGAAAATCAAACTCAGAAAAAGAGATCAGATTTGTGCTTACCAGATGTGGGGATGGTAGAAGAGGATACTGGATAAAGGTGGTCAAAATGTACAAACTTCCAGTTATAAGATAAATAAGAACTAGGAACATGTTCTACAACATAAAGACTATAGTTAACACATCTGTATGGTATATATCAAAGTTGTTAAGAGAGTAAATATCAAGAGTTCTCACTGCATGGAAAAAAAAATTCCCTTGGCTTCCAGTCAAGATAGCAGAGCAGGTAAATGCTGTGCTTGCCTCCTCTCACAACCACGTCAAAATTACAACTGAACTACAGAACAGCCATCGGTTCTGTAGTTGCCTGAAGTCTGTCTGAATAAAAGTTCTACAATGGGGACATTCAGAAGAGGCCATCCCCAGACTGGTAGAAGAGACAGAGACGAGAAACAGGCTGGTCCCACACCTACATGTGTCAGTTGAGAATCCGGAGGGATATCTTGGCTGCAGAGATCCCCCCAGAGGAGCGAGGGGTCCCAGCCCCACACTGGACCCCCGAGCCTAGGGATCCAGTCCCAAGAAGAAATGCCCCCACAACCTCTGGCCATGAAAGCCAGCGGAGATTGTGGCTGAGTGAGGCAAAAGGCTGCTGGAATCACAGACATTCGTCCTAAAAGGCTCACTCATGGACTTATCTGCTGACAGACTCACTCGTCCTAAGCTCCAGTGCTAGGACAGCAGCCTGAAAGGCACCCTGGACATATGGGGAGCTGCTGAATTTTCTGACTTCAGGGAGAGAGCTGGAGGGGCAGCTTTCTCCCAGAGAGAAGTGCTGGCAAAAGCCATTTATTTTTTGTTTGGCCCTCCCTTCTTCAGGCCTGCAGACTTGGACAGCCACCATATTTGAGTCTCCATCAACTTAGCTAACACTGTTTACCCTGCCCTGGTAAGTCCCAGAGACCCTGCCACCTTGTGGGCCCACCCAAGCTTCGTCTACTGGATTTTCCACATAAACAGCCTGCCTTGCTGCAGTCTTTCCTAAAATACAAACAAGCAGTATCTGGCTTTGGCAATCCCCAATCTCTTGCTGAGCAGCCCCAAGCCCAGAAATAGTGGCAGTTGGCCTTGGGTCCTGGCTTGGCCTAGTGGCAGTTGGCCTTGGGTCCTGGCTTGGCCTCTTGAAGTACCAGCGTGTTTGGAGGCCATCTGAGGATTGCTTGGTAACTCTTGTTAGGTGGCCCCAAGCAAGTCACAGGCTGAGGCTAAACTTGGCCTGAGGTGGGGCTCCTCTCAGGAGGCCCCAGGTCAGGCACACCTGGTAGCCAGCTTTGGATTAAGCACCTGGGGCTGCATTTGAGGATGACACACCCCAAGGGCAGACTGGGTAGGCACCAGAGTCCTGCTAAAGTGAATCCTGCTCTGTCGAGTCAGCCCCTCATTGGCCTGTCCTTACAACAATCAGCCTGAGGGACAATTTGCCCCACTGACATGATGTGCAAATAGCAATCAAGGCTCAACTGCAAAAGGAGGGCACACACAACCATATGAGGAGAGGCAGCCAGAAGGAGGAGACAAAGAAACATGTCCCAAATAAAAGAATAGAACAAGCTCCAGAAAAAGAACTCAAGAAAATGGAGCCAAGCAATCTACCAGATGCAAAGTTCAAAATATTGGTTATAAGGATCTCAATTAACTTAGGGGAAGAGTAGATGAATTCAGTGAGAACTTTAACAAAGAGATAGAAAACAAAAATGGAGAGAGAAAATATAAAAATAGAGATAGAAAACATAAAAAGGAATCAGTCAGAAATGAAGAATAGCATAACTGAAAGGATGAATACATTAGAGGGAATCAATAGTATATTAGATGAAGTAGAGGATCAACTCAGCAATTTAGAAGATAAAGTAGCAGAAAACACCCAAACAGCAATGAAAATTTAAAAAAATTTTTAAAAATTAGGGTAGTTTAAGAGGCCTCTGGGACAATATCAAGCATACCAGCATTCATATCATAGGGGGAAACAGAGAAAAGAGAGAGCATGAAATTGCAAACCTATTTCAAGAAATAAAGACAGAAAACTTCCCTAACCTGGCAAAACAAAATAGACAGACAACCCCAGGAACTGCAGAGTCTTAAGAAAGAGGAACCCAAACAAGCCCGCACCCAGAAACATCATAATTAAACTGCCAAAGGTTAAAGACAAAGAGAGAATCTTAAAAGCAGCAAGAGAAAAGCAGTTAGTTATCTACAAGGGAGCCCTCATTAGACTGTCAGTTAATTTCTCAGCAGAAACTTTGCAAGCCAGAAGGGACTGACACAAAATATTTAAAGTAATGACAAGCAAGAGCCTACAACCAAGATTACCCAGTAAAGCTATCATTTCTAATTGAAGCACAGATGAAGAGCTTCTCAGACAAGAAAAAAACTAAAAGTGTTCATCACCACCAAGCCAATATTATAAAACATGTTAAAAGGATTTCTTTAAGAAGAAGAAAAAAGGTAAAGAAATATGAATCACAAAATTCTAATAACGAAATATTAATTACTTTCAGTGTAAATGGATTAAATGCTCCAATCAAAAGATAGGATGGCTGAATGGATGAGATAACAAGAACTTCACATATGCTGCCTACAAGAGACTCAACTTCAGATCAAAAGACACACAGATTGAAAGTAAAGGGCTGGAAAAAGATATTTCATGAAAATGGAAATGAAAAGAAAAAAAGCTAGGGTAGCAATGCTTATACCAGACAAAATCAACTTTAAAACAAAGGCTATAACAAGAGATAAAGAAAGACCCAGTAATCCCACTTCTGGGTATTTTTCTGAACAAACACAAAACACTACTTTGAAGGGACATGTGAATCTATATGTACATTGTAGCATTATGTACAATAGCCAAAATATAGAGGCAATGTGGTTCTCCATTTAAAGGATGAATAGATAAAGAGGTGGTACACATATATAATGAAATATAACCCAGCCATAAAAAAGAATGAAATCTTGGCATTGCAACAACGTGGATGAAAGTAGAAAGTTTTGTGCTGAGTGGAGACTCTTAGAGAAAGACAAATGTCATGATTTCACTTTCATATGGAATCTAAAGAACAAAATAAACAAACAAAACAGAAACAAGCTCAGATACAGAGAACATTTTGATGGTTGCCAGATGGGAGGAGGCTTGAAGAGATGGGTGAAAAAGGGGAGGGGATTAAGAAGTACAAATTGGTAATTACAAAATAGTCATGGGGATATAAATTATAGCATGAGGAATATAGTCAATAATCTTGTAATGACTATGTATGGTGTCAGATGGGTACTAGATTTATTGGGCTGATCACTTTATAAGCTATATAAAAGTCTAATCACTATGTTGTACACCTGAAAGTAATATAATATTGTATGCCAACCATAAGTGAAAAATCAAAAAATTATTAAAAATTTTTTGTGTCTACATGAGATGAAAAATGTTAGTTAATTATGGTAATCATTTCATGATATATGTAAGTCGCATCATTATGCTGTACACTTTAAACTTATATAGTACTTACTTTGTCAATTATATCTCAATAAAACTAAGAAAAAACAAAAATGAAATAAAAATAAAAATTTATAAGGAAAAAAACAACATACCACCTATTTATCTTTAGTTACCATATGATAATGGCATAATACTGGTATAAATGGAATAATAATAACAGTAATAATTATAAATGGCAGATGAAGAAAGTATTCAATGAATTATAGCACATTATTCTCTGGTTTTTAATGTATTTCTGACCTTGATAAACTCATTGGAATGTGACTTGGTAGTGTGTAAAAAAATATTATTATGTGTGTACTTTAATCCTCACTTCCAAGAACTAAACTTATATCGGCATTGATAAGAAACTACATCTATGAAAATGTTCACTGAAGCATCATTTATATTAGCAAAAAGCTGGGGAGAGTCTAACTAGGACTAAAATGGGGAATGGTTGTGTAAATTATGGTATATTTAGTCCATGCAATTTTCTGTGTAATTTAAAATGCTATTTAAGTACAATGTAGCATGAAAGAGTTATAACGGTAAGTGAAAAAAAAAAAAAGTAGGGTACAAAATCAAAGTACACAGTTGCTCCAGAGTTTGGTAATCCTGGCATAGCCAAGTAATATTTGTATCATTCTTGTGGATCTAGCTGAGACAAATAGATTTTGATCCTTGACTTTTAACCCGCTAGTCTACTGTTGTTCTATGCTCTTTCCTGCTATGTATTTGCATATCTTGACTCCGGAAACATGAATAACAGTGGCAACTTCTGATTTGCTAACTCCTCTATGAAAATATTTAAATGCTTTTCCTCTTTAAAATTTTTATTAATTACGGGCCCCTCAAAATGGCACCTGGACTCATTGTCTCTTAATAAACACCATCCCTGGCACATTATTATACATCGAGACTAAAGTAGACAAAGTAACAGTACTGTCACAAACACTTTTGATTTATGAGATTTTTTTCTCCATGTCATTCTATTCACTAAGTTCTAATGCAAATATCACCACATACAACCTCAGCATGCAGAATAAAATTCCCATGGGTCAGGATGCAGGATGTATTTGTTTCTTCAAATTTAACACAAAGAAAAGTCAACTTTGACAGGATTGGCATGTGAGGAAAACTAATTAGGGCAGAATATAAGAAACAAAAGAGGCAAATCCAGGATGGCTAGTGTAGCACTTTAAGGCCAGGCCAGAAATCAGCCTGAAGAATTGAAACATCTCTATTAGTAATGACAAAACCAGCAGCATGCTGCCACTAATGTGGCACAGCTCAATTTGAAACAAAGCTCAATTTGAAACAAAGAATCCAAGGCTGGTGCTGCAATTCAAAGTATGATGTCCAAATAGAAACACTGGATGTGGACTCAAAAGACACCCACGCCTATGTAACAGTGTTGCCAAAAAGTCTCATCTACCACCCAGTTTTTATTGATAATGATTATTTATTTATTTATTTATTATTTATTTATTTATCTATTTATTTATTTGTTTATTTATTTACCTTTGGCAAAGAAACCCGATCAGAAATCAGGAAGAGGTCTTTCCTGGTAGTTCAAATTTTCATATGGATGTTTTTACCATTTTTATTCTACTCCTAGATTTAGGATAAAAAGAATCTTGCTATTACTCAAGTTGGTAAGAAAAAAATGAAACAATTGAGATAACAGACAACAAAAAAACCTGCTAAAGATCTGCTAGCTATAACACGTAAGAAAATGACTGCATATAAAAGACATGTGAAACAGTCATACTTTAATAAACTGAATAGCAACAAATCCCGGAGTGCCTACACTGTTAAAGAAGTGAAATTTCTCTGGAGAGTTTGTCAAAAGCTAGAAATTTGCCTCATATAAAAACACTTTCTTAAAACAGAGATCTCAAAAGACAACTTCACCTGTCATTCTCCAAAATCAGATTTTTCCCTTTCTGGACATGTGTTATTTGCTGATGACAGCAGTGGAAATCTAACCATAGCACATCCATATCTATGTAAATACGTCATCAGTCCATAAGCCATTATTATTTCTCTTGTGCATATCGATCATATTTTAAATTATTCAATAGCAAACAGATTTTGAAATAGTATAATCACGATATCACAGTCTCAAAGTCAAGATATACTTAAAATGGGTGACACTAGAGTATACTATAAGGATTCTCTGCAGGCCATTCAAAAGAGATGTTTTCCTCAACTTAGCATCCTTCTTCGAAGAAAGCACCAAACAGACAAGCATCAACAATTAATCAGACAGTAATTTCTATCTTATAACATTTCACATAGTAGAACAAACATGGTTTGGGGAACAAAACAGAGACCTGGGTACAAATACAGGCTTTTTCATTATGCACAAATCACCATTAATTTCTTTAGCTCTTACTATTATTATTTATCCTAACACATAGTTTGCTTATTTATTGTTTCTTTCCTTCCTTCTCCACTAAAATGTAAGCTCCCTAAGAGCAGGGCTTTTTGACTATTTATGTACTGCTATATCTGTGTCTTGGATATAGTAGCTATTTAATATATATTAGTTGAATGATTTAGGAAATTGAGAACTTTCAGCTTGTTCTACCACTTGTAGAGAGCAGTCAGTGGAAGCACTATGTATGGAGGAGAACTAGGCACCCAAAAAATATTGATTATATAACCTTTGACCAATAGGATCGAACACAATCCCTGAATTCAGAGGACATAAATATTTTTAAAAATCAGTGTAAAATTCAAAGTGTGAATTAATACTTTATGTATGTCCATTTTACATTTTCAAGGAAATATGTCATATATGAATGATTTAAATATTAAAATAACTAACACCTCAAGTTCAACAAACCTTTTATCAATTAATCAAGAAACTTGTTTCCACATCTACTCATTAGTTGAAAATATAGGCTTTAATTTCCAAATTATAACTTATTTAATAAATTGCATTAAATGTTACACGCTAGTACTCAAAATAATATTGCTTCAAATCAGTCAAAAAGCTGAGAATGTTCTTCAACTCATGCATTCATTACTCAACAAATGTTTTTAGAGTGCCGACTATGTTCCCAATGTGATTCTAAGAAATTAAAAAATAGTATTGAACAAGCGAGGAAAAAATTCTACTGCCATGAAATTTCTCCTCTCAAATAGTTTATTTCCAGGAAGATAAAATTTTAT
>NW_006494610.1:1784182-1815975 GCF_000325575.1 Pteropus alecto
ATTAATTCTAAGATATAATTCAAGATTAATGGTATGAATAGTAATGTAGATATTCATTTAGATTGGGTGATTAAAAAAAGGCCTCTCTGAGAAGATGTTTATAAAAACACCTGACTGTACGAGAAAAAGAATCATGAAAGTACATGAGGAAAGAACGTTCTGTCAGAGAAAATAGCAAACGCAAAGGCTCGGCATGGGAAATGCAGAGTTTGCCTCAGGAACTACAAGATCAGAGTGATCAAGAGACAAAGGAAGGTGAAGTTGTAGAGTTCACCAGAGAACAGATGAAATTTGATCTTAAAGGCTATTGTAAGAACATTGGATTTTATTCTAAAAATAATGTGATACTATTTAAGGCGTTTGTATTTTTAGAATACCACTATGTCTCCTCTCTGTGGCTTGGGCTATAGGAACATGAGATACAGGGAGACCAGGTAGAAGGTTATTGCTATGTTACAGGAGAGAGAAGATGATGGAACGTACTAAGATGGCAGCAACAGGGACCATGGGAAGAAGTCACTCTGGGGATATAGTGTGAAGGTACAGCTGGTAAGACATGCTGCTTGGTTGGTAATAAGGATGTGTGATGTGAGAGAGAAAGAGATCCAAAAAGATGTTCAAGAGTTTAATGTGAGAAACTGGGGATCTCATAGAGCGCTAAAGTGAGATGTGGAGCACTTCAGAAGGAAAGGATTTGTGGAAGCAAACCAAGAATTCTTTTCTGAACATTAAGTTCCTGATGACTAGTAGATGTTCGATGAAGGTTTTGAGTAAGTTATTGAATAAACAAGTGCAGAGATTATGAGGAAGTTATACCTGAAGATATAAAGTTGAGAATATCAGTGAATAAAAGTTTCTTGAAGGCCTGATACTGAATAAGATGACATAGTGTGTATTACAGAAACAAGATGATGTCTGAGTACTAAGCCCTGGTTTACTGCAGCATTTAAAATCTGAGAGCATGAGGAAGCTCTGAGAAAAAAGAAAAAAGCTGCAAGGAAGAAACCAGTCAGACTTAAGGAAAATCAAGTACATAGTGTCCTATAGTCAAAAGAAGAAATTGTTTCAAATAGGAAGAGTAAACAAATGCCATTGTGAATAGATTGAGTATTATTGGGTCTGAAAGGGAACTTGCTCAGGGATGTCATAGCTGATTAAAAGGTGATATTTGCATCTATCTCATGTCTTGAGTACTTTAAATACAATGTATTTGAACTCATTACCTGAAATTTAATTATGCCAAACTCTCTATTACTTTACTTCATCTATTTAGTACACTCAGGCCTCAATTCTGTAAACATTATTGGCTTTGGATTGGAATAATAGAAGTCAGTGGGCTTTATGGAATTTGTACAATTCTAAAACTTACTTGTATAATTGTTGCAAAGTTATAATTAAGTCAAGTTAAAGGGAATTTGAGCTTTGATTAGATACTGTAAATTCATTGTTCTAAATTGAGAGTTTGGTGGTAGTCAACGTTAGTGCATATAGATAACTAAATGTTCAGATAAGAAAAATCTAAAATAACTAGACTCATCACTTTTTCCACTCATCATTTAATTTTTCCCTCTGTTGAACAGTATCACATAGACAATGTTAAGTAACTATTTAAGGAATGATTTAAAGGAAAAAAATATATCCCAGTTATTTCCTAATAAACTACTTCTGCAACAAATTTTCTTTACTCTCTTAAAGTTTTAGAAATATGGAAGAAATATATCTACCCACAAACTGTGAATAACTAATGACGAATGACAATTGTCTATTAAAATGTCTTGATAATAAATGAAGCAATCCTTTGAAGAGACAATAGGGTTTAACCTCTTATTTGAAGATGTCATACTATAATCAGCCCAGATAATCAAAATATTATGTCTTTGAACTATCTGATAAAATGAATGTAAAGAAAATGTTTAATTTTTGAGTTGTTCACTTAAAGTTTCTTTAAATAGCAAAGCATTCTCATGAGTGTGCCACTCTGCTGAGTAGCTTTAATTTGCTTATTGCTAAGTAGCTTCACAAAGTTCTGCTAAATTTTATCTCTGTGATTCAAAGTGTCAACAAATACCATCGGGAATTGATTCATTTCAATTGTAATAAAAGAACACAACCTCAAGGGTATGTGAAACTCTTTTTATGTCAGTGACAAAAATTTCCATGATGAACATAAATGGTATAGAAGATGAGCAAAGCTCAGACCTGGCAGAAGATTCATTAATTAGGGAAAGGCAGGCATTGTGTATACAGACCATGCATCACCATTTGCTTCTATGTCTCAGTGTAATTAGCAATATCATCTCCTTTAATTTTCAAGAGAAATTTATTTTCCTGCTCGGAGGGAATCCAGGAATATAGCTAATGGGAAAGACATGAGCTGAACAGTGTCTGGCCCATAGTAGGTAATCAATAAATGGTAACAATTTAATTGAGTTTCTGTCATGACTGCCAAAAATCATGTATGTATACATGTATGTGGTATGTGTGGGCTTGTTTGTGTTAATTTGTGTATGTGTTGTGTCAAAGATGTTTCTTGATTACTAACAGGGTTCTAATAAAAAACCCAACATAGAAATAGAGCATCTAGGATAGAACTCTAGGGAGTCAGATAATTGACATCTAAAACATTTCTCCACTGAAATCTTGGACTTGTCCACTGGGTTAGAGTGAGTAGCAGTTATTCTCCTTAATGCACATGAAGTGACAAGACATCCAATTAAAATGCAGAAGCAAGGAGATTGTGGACTTGGTTAAACTTGTTGGAGGATTAATGGGAAGAGTAAGGATAGATGTGTTTCAAGAACAAGAGAGCATCTAGTAGTCATCTTTAGGAACATATAATCCCAGATTTTCACAGATTGTACCATATTAAGATCCAGTAGATGAGTGCTCTGTATTGTTGTCTTGGGGAAGGCAAAGGTAAATAAAGAAAATAAAGTAGGGAGTGATAGTTCAGTGGAACTCAAGTTATATTTCCACACTATTGTTCATACTTGATTAAAGTGATTTTCTAGTAAATTGAGTTCTTCTAAGAATAATAAAAGTATTTTCATAGTTTTATATTAAAAATGTGATAAATGTGGAGACTGACACCATGTCTATATTATATCATCGGTTAGAGAATACATTCTGGAAACTTTATAGAGCTTTGTTAGAGCATTACAAAGTATTAGATCACGATTTTTTTTTTAAGCAAACGAATAGAAACAGAATGATGTCACATAATACATGTATAACAGATTTCAACAAAGAATACATCTATAGAACATTTAAAGTCATATTTATTATCAGGTTGAGGAAACAACTTTATTTTATAACACTAAAATTTTAAGAAATAGTCTAAGAAATCCCAGCCTTTAAATATGTAATATAAATATATACAGTAATAAATAAAATGTTAAATGCATTTTAAATCCAGCAGTGTAAAATACAGAATATTTCCATACCATTTTGCTTTTTTATTTTGTTCTTATATTTTGGTATGCTTTTTGTTAGAAATACATGACGAACACTCATATCAGTAAGCTTTTTATTGAAAAAAATATTATTGCATTGAATTATAGTCCAAGTAAATTATTGAATAACCTAAAAAAGCTGCTTTGCATGTACAATAGTGCAATTTACTTAGCCACAGTATAATAAAAAATATTTTGTACAGAGAATACAAAATAAAATTATTAAATTATGTATCATATTACCAGACTATCATCCAGTTTAATTACAAAGTAATACTTTAAATAGACTTGAGTAAGGTAGGAATTTGTTTTAACAGTTACATAACCAATTTACATTATTAACTATTTTATAATCTCACAAAGAAAAGGAACTGACATTTTAGCACGGTGAAAAGAAATCTGTTCTTGTTTCAATATGTGAGTGTTTGGAAAAACACTATTTTGAACAAAGATTATGGTTTACAACTGAAGACGAAAGAGTATATTCATTAAGAATACACACTTACATACACACTCACATGTGCACACACACTTATTTTGCATATTTCCCATATGCCTGATTTATGTTTCTGTCAATATGCTCTTGCTCTTGCTTGCTATTTAGAAAGGTGGTGGGGTGCAAAATGAGGCAGTGACTTTGGGAGGAGAATTATGAAAGTGGATTGGGAGTTCTCCCTCTGATACATAGCTGCATAAAATTGGGGGAAAAAAAGTCCTTTTGGCTTATCTCTCTAATATTGGCTTATTCTAAACCTAACCAGTTCAGCCACTGCCTTCATTTTTAATATAGCTTAATCCAAAGCAATACAATAATCACCTTCAAAGGTCTACCTAATAGAAAAAGTGGATAATATTTTTGCTAGAATGAAAAAGATAACCTTTGAAAATCCTATAGACCCAGGTTTATTGGCAGGAAAACTCACATTCAGTAGGAAACTCCCATCTTATTGAAGTAGTTTCAGTCTGAGACACAAAGGGCAGTAAACTGTTTTCCTGACTACTATATGAAAGTGGTCACTTACTTGCTTTTTAATAATGTTTCTATTTTCCAGTGAGAAGGCATTCCTCTTCAAGAATTTAGTAATTTTAAGAATCAAAATGAAAACTTTTTTTGTGAGCCTGGCTGGGCCAGAGATAAGACCTAGGTCAATTTTGTCCCTCAGTATGTTAGCTATATACTGATACATAAGTATTTGATACACCCTGATGTTTGAGATTTGGGTGCTTTTAATTGTGCTTTTGGAAAACTGGATCTGATATTTACATATTTTTCTTCAGAATATTTATCTTTCTGAAAACTCATGGGGAAATTTTTAGGGCAGATTGAGAAATGTGTTACAAGTTTGAGGTGATGAGCAACATATTTCACAAATAAGGAGGCAGTGAACTCTCCACACAGCCTGGGAAGGGCATCTGCATGTTTCATTCATATAGATCTAGAACATTGGCATATCAAGTGTTACCCTAAAGGGTAGAGCATCTTCATATCTCCAATTATTGTTCTAAATGCATAAAGTATATGATGTTTTTGATGATCTTGAAAGCACTATGGTAAAATTTAGAAGCTGTGTTGTTGCCATCATTGGGGATTTTGTAAATGAGCAACAACTTACACACTAAGGAGATAGCCGGATCTTAAAATATGAGTAATTTTACTGATTAAATATTTATTTAGTGAGGAAGCTTTAAAGAATTAGTTTCTTTGACCATATTTCTATTCAGAAATAGCAAGGAGATTTCGTTAAGTCATGGAAGAAAAGGAGTCACTGTGGAATCCATTTTTTTGTAAATGAAATAGAAATTTCAGGTGATCATCTGTGAAACATTTGCCTAAAAAAACCCCGGGAACTAAGAACTTTGTGAATTACTCCCCATATGGTAATCATTTCCTATATTTTATAACATGTATAACACATGCAAAGGTAAACTCAAAGGAAATATTGAAATATAGTTTTTATGCCCTACTGTAATTTTTTTATTGCTGAATTTGGCAGGATAAGAAGATATACTTCTCAAATTTCCAGTTCTTCATAAAAAAAAAATTATTTTGTTTAACCATACCTTGAATCCAGTGAGGCTATCTGATGGTGGACTGGTTCTTAATCTCTAAGAAAAATATATAGATAGATGTATGTGTGTGTATTAAGATTTTACAGTCTTTCTTAAAACATTTTCAGTTTTTAATTAAGCATTTATAGTATAAGACAGATACAAAACTTGTATCAATGAGCCAAGTGTGAAAGAGTAATCCCATAGAGAGTTACCACATACATATTAAGTTTAAAGAAAAAGTTTAATGCTGAAAATGGAAATAAACAATGCTGAATATATAATCTATAAAAGTAGTAATTTTAAAAAATGAGTCTGTTTTAGAATTCAATATATATTTAGAATTCTTTTTAATTCTTTTTCTTCCAGAGAATATTTCACTTAAGTAAGATAAAACATAAAAAGTTTGAGTACACTCATTAATTTAGGGGAGGTAAGAGGATACCTCAGAATGTCCTCTATAGCAGTAAAGGCATATCGAGTATTATCAGAAGAAAAATATTTTGTACCGGAACAACACAGTTTTCTACAAGTGGTCTAATTGTCCAAGTTCTAAAAAAAAATCCTAAAGAATGTAACTGGATCACTATCTATCTTACACCATACAAAAAATAATTAACTCAAAATGAATTAAAGCTTTGAATGTAAGACTTGAACCCATAAAACTCCTAGAAGAAAGCATAGGCAGTAGGCTCCTTGACATCAATCTTGACAATGATTTTTTTTTTTGAATTTGACACCAAAAGTAAAGGCAACAAAAGCTAAAATAAACAAGTGATACTACATCAAATGAAAAAGCTTCTGCACAGGAAAAAAAAAAAAAGAAAGAAAAAGAAAAAAAGACAACTATAAGCAAAATGAAAAAAAAGAAAACAACTATAAGAAAAAGAAAAAAAGACAACTATAAGCAACCCACTGTACAGAAGAAAATATTTGAAATCATATATCTGATAAGGAGTTAATATCCAAAATATATAAGGAACTCATACAACTCAATAGCAAAAAAAAAAAATAGAAAAAAAATAGGCGGTGAATCTGGGTAGTCATTTTTCCAAAGAAGGCATACAAATGGCCAACAGGTATACGAAAAGATGCTCTACATCACTCATTGTCAGGGAAATGCAAATCACAAGCACATTGAGATATTGCCTCACACCTGTTAGAATGGCTATCATCAAAAGGACAAGAGATAAATGCTGGTAAGAATGTGGAGAAAAAGAGAATCCTTGTGCTCTGTCGGTAAGAATGTAAATTGTTGCAGCTGCTATAGAAAACAGTATGGAGGTTTCTCAAAAATTAAAAATACAACTACTATATGATCCAGCAATTCCACTTCTGGGTATTTATCTGAAAAAAGTGAAAACACTAATTTGAAAACATATATGCACCCATATGTTTATTGGCACATTATTTACTATAGCCAAGACATAGAAACATACTAAATGTCCATCAATGAATAAATGGATAAAGAAAATATGATATCTTTCTATTTGGATAATCTTGCTATTTGGAAGAACATGGATAGAACTTGAGGGCATTATGCTAAATGAAATAACTTGGACAAAGAAGATAAATATCATATGATCTCACTTTTACGGGGAATCTAAAACAAAATAAAACAAAGAAAACTCAGCTCATGTATATAAAAACAGACTGATAGTTGCCTGAGGTGGGGGATGGGGGTAGGCAAAATGGGTGAAGGGGGTCAAAAGGTACAAGTTTCCAGTTATAAAATGAATAAATAAGTCATGGGGATCCAATTACAGCATGATGACTATAATGAATGATACTGTATTGCATATTTGAAAGTAGTTAGAAGAGTGGATCTTGAAAGTTCTTATGAGAAAAAAATTTGTAACTATGTATAGTGATGGATGTTACTGTGCTGATAATGTTATATTAATTATACATTAATAAAGTTATAATAATAAAACTTAAAAAGAATCCTTTTTCCAATTCTGTATAATTCCAAAGTACAACCTAATACTTTATAACTTTTTCACCAGGTTCTTAACATCATTGGGTCTGAAGCTTGTAATCTACTAAACCCTTCATCTTATTGATGAACCAGACTGTCTCCGCAACAATCTACATGTACGAGATTTATTAAGGATAAATGTAAAATTTGACATTTATTTATGCTAAATTTTACCTTTCAAATTTTGTTCCATTTTTACATTTTTTGAATTTTTTCACATTGTATTTTGTCATTCACTACATTTGCCAGTTCTGTTGGGTTTGCATTTTTCTTTTTTGATAGATATATATTTCTATGATCTTTTCCACATTTTATGCAAGGCTGACTGTAACAGAATACAACACAAAGTCTTGTAACCAGTCTCTATAACTCTCCCTCCAACATGAAATTATTCCGGGTTACAAAAATCTTTGGGTATAATTGTTTAACTAACTGTAAAAACACAATCGTCACACAGTGCTATTGTCCATAAGAATATTTATGAGAATCATGAAATCTGCCTCTCTATAAAATTTCTCACATATTTTACTATCTTTTGCCCCAACCACTCCACCACAATGTCTCTGGTCAAGGTAACAAATAGGCACTACATAACCGAAGGGATACTTAATTTTTCATTCTCTTACTTGACTCAGAGACGTGTAACAGGATTGATCACCCTCACTTCTTTAAATCACTTTCTTTACTTTCTTTATAGGGTAAACATTGTTCTGATTTTTTTTCTTATATAACTTAAAAATGCATCATGGTCTCATTTCTTTGTTCCTTCTCTTTCTTCTACTCTTAAAGAGTGATCTAGTGCTGAGTCTGAACCTCTTCTTTACCCTACCTACCCCTGTTGATGTTATTCAGGACAATGGTTTCAAATACTTTCTATACACTGATGATTCCCAACTGTATATGTTTTCTTCACACTTCTACTCAAACTTTATACACGTATTTCTTACTATCAACTCAACATCTCAACTTCAATATTTATTAGGAATCTTAAACAGAATATTTAAACTGTTCTGTCCCAACTATCCTGCTTTTTCTATACTGTTCCTCCTCTATTTTTTGGATATGTCTCCCCAGGCAAGGAAAACAAAAGAAAAAATAAACAAATGGAAGTACATAAAATTAAAAAGTTCTTGCACAGTGAAAAAAAACCATCAACAAAACAAAAAGACAACTTACTAAATGAGAGATGACGTTTGCCAATGATACATCCAATAAGGGGTTAATATCCAAAAATTGATGAGGAACTAATATAATTTAACACCCCCAAAATTCCAAACAATCTAATTAAGAAATGGGCAGAGGACCTGAACAGACATTTCTCCAAAGAGGACATACAGATGGCCAATAGACATATAAAAAGATATTCAACATCATTAATCATGAGTTAAATGCAAGTCAAAACCACAATGAGATATCACCTCACCCCTGTCGGGATGGCTATCATCAATAGATCAATGAATAAGTGTTGGCGAGAATGTGGAGAAAAGAGAACCCTCATGCATTGTTAGTGGGATTTCAAATTGTGCAGTCATAATGGAAAACAGTATGGCGGTTTCTCAAAAAATTAAAAATAGAACTATCATGTGACCCAGACATTCCACTTCTGGATATTTATCCAAAGATATCTAAAACACTAATTTGCAAAGATATATGCTGTAGGTTTATTGCAGCATTATTTACAATAGCCAATATATGGAAGCAATGTAACTGTCCATCTAGAGACAAATAGATAAACAAGAAGTGATATGTAAATATAATGGAATATTACTCAGCCATGAAAAGCAATAAAATTTTTCCATTAATGACAACATGGAAAGACCTAGAAGGTATTGTGCTGAGTGAAATAAGTCAGAAAAAGACAAATACCATATACTCTCACTGATGTATGGAATCTAAAATACAAAATACATGAACAAATAAACCAGAAACAAACTTACAGATACAAAAAGCAAATTAATGGTTGCCAGATGGGAGGGGGTCGAGGGGATGGATAAAAAAGGGGAAAGGATTAAGATGTACAAATTTCCAGTTATAAAAACAGTCATGAGGATGAAAGGTGCAACATGGGAAATCTAGTCAATAATATTGTAATAATTATGTATGATGTCAGATGAGTACTAGATTTATTGGGGTGAGCATTTCGTAAGGTACATAAATGTCTAACCACAATGCTGTTCACCTGAAACTAATATAATATTGTATATCAACTGTAATTGAAAAATAAATTTAAAAAATAAATAAAATAAAATGTTTGTTCAAAAAAATATACGTCATTGTGAAGATTAAATGAGATAATGTGGGCCAACTGCTTATCTTGACTCTCTTGACACACAGTAGGTCTTCAGGAACTGCAGCTCTCTTCCCCATGAAGCCAAGGCTGAATAAAATGTCCTATTTATCTTTCAGTGGTAGAGGAATTTGAGTCAGAGGACACAGTGGTGGATGAGTGATGACCTCCATTTCTGTTTAGTTAGACTTTCTCTGAAACTCATTCTTATGGTGAATGCATTGTCATACAAGTTTTCCTCTCATTTTAAGAATATAAAATAATAAACCTAACTAGAAGGCCATTCAGAAATATAGATGTAAGAAATGCAAATTCTGTGGGCCAGAAATTTTTTTGAATAAATCTTTAAAATCATTTGCAAAATTATATGAATGGTGATTTTATTCATCATCATTCACTGTATTTTATACACGTTTATTGCAATTGAATAAAACACACCAAATACTTTTTAACATTTTCTCAATAAATAACATGTAAAAATTCTGACATTTCCAAACCTTTACCTCTCTACATATATTGGCTCTACATATATTTAGTCTCTTTAATATTTGAAAGATTGACTGATATATTCAAAATAATATTCTGATTATATTTTATTTTTTTATTTTGCATTATCAAATACTAATGATAGTTTTTACATGTTCTCATACAAAAATTAAATTTTTAATTTTAGATGGTGATTCTTACAATTTCAAAATTTTCTTGACATAGATACGTGTGGAAAAAAGATAACCCAATTTTTCACAGAAAATCAACAATGCAAGTGTAATCTGTGTAAAGATTGTTCTCCACTGAAGAGTAGTTGTCACTCGAAATTAACCAGAAAATTTCTTGCCATCTCTTATTTCCTATGAAAATATAGATTACATTGATTGAAACAGATTATATGGATTAAAAGCTTAGTCAATAGTTAACCATAGAAA
The DNA here is from genome assembly GCF_000325575.1 of Pteropus alecto. Classification (NCBI taxonomy): domain Eukaryota; kingdom Metazoa; phylum Chordata; class Mammalia; order Chiroptera; family Pteropodidae; genus Pteropus; species Pteropus alecto. The sequence continues at coordinate 1,794,872 of NW_006494610.1, forward strand.
TTATTATTTTTAATAATTAGTTCATTTCACTGACTTTTTATTATTATCTGATGAATAAAACCAAATGCGCATTCATTCATTCATTCACTCAACAAACAGCTAGAACATATATTATTATGTTCCATTTTATTTTCTTTGTAGTATTAATGATCTGCCTGATTTTCTGTTATTATTTCTAATATTGTGATAACTCATCCAAAACAGATCTTTTCCCTCTACCTTTCCATAAAATTATTTTAAATTTACCCTATTATTTTTCAAAGTTAAAAAAAAAATTCTTAGAATGCTCTGATTTCAATATTGGTAATTCAGTGCATATTTATACATTGATCATATTTTGAATTGGCACCAATATTTACATCTTATAATAATCACATACACTTTAAACATATCATTTCGTAGATAGTGACAATTTATTTTAATTATCCAAAGAGGGGGCTTTGACATCTATTAGTTTAAGTGCGCTGACACATTTAAGGCCTCTTTCACTCCATTTAACTGTTGCATCTGACTGGAACAAGAATGACGGCAAAGATCTTGACCTTGAAACACAGGTTGAATTAAAGGATTCAGGTGGATGATAGAAGTTGCGGCTGGGTTTAAGTGAGGGCCAAACAATGTGGGGATAAATGCTGCATGGGGCAGTGGCTGAAGTGATACGTGAGATGGGTGGAAGGGGGCAGCAGTAACTAAATGCAGGGGATGACCTGCTATAAAAGTGGGATGTGTGGGGATGATGGTTGGAGTCAGAGGTGAAAACGTAAATGAAGTAAAAGGTGGCTGTGAAAGAGGATGTAAATGAGCTATAGGGAGGTGACTGCTCTGGGAATTTATGGAAGCAGAAACAGCAAAATGCTGCAGGAACGTGTGGCGGATGGTGGTGAAAGAAGCGTGCTGGTGAACTGGGACCGTCTGTACCGCTGAGGCTGCGGAGAAGGCAGTCGGCCCTGTAGCAGGCAACACTCGAAGGTGCTTTGATAGGAGCTGTTTCTGCATATGCTGCTGGGCTTGTAGCTGTAGGAGCTTATATTTATCTATTTCATCAGGAGAAAATGTTATTGGCTGTTGAATTAAAGGGGGAGAGATGGATTTATGACACAATTCTAATTCATCTGCAACTTTGTCATGCTTCTGCATAGTTCTGTCATAGAAAGAGTTTATATTCCCCTCTGCATGATTTATAATCATGCTCACATCCTGTAAGTTTAGGTTTATTTGGTCCTCTTTGGTCTCTGTTGAATCAGGTATACCGGTATGTCTATTAGATGGAAAAGCACCAAGGAAATCATTTGGTACTTGGTCACAACTTTGAATAAAAGGTTGGCATTCACTCATTAGAGATTTTGATTGTTCTTTTGTTGTTGGGTTCTTTTTCATGTTCGGTGACTGAGACTCTGCTACTACGTGAATTATGCCGTTAGAAAGATGGTTATCACAATCAGTATCCACTAAAACAGTAAAATTATTTGTCTGTGAACTGTTTACTTTGTCTTTCTCAAGAGTTCTTTGAGTTGCATTGCCTTTATCATTTCTCCCTTTGCCTGTGTTCTGTAAAGGTGATGCTTGTCTGTTACAGCCTGGTGGTGTAAATTCAATTGTGCATTGGATTTGTGAATGAGCCTCTGACTCACTTTTACAACTATTTGAAGAGATTTCAAAATTAGTCGATCGTTCCTGACACTTCTTAGCTTGAACTCTTTCTAAAAGGCTTTTGGCCGTCCGGGAGGTTTTCTCTTCTTCTGTAACATTTGACTCTCTGGATTCTGAATGATGGCTGGAACAGTTCCTTAGAAGGCAGCTGATATTCCCAGAGTTACACTGTATGGGTTTTACTTTGCCCAGATCACAAATATGAGGGCTGTGCAAAGACTGTTGACTCATTTCGCTTTTATTTAAGTAATAAATTCTCTCTCTTGAGTAAGAGCCTGATCTGCTGTGCTTAGGTCTCTGGCAATTAGGTGGTTTTCCACTGTTCCCAGCATAGGAAATCTGTGAGCTAGTATCACAACCCATGATTCTTCTGGATTTTGGCCTTGAAAATTGTTGATTTTTGCCCAGTTTGTATCCTTCTCTGCAGGGACCATATTTATGTTTTGAGTATTTTTCATTTTTAACTGATCCCCACAATTTGCAGTTTCTGTTTCTATCTCTCTGTGATTCGGTTGGCAGGCGGTCGTCGCTCTTTGCCATTTCATCGGACGAGCAGAGGCAGCTGCGCTTTTGACATTTCCCTTTGTGCCTTTTAACTGAGCTGTGTTCTCTTTTACAGAAGTAGAGCAAATTACCTCCACCATTACCGCTGCAGCTATGACTTGAACAAGTACTTTTCAAGCTAGATGTACTGTCAGGGGATGTGTCTGAAGGGCTAGAACGTCTAGTTAGAGACAACTTTGGGGAACTTCGGTTTCTGCATCCGGAGACAGTGCTGGTCATGCTGATGTGGTTACTATTTAAAATCACACCAAAGTCCTTCCCATGGTCATTGTGACCCCTTACTGTGTAAGAACTAGAATTCCAAGTGAATTGATTTCCATCTTCAAAATCTGAATGAGGATCACAGGGAATCAGTTTATGGTTTTTAGTCCTAGAGATGTAAGGTGTAAAAGATAGATCCTCATTTCCATCATTTAGAACCACCCTTCGGCAGCTTTGCCAATGGGCCCTTGAAGGTTCAAGTTCATTATCACTATTACTATTATTTCCTACACAATTCTTCCGAGAGATAGCAAGGTAAGCAGGCACTTCATGATTTTTTATTTCCAAATCGCTTGCACTAAAATTATGTTTACTCATATCTGGCTCAGAATCACTGTAGCCCAAATGATATTTTCTCTGGAAGATTTCCCAATCTGCATTAGCTATCATCATCTTTGGTTTCGAAGATCGATTATCTTCTTGGATCAATTTTTGTTGGTCTTTGATTAAACCTGAGACATGGCTCTCTATTTTATTCTTCATTTCTAATGGCTCCTTCATCAATTCTGTTTTTAAATCTTCTGGATCATGGCCATCCTTCATGTTCCGAGAAAGCTTAAAATCAAAATATAATGGGTTGCAGCCATAAGAGATACAGGGCTCTGTTTTTGTAAAGAGCAGAAGTTCTGTAGGCCATTGGAGAGTTGTGCGGCCATCCTTGCTTTGTACATGGAGAAAAGGCAATGGTTTAGATTTCACATCATGGGGACATGCTTCTCTTATAAGCCCTTGCACATTTTTGCTCACTCTTCTTGTTTCGTCTGAAGATTTTTCTCTCTTCTCCGTTCTCGAGTTGGGATTAAGACTCACTGGACTGTTTTGCTCACTTGGCTCCAGTGATGGAAACTCATCCAGACATTCAAATAGCCTGGTATCACTGTGCTTGGAAATGTTTGGTGGGCCGGAGGAAGAATTTGCTTGGCATGCGTGATCAATGTAGCTTTCTGAAGGGTTCTTCAGTGTATTTCTGGTTTCTTTTCCTCTAATGGAAGGAGGAAAATCCATATCTGAAAGATAAATGTTAGATTTAGAGAAGGAAGCATGAATGCCAGTCGAACCTTCTATTGTTTCATCAATAGAGTCATTTGTGTCTTGCAAAATGTGAGAGCTTATGGAGAAGGTATTATGTAAAACACTTTCCAGATGGCTTGATGAGATGTTTATATCTTTTTCCTTAGTGAGGTGTGTACCTTCATTTGCAAACCTAGGGCATTTGCATTTCTCCACAGTTTGTTTAGTTTTATAGATGGGTGACTTGTTACAATCATGGGTTTCTTCTGTGTTCTCACTGAAAACTGATGCTGAGGATTCTAATTTTACATGCACTTTTTTGGAAAAAGAAAATGATACTCCTGTCCTGTGATTTGCATTACCGAGATCTGAAGATGTTTGTGGTACACGATTCCCAAACAAATAAAGTCTGTCTGTCTGTAGCTGGTGTCGATTTGGCACAGTAGACCGCTGTTTATCAGAAATGCTTCTGGGGAGATTTTTCCCTTTAAGGAGAAGAGCACTCTTCATGCATGATACTTTTCTGCCATTCTTAACTGGGAAAATTCCTTGCTGGAGTTGCTTTTCTATGGCTACCCTGGGGGCTTTGTATGCTGGTCCATTTCCAGAAGTACTGTAAATATAATAAATATTAAAATGATTAAGAAATTAGATTTGAAGACTTATCTACATGTGAACATTTCATAGAATTTCTATGATGGGTTATGCTACTATTTATGAACTATGTTTACTACAATATAACCATTTCACTGTGCTTATATATGTCAGCATATCTTTTTTATTGTGGCTAGTTCTAAACTGCATCATTTAAATGTGGATTTTTTTTTTTTTTAATTAACAAAAGGCAATAGCAGGTAAATATGTTAGTGCTGCAAAAGAAAACAAAGTATTTCATTTAGATCACAATATATGTCCTCTAGAACGTATCAATTTTTTTGAAAGAGTTAATATTTTTTCACAAAAGTTGTCAATCAGTGCTTCACATTAAATAAGAAATCAAATGGAAATAAAAGTCACTTCCAAAGTATAAAAATATATCTTTAATTGTTTTTTTTAAGTTTTGGCATTTTGTCATTTTTATTTCCTCAGTTTTAATATCCATTCATGTTTGCTTTCTTGCTTCCTTTTGAAACAGGGGGGTTAGTTCTTTCTTTATGACTTGTTGCTATTTTGACAAATTATAATAAATGCATAATAAAGTGAAACCTTTACAAAGCCCTCCTTATATCTTCAATTATCTTGAAATCTTTTCTTTTGCTTCTTATTCACCAAAATATTTTCTTTCTACCTTTTGTGCATATATATGTTTTATCTTTTAATAGCTTTTTAAAGAGGATTCATTCTATTGAGCATAATTAGTAATTCAATCGGAAAACTGAAAACAGCAATAGTGTAAGGGACAAAAGTCTTTAAAATTTCTCTTTAATGTTTTCTGTATAAAACCTCTACTACAAAACAAGGCCTTAATGGGGGAAGGCAATACAAACTACGTCAATGATCTATTGTTCGCTTTGAGCTGAATTTCTTTTCCTTTTCTTTTTTCACACGCTTAGATATGTGTATTTGACTTATTTTTTGTATTATGTTTTTATTTCATTTTCATTCAGCCATTTCTTGCTGAAGTTATAATACTAAAACAACTCATACTTTTTGTACGTGTAGTTAAATTTTAATGGAGAGGAGTGCTCTCTGGGCCCTTGGTTTGAGAAATTCTTTCTTATTGCCTTCACCTGTGACTATTTGGCCAATCGGCATAGAAATCTGGAGTCACATTTCTTTTGTCCACCAAATTTCATGTACTTTGCTTCATTGTTTTTACATGTTTAATACTGCAGGGTCATATTTAATTAGCCTCCATTTATTCAATTTTGAAATGAATATGCTTGAGTACTTGTATGATTTTATAATTTTTACTTTTTATTTATATATTTGATTATATTTGTTATACAGACTATTGTTTTATTTATAATATATACTTTTGTTATAATTATTATTATATAATACATTATATCTATAATATCTTACCAGATCATAGTTATAGATTGATTACTTTTGGTTATTTTTAAGCAGCACTGTTGGATACTTTCAACTTTATTCAGCTCAGACACATCTTCTCAGATTTCTCTGATTATTGCTTCTTCCCTGTCCTAGTTTCTTGTCCTGAATTTATTGGCTCACCTGAAAATATCTTCAGGTCTTATTATTTATCTCAATACTTCAGTGTCTTTAGTCTTTTTCTCTAATTCAGAAAGAATTTCTTATTTTTAATATCTATTTGACTGATTCAATTTTTTACTATGTCTAATCTGTTGTTTACTACGATCATATGGATTTTAATTTACAGGCAATAATTTCATCAACTATTCAATCTTTACTAATTTCAGATTGTTCTCCATAAAATAATGGCTGTAACTTTAGAGTTACAGCGTTCCCTTGAATTGTACAGAAACTAAATTTAGAAATGTTATAAAAATATATTCTGTTTTTTATAGTAAATATTTCAACACAAAAACTTTCCTCTTATTCATCACATTAATCTCCTTTTTTGAATCTTTTAAAAATGTTTTTTAGTGAGTATATTTAAGTATATTTAATATGCAAAATGAAAAAATACTCTAAGATTTATGGTTTATTGAATATTTCTTTTAAACATAAAGGAAAGTAGGAAGCATTGAGGTTTACTATAGTTACAGGTCTCTGAAAGTACCTAGAGATAGAAGGATGGAGTCCAGAAACAACTGCAGCACTGAATTTTGCCTCAGTGCCAGAGATTTTTTTCCATATTTGCAGCCGCATTTTGGATTAAATAGAAACTATAATTCTGTATTAAATGACCTTCTGTACAAACTTCATTCAATCTGATATTTGCACTAAACAGCAGAAATTATTCCGAAAGCCTGGTGTATGGTTATTATCATTCTATCCCTCCTAATTCCATTATGATGCAAATATTTTACTATTTTTATATTCTCTCTACATACTTTTTCCTTAATAATATTTTGCTTATTATGCTAATACTGTTTTGTGCATTTTCTTGCTTTGATTTATGTTAGTCTAGATGTTCTTTTCTGTATTGCTGCTTTATTTTACCATTTATCCCTCTAATGTGCAAGCTTCTTCCTTTTATATTCTTTTAAATATTTTTAAAGCTCTGTGATCTTATTGTTTTTGTATTATATATTTTTTCTTGTCTTTAATTCTCATGCTCACTTTACAATCCAACATATTTTTATTATTATATTATATATATTATATAAAATATAATATTATATTGTTGCACATTTTAACATTTATCCTCATTATTAATCTTGTATACCTCTTATTGTCATACTTAAACTTTTGATCTCACTGCTGACAATTTCCTTTATGTTAAATCTAATTTATCTTTATTATTTTGGAAAAATTCTAATTCTTGGCAACTCAACACATGCATAATCTAAAAGTATACTTTTCTAACAGGAAATAAAACACATCGAAACAACATGACTTCTTTACATGATGTAATTTCTAATGTCTCACATTATCCAGCTCTTATATAAGGAACTTCATATTCTCAGAATCAGTGGTCCTTCAATTGTTGAAATATGGAAAAATGTCCTTATCAAGGTGCACCATACTTAGATTTACACATATAGAAGTTTACAAACAGAGCACATCTCCCTGCATACAATAACTGGTCTTGCAAGAAACCAAATTATGTCGAACTACCCAAAAGATGGCCAAAATTTAATGCCTTTTATAAGATCCATTAACAATTCCTGCCATCAGTTTACAAATCAGTCTGATTCACATATTCTTACTGCTAGTAAACTCACCTCTTTTCTCCATTGAGTTATGAAAAAAATCTTCTTGTTACCTATATCATCCTACTCTTAAGCCCTCATTATGAGAATAAAAAACAAAGAAAGGTAATCTAGAAGAGGAGTAATACATAAAGGTGATTCTTTTTCTTTTTCATTTTATTTCTTACTTTCCTTGTCTATTCAGCTGCCAAAATGAAAATATTAAATAATTCTATTGTGACTTTCCTTAGGCTATAGCCTGCTTAAGTGAGAGAACAATTGTCTGCGAGGCAGATGTTAGGTTGTAGAAAAGAATGAAATAATTTCTCTAGCTCCAAGCTGGAAAGCTGAACACCTATTGTTTTCCTAACAATGACTGAGACATATGGAATCTGCCTACTCCATAGAGGAAGTGCTTAAGTTTGTATTTGTTTAGTTAATAAGATTTCTAGAAGGACAGCTCAACCTCAGTAGGGTGGATATTTTAATTTGTTGTAATTTGGAAGACACTTGGGTAGCTCTGCAAACTTGTAACTTTTAAACAAAAGCATTATCATCATCACTATCATGATTATCAAAGTTCCTCTGATCCTTTGTCTATTTCTCCCAAAAGAAAATATGGAATGGGTGAGTAGAAATGTAAAAATGTGACAACCTTCATAATAACAAAAGAAAACCCAAAATTATGTTTATCAAGGTTTCTAAGATTTTCTGTCGTGCGTCCTTAAAAGACCTGTCTGAAAGGTGTTTTTCTATATTGAGCCTTGTTCTGTTTTTTATAATCTGACATATTGCACTTCATAATTAATCATTCAGTAATTAACAGCTTCTCTAGATTTTTTTTCCTCTAATAACCATTAAACGTTTCCTTCTAAGTTCTGTTTTGACAAGGACTGTCTGATATTTTACTGACAATGGGTTCAAAACATATTTTAAGATCCTCATGGTGTTGGCAAATAAAAAGCCAGTATCAAATGTGTGTCCTATTTCTATGATTTTATAAGACCTCAGAGCATGCATGCATTTTTGTATTAACCTCACCTCTGGATACACATTTTTCTAACATTTATTTTTTCTTCATATCAAATTTCCCACCTATTTTTAATCTGATTATATTTCATGTATTTTCATAATTTAAATTATCTTGATAACATGTGCAAATACATAAATATATGTAAGCTGAATACTAACTCATACACTACTCATAACTGATCTTAAAAAGTAAATATTTTCTTAGAATCAAATTTGAGGTCTAATTTTATGATATAATAATTGAGTCGTTCACTTCCAAATTTATTGTATATTGTTTTTCACTTAAATGACAGGAGTTTAAATTCTGGCACAGAGATATAAATGTCACAACTCACCAGATTGCTGTCAACTACATTAATTAACTATATTAGTGTTCTACATTATGATTCATATGAACATAAATAACAATCTGAAAATTTAATTGAGTTTCAGGTAACAATCTCCTCACTTTGAAATATCCAGCAATCCCAATCTTATATAAAATTGCTATTTTTCAGTTATGAAAATGTGTTTGTGTATCCTTATTATAATTATAATTTAAAAGCTAAATTTCACTGCATTAATTACATCTTGTTTGTCCAGACAATGCTAGTGTCATTTATTCTATATTCAGGTGTGTGCAGGGAAATGTACAAAAGATTTATTCCCTCTTAAAAAGATTGATTGTTATTTATGGTTTTAAAATTATTATAACAAAACTTAAAATAATTACTAAAGAGCTATATAGGTCAATTGAAATCAAATGGATAGAATAAATGCTAGTATATTAGAATCATTCTTGGATCATTTCATTAAAGAGTACATTAAATTAATGATATTGGGAAGAAAAAACATCAGATACCAAAGTGATTAATTTATAAACCTTTAACTATTAGGAACATTTGCCCTAAGACATATTTGTTGATTAACTATAATTTACTTATGTTACTACAGTGAACCAAGTAAATTGATCATTGAACTTTCCTCAGAGGTCGAAGAGAATTTTGAGCCATCTGAGACACCCCTAATTTTTACCATTCAGACTGTTGCTTCAACTCAGCCAGCTCATGGAGTCGTTTAAGTGCCTTTTCTTGTTTCTTCTCATCTTTCCATGACTTGGAAGCTACATTTCGAGCAAATTCCCGCTGCTTTAATTCTTTCAGTCTCTGTAGACAAAGAACAACAAAAAGGATGCTATAAATAAGTAATATATTCTTTTACATCCACAATGCCCCTTGCTAAATATTGTTTTGGATAGCAGAGGTGATTTCTGGATAGGAAGAGTAAAACCACCCTCTCCTTCGATGCTATTCTCTGCTCCAAGATAAATTTAGTTGTCAACTGGGTTATTTATCAAAGCTTGTCACAATCACCACAGAAATGTGCTGCAAAGCTGGACCTAGTCTTTGCTGGCATTATCTTGGCTACATAAATGTAATAATCTGTGTGCCTGTAAAAATATAAATGGGGAAAATGTGCAATTATGAATGGATATGAAGGGAGAGGAAGTTATGGGGTGTACTTCCTTCTACCCACAGCCCCCATCCCTCTCACTTGTAAAAGATACTTAATCTTATTTATAAAAATTGATGTTATTATATACATTGGGTGAAACGAGCTTGTTTTGGTGAAGACCATCTGTTATTGTGAAAGATTTAATGTGATTCTTAACTTTTTTTCTGGCATTGCTATTTATCCAATGCAGACTTCTATATTTTATCCAGGAAAACAAACATGGGTCAGAAATTTAAACTCAGAACAGAGGTTTGGCCTTGTTTGATTTAAATTAACCTACCACTTCTTTTAATTAATCTTTTCTCTAAAACAATTGGATTACATGCAAATTGGATTATACTCATTACCTGTTTGGATTTCTACTTCAGAATCTGCCACTAAGCACACCTAATATATTGAACAAATTGAGAAACAGCTACGATCAAATGAGCGTCTTGAAGTTTGGGGTTTATTTCTGAATTAAAAGTATATATTAAGATTAGCCTCTCTTAATCCATACAAAGTGACTTTAAACTGCCTGAAATCGGTGTCCATTTAATTTGTTTTCATTACCCAGATCAACTATAAAAGATGTTTTTCAGGAATGACAAAAATCACATAGCTATCAGGTGGGGTAATAATGCTGTAGTGGGCTATTTCCTACCCACAGGGCAAGGGCCAAGACCTTTCATGATCCTTAGCTTTGCTCTTGAAAGGAAATATGCTCTTGGGAGATGGTGGCCAGATAACTGCTTCTAGGCTAAGTATCTGAAGAAGGAGGCAGACCAGTCTTCCAAATAAAGACTATTCTGAGCTCAAAGAACAAGAGTTTCACGGAACTAGAAACAGCCACAGGGAGAACAGTGGTGTCAATCTGAATTTAAATTTTGCCAAAAACTTCAGAGCCTTCTAAAAAATGGAAAATTTTAAGAAATACAATTATAGCCCTTGCATTATCAGGGGGAAAAATGGGAAACAAAAGGATCAACAACTTTCTGGAGTTGATAAGCAACAGAGAGTCCAAGTCTTAGAGGGAAGCCTTGGTGAGAAGACAGAGAGGGGTTTATAAAAATCTCCATTTCTACTTAGCCTTCTACTCACAGTTCCTCAGTCTGCAAATGTATAATAATCTAATTTTTGGAGTGAAGGCAAAGACATTTTGAAAACTTTCCTCCACAAGTTAAGAACCCATGAAAAATGCACTTCGACTGTGTCAAAGAGAGATGTCTACTTTGGTAAAGAGGAGAGGGAGTTTTTTAAACTCTTAGTTACTATAGAACATAAAATATATATTTAATATTTGATATTATTAGTATATAAAACCTGAAAAGCCCAAGAGAGGATATTGATTCCTTTACTCACTACATCTGATATTTGACTCTCATTATTGGAATCTTGTTTAAAATTTCCAGATATACCTATGTCTTTCATTAGCCTCCTAGATTCCTGGACTGAACTCCTATCTCTGAGTTATAGAAATGATTGAGAATTCTGTCTTGTTCATCCAACAACAAATACTTTTAATTCATACTATGTAATATGGATATAGCAATTTACAAATCAATTATTTTCCCTTCAAGGGAGACAGATAAGTGAACAGATACTTATATAAGATAGTATTGACTTTCTTAACAGGGAAAATTAAGAAACAGCTACAATCAGAAAACTGGAAGAAGAGATTTTGTTTAAAGACATCTAACCACAGATTTGACTTAGTCAATGCTGAGTGCTCAAGACTGCACAGAGGGAAAAAAAAAATCCCTGAGATCTACGAAGGAATCTCAAATTTCGGCATACTCATTAACAGTGCATGTGTATTTTTTTCTTGGCCTGAAACTACTGCAGGTCAAGAAAAGAACCAACTGAAAGACTAGCAAGTAAGGTGCCTAGCATCTATATAGAGTCAGTAAAAGTGCCATTTCTCACCAATAAAATTGGAAAAGCTCACAATACATTGAATATTAATATCAGAAAGGTCCTGCTTCAGTAAAGAGTAATTAACTATTAATTGAATGCTACTTTGGATTTGCCTAACAAATCATAAAAGCAAAAACTAAACTTGATTCCAAGTAGTGTAGCTGTCTTTCAGAACCCAACTCAAGAATATTCATACTAAAATGGTTGGCAAACAGGGAAAAATTAATGACATCTAATATCTAATTAAAGATTATTAGGCATGCAAAGAACCAGGAAAACACAGCTAAAAACAGGGAAAATAATCAACCAATCAAGACCAATACAGAACTGATGCAAATGCTAGAATTGGCAGAAGAGTGAAATAAGACAGTTATAACTGTATTCCATATGTTCAAAAAGTAGAGCAGAGATGGTAATCTATTGGACAATTGCGTAATTGGTGTCTCTGAAGAAGGAGGATGGAATATTTGCATATATAATGGATGAAAATTTTTTGAAAACTCTAAACCCACAAATCTCTCAACAAACCTCTAGTTCAAGAAACATGAATTAAACTACATCCAAAGCTCATCGTAATCAAAATTTTCAAAAATAAGGGGGAAAAAAGTGGAATTTTAAAAAATATCCATAGAGAAATGACATATTTCTGTAGAGAAGAACAAATAGTAGAATGGCAGAATAATTCTCATTGGAAATAATACAAGTGAGAATACAGTGAAGCAACAACATCTTTAAATTTCTGGAAAAAAAAATTAAAAACTTGTCAAAGTAAAATGTCATACCCAGTGAAAATATCTTTTTAAAAAGAAAGCAAAATAAAGATGTTTTCAGACAAAACAAATTAAAAGAATTCAACAGCAGCACATCCATGTGATAAACACTAAAGAATACCATTAGGTAAAATGAAGACAATACCAGAGAGAAATACATATCTATGCAAATGAATGAACACCAGAAATGGTAATTACAGGATAAATAACATATTTCTTATTATTTAAATATATTTAGACTGTTTAAATAAAACCAATAGCTATGTTTTGGGGGGTAACAAATTTATAAATGAAATGTTTGACAATAAGCATAAAGTCCAGGAAGGAGAAAATGTCATAAAATGTCAAAAGGTCTTATTCTATACATGAAAAGGTATAATAACAATTGAAGGTAGACTGAGATAAGTTAAAGAAATGTATGTACTATATACCTTACAGCAACCATTAAAATAATAAAATAAAGGGTTTTAGCCAATAGAACAACAAAAAAAGCATAAGGAAACTATTAAATTTATTCAATCCAAAAGAAGGCAGAAGAAAGTGAAAAGGCAAAATAGATAGGACAATTTTAAAACAAACAGCAAGATAAGAACGATTGTCAGGGCCAAGAGGATCGTGTCAGTGGTATTGCTGATAAAGAAGAGAAGGTTTGATGGTGAGACACCCAGTTGGAAGAATGAACAAGAGGCAGACATGAGTGCACTTCTGCTGGGAAGTGCAATTCTATTGTGTGCACTTCTGCCTCACTTTCTATGCAGAAGAAGAACCTTCCTTTCACAATCAGCAATATCGCTGACACTTGATGTAGCCGACATGATCCGCTCAGCCCTGACAACAATAATCTAATTAAACAGACATTGGTCTAAACCTTGGCAACAGCTCAAGACAAACATATTTCAGGAAAAAAAATTGCTACCTCACAATTTGTAAAGACCTGTAGAGAGCTCAACAATTAGTTGTTTATCAGGAGGGACTCAAGGTGAACAGGTTAGAGCAGGCGAGAGGTTGAAACTCACTGGAAGAGGGAGGGCTGAAGACCTAACAATAGGGGAAATGAAACAAAGCATCAATTTTCTAGAGGTGTTTGGATGGCAGACAACATCTTGTAGGGGTTAAGAGAAGGATTCTAAAATCAGTCAGACTTGAGTCTGTATCTTGTCTGTCAATCACTAGCTTTGAGACTCTGAGAAAGGTACTCAGTCTTCCCTAACTTCAATTTACACATTTGTGACTTTACAAATCATCAGTACTTACCTTGTAGACTTCTTGGAATTATTATTTCAGTTAGCAAAAGTAAAATGTTTGGCACAACACCTGATATATAGCAAATGCTCAATGAGTATGAACTATTATTACTTTTAGAGGTAAGACATAGTCAGATTTTATGAAACTCTGGGAAGCAGGAAGAATAGAAGCTCTTGATTTAATTGGCAATGGGAAGCCATTCAGATCAATAGATTCATATTATTATTGAAAACAGAGCATTCGAGTGATTTTCATCTGGATAGTTTTACAAAACTGGTAGATGTCTTATTTTCTAAAGGAGAAGACAGAAAAAAGAAGCATGCTGGGTACATTTCTCACCCTTGTCTGGAATAATTATAACATTTAATTGAAACATTTGTAATTTTTATAAGTTTAAGATTATATATCACTAGTGAAAAATTATAAAATTTGGATTAAAGTTTGATTTGTTGTCAGGCTCTTCTTTGATAAATCATATTTGCAGTTTGCCCTTAGGTATTAAGATTATCCAAAATGAATCTTAGTCAGGAAAGAGGGTAAAAGAATGGGCATCTAATATTTCCTAGAGGGAAATTAGGACATATAGGTAATGTCCTTCTATCTTTTAAAGGCATTTAAAAGAGAAATTACAGAGCAGATGGTCTTTATGGTCCTGAAGAGAGGCAACCTGCCATGGTTTTTGCCCAGATCAAAAGCAACACAATAAAGAACTGATGCAGGGGTCAAGTTAAAGAAAGAAAAGTAGTCCTCATGTATCTTCTCCAGCTTTCACAATGCATTTTATCCTCTCTCAGCAGTAAGTGAAATAAGGCTTATGGAGACATATTTGCTAAAATCCATTTATGAAATATTTGGAATTTCATTTCCTTCTCATATTTATTTTAAAAGCACAAACTAAGTAATGTTTATTTCCCCACTTGCCAACATGAATGCTTGTCGCTTGCATGGCAAGTGGAATTCAGCCGTGAATAAATAAATGAAGAAGCGAATTGATCAGGTCAGCGAGTCTCCATGTGTTTGGAACGGCAGTGCTCTCAATATTACTGCCTGCCAGGCAGAACATGCATGTGAACATCTGCACGCTCCAGCAACCTCTCTCAGTCACCATCACTGAAGCAGAACACACATGTGAAAGGAATTTACTCGAGTGTATCTAGTTTTCCTTTCTTAAATAGAATAACTCCTTCCATCCTGCACTTTCATCCATAGATCCTAGGGTACTTTGCAGGCATTAATGTTCTTTACAATAGAGCAAATCCCCAATGCAAAAGGTCAAAATTATTAACCTCATTTTAGAGATGAAGAAACAAACATATAGATTAAATGACTTGATCTATACCAAAGGATACACCAAGAAAAGAACTGTAACTTGAAAACAGAATGTCTAATATCTATGAGTTAAGGAAAAGTCAGGAAAAAATATATAAGATTCTAAACATTTATAATGGTTTCATCTTGTGAAGTTAAAGGTCTATCCAGTTTGAGGATATTATTCATTGTTTGGAAAAGTTTTTATCAAAATGTTTTGGAAGACATTTATAGATCATTAACTGTAATCTAGAACAGGAGAGGGTATAATTTGAACAATATGATCAATATATGAGAATTAAATTACATAAAAAGTCCTTATTTCTCAGAAAAATTCTCCATGTTGAAATGAGACCTTCCTTATTTTCTGCATTTTTGCTTGCCATTGTCTTTCATGTGATCTGGTAGCTATATAAACACAGATAGTGAAATGAACTAAAGTTCATTTAGTCTCCCATAAAGTCTCTCATAAAGTCTCACATCTTAGAAGCTTCAGTTCAGGCTCCACATCAGGAAAACTTCCCTGCCGTGATCTGGAACGAATGCACCTGAGCATATTCCCTCTGACAGATTCCTTGCTCCAAGGACCAATCATTCCACAAGCAAGTTAGAATGGGTAGGAAGAAATGACATTCTGCTTCCATCCTTTTCTTCACAAGTGTTAACTACTTTACAACGGGATCTGGAGAACTCTTACACATGCTGAATCATGAATTGCTGGACTCTAGTTGCTAATAATCAGCCCATTGCGCTTTGGCAGGCAGGACTCGGAGCTTCCTTGTCAGGTTAATTTCTGGTCTTCTTAACTGGCTGAGCCCAGCATTTAGGAGAGATATAGTCCAGCCTGAAGACACCACTGTTTCAGTATTAGTTTGGTGATGTTTCTAGATTCTAGGGCAACCTGGAAAAGCGGTTCATGTAAAAGAAACTTTTTTGTAGCCTAAAATACCCTGGAACACTTCCATGGCTGAGGAAGCGGTGTGTACTCAGGTGCTTAAGTTGTGTCCCAGGCAAGCCACCACTTCCAAGGCCCAGGATCTCCTGAGAAGTCCTGAATGGCAAATGGACAGCTCTTCTGAGAAGTGACCCAAATTCTTCCACTCAGATTCGAGATCTAAGTCAGTTACAAAAAAAGGCATAAACCTTTGGTTAAACTGCAAGGTTTATTTATTTTCTGCAGCATGGCATAACCAACGCTTAAGTTTGTTGTGCTTTGGAAAGCCATATTATATCAGGCAAGAATATAGCTGATAATATCTCAACATCAGTATCTCTACTGACTATTGTGAAGTAATTCACAGCATTACAAAGAAAGTCCTTTGGTAATAAGTAAATGGGAATTGCTGTTCAGACTGGGTTAGTAGAAGTCAAAGGGCTTTTAATCTCTACCCTTCTCCATCTTCGTAATGTGATAAGAACACACCTGCCACATTCGAACAGTATTAATTCCCATGAAGTGTCTGCAGAGAGCATGTTCAGGTCTGGAGAAACTCAGCATTTCTGAAATGAACTAGTGGAAATTCATTATTTAAAGATTATGACTTGAGTAAACATTTCTTAACAAAGACTAATACTTCGTTAAGAAAGTCTCAGAAAAAAACAATTTTTCATTTTATCACAGTCTAGATCATGAAGAATAAGTTCAATGTGAGAAACACAAGAAAAATTCTAGGCCAGGAAAACCCAGACACTTTTCTTCATACAACAAGGTTTCAAAATGATCACTATTTCCTTAGGGAAGAAATGGAGAGTGCCAGAATATTATGTACATTCTTTATAGCCTGCTATAAAAATTACTTATAGTTTATCTTTGAAGTGTTATTCAACCAAAAAATGTTCAAATAAATTTTACAAATCTCTATCTTTTAGAAATACTTCCAAAAGTATCAAAATGAAGAGTTAGAATGGGTATCAAAAGTGAACTGGTAAGGATATTTTTCTGTGTCTTTCATTTCTATCTCTAGCACTCCTGCCTGTCAGTCACATGTGGATGAGACCGAGGCCTTGAGGGAATCTTTTGTTTAGTTATTTTTAAAGATCAAGAGAGTTAATCACATTCCTGTGGGAAAGTTTAGGAAATAAATGTTTCTGCACTAAGCTTGAAGAGTCTAAAAAGTTAATCTTCAGAGAATCCCATGGCAAACCTCTGCTCTCCCAGAAGACTGTGTGGTTGCTGTCATGACACCATCTTTATTTGTCAGGTTATTATCTGCTCTGCAGCATTCTTCCCCAGCTGTGCGACTGCTTCACAGTTACCCCTCCCCATTCAGTTCATAAGGAAAACTTAACCTAACGCACTCTGACCCATCCATCCAGCTGTTTCTTTAAGAGCAACTTCTTGTATTTCAGCATCTTGCACAACCTAACATTATATTGATTTTTAAAAGCTCTTTCAATTTCTACTTCATCCTCCCCACTCTTTCATACCCTACTTTCGGGTCAGTGATGCCTGCTGAGAATATTGCAGGCAGAAGTATTTAATCTGCACACACCTGCAAACTCAGACTTAGTGAAGAAAGTGTTTTTGAGATTTCCTCAATTTTCTGTCTAAAATAGAACTATCTTTTGAAATAGAACTGTCTTTGAGAAGAAACTATTAAAATAGAGGTAGGAACAGAAATGAGAAATTAATGTAATCTGACTCTGGTGTAAATTTGAATTTTGGATCATATTACATTTTTTTTTTTAAGCTGAAGATAGTAATGAGTCAAGCTATGCATGTCAAAAACTTGGCTATAGTGGTTTAATCAAATAAGTTTATTTTAAACTTAACCAAGAATCTATATTCAAGCATACCACAGTATGTATACCTTCTCCAGGAAGTTCGCAGATCAATCTCTTTTTAGCTTTCAGTTTCTTCCCGCTTAAACATGTGGCTTTACCCTCCTGGTTGCAATATACCTGAGAAATATCAGGTATCAAAACTACATTCCAAGTAGGAAGAAAGACGAACTAAGGACAAAAGCCGACAGTATTTTTTTTTTCTTAAGGCCTTTGGAAGCTGCGCCAAGTAGACTTTATTTGTATATCGTTTGCTAGAGGGATGTCACATACTATTGGCATTTAAGTACAAGGTGTGGGAAGTCCAGATTTTTAGCTATGTATATGGTCACCTCACAAATAAATCTGGATTTTGTCAGTAAGGAGAGAGGGTGGAAGGGACATCGAGTAGGTAACCGGCAGTGTCTGCCCTACTAAAGTTGCTAACTGTTGCCAAAAGGGATGGCTAGCATTAGTGTTCTACCAAGTGCACTGCTCTTTCAAATACAAAATCCCTCTACAAGCTCTAAGTCATTGGGCTGCAAAGCAGGATACAGAGAAATTTCCAGATCATTTTATTCCACATTCATATAGAGGCCTTAATTAGAAATGACTGGTTCTCTCAAAAATATTTGGAGTCGATTTTCTACTTAGGTATGTAGCGTTAGAAGTAGGAGACAGCAAGAAGGCAGGCTAAGGCCCTTGGGTCAAATTTGGCCCTCAGGCTGTTTTTGTAAGCAAAGTTTTTTAGGAACACAGTGACAAGAAAAAAAGTTCTGAGATGTTCTAAATTAAATTACAACGGCAAAAAAGTGAGAGTAAGAGACGAAACTGTTAACCTGTTTACCAGCTCTGACAGAAGGCTGCTCACATTCCTATATTTCTGTTGAAATTTAAGATTAATTTCCAGGTGACTATTTCCACAGTTATCCAAAAAAGAGAGAATAGCCAGGTGCCACAGACCCCTCAAGAGCCTCCACTTCTTATTTATACCTGAACTTTCCAATCTGCTGCCCACGGCGAATCCACAGGAGTGGACACTCTCTCCTTGTGGATTCTGCACCTATCCTAGAGCTGGCCCCACTTCAGCTCCCCACCACCGCCACCTACCCAATATATAAAAACTCAAAAACTCCAGGACGGAGGACACATTGTCTTTTCACCTAGCCATGCAGTTGGTGGTTCAGACTTCATGCCCCAGGATCTAGTCTTTCTTGCTAGCAATACCTGGTACATTGTTTCTTTAAGAAAGACTTTCAGCCATGAAAGCTATATTTTGTCTAACAAGAGCCATGCACTTTAGTTTACAGCTCATCTTTGGCTACTGGCTACTTTTATGCTAATGGCAAAGTTAAGTCCTTGCAGCAGAGACCATGTAACTCACAGAGTCAAAAATATTCACTATCTGACCCTTTACAGCAACTTCGCCAACCCCAGTGAGTGAAACAGCTTTGTTCTTTATAGTTTAAAATGAAGGTAGGTGGTTAGTTCTATATTTACATACTATATGGGATATTTTCCCAGAGAGAAATAGCTAGGTCAAGAAAAAAAGGAGATAGTGGTAGAAGAAAGATGCATTTGGAAGAAAAAACCAGTTTCATTTAACTGACAGCAATAAATTTAAAACTCAAGAATCCAGAACTACCAGTGCTTAAGGAATAACTTTTAGTATTACTATTAAGATATTGACTAATCTTAGCTTTAACATTCCCAACTTCCTGTGAGAAGTCTGACTGAATCAGCCTGACTTTGCTAACAAATCAAACCCTGAATATTCTCACTGAATGGGATCCCACAGAGATATTAAATGCACAGCTAATTTTCAGAACTCAACAGATTGAATCGACTCTTATTTCAAATGTTTCAGTGGCATTGTTCACAGAAAACAACATTAAGCAGATATGAGATTCATGGTCTTTTCTATACTTTGTCTATCTTTGCATGAAGGTACCGCTGAGCAAATAAATAAGGAAAATAAGGATAATTAAGTCAAGAGTGTCTGGATGTTCCAACAACAAGGATCATAGTATTTGAAAAACACTAAAATGACTCATTGGTTTTGGTGTTTTCACGTATATGCGTATATATAATTATATATATAAACATATATATATATTGCAAATGAAACTGATAAGTAATACTTTTATTCCGTTTTGAAAGTATAACTCCATTTATTAAGTGCATTGTGGGAGACTATGTCACATGCTCATTGCTAATTGCAAGAGCCTGGGGAACCAAGATTTTAGCTGAGTATATATTTGAGAAAAAATGGATTTTAGGCAAGGCTGTGCAAGCATCTTCTCCTTTAATTTGATTCTTCATTTCTTTATCTCTTTAAGTAAACTAGATTTTTATTTATTTTTAGAGTAGAATTATTTTCAAATTTTTTATTTGCTAGACTATAAAAACAAATTTTTCCATAAGTTCACTTTAGTTATTTTCTCAGTAATTAGTGCCTCTTTGACAAGGAAATATTTTATTAGAAATGTATTATTTTTATGATTAAAATTATTTGAAAAATCTTTCAACATGCATAGCTATTACTACTCAAAAATAGCATTTCATATGTTCTTTATTTTAGTGATTGCAAAAGCTTCTTGGAAAAGTATTCCAGATGAATGTATTATCACTAAGATCAAACTTTTACTTTAATTTGAAGTGATAAGATACTTCATAAATCTTAAATTTTCAACACATTGAGTCACATTTTTTCAAAATTAGTCATTCTCAGATTTTTCAGTAAAAAATAACAATTAAGCAGAATATAAGTGTGCCTCTATGCAAATTTATAACATTTGTATAAAGTTTGGCTCAGGTTTAAACGACTTAAACATTCAATGAATGTTATTCTTTATTTTTAAAATGTTATTATGACAAAGAATATTTTTAATTATGTCTATATCTTTTCTAACACTGTATGCATTATTTTTTGTGTTTTATATCTCTAAATATATTTATTACATAAAACTTTTAGTTTGAAATGCAGAAGCACTAAGAAAGGCTGCTTAGATTCATTTTGACTTAAAAATAAAATAACCTCATTTATAAAGACTACAATGCAATCATCGAAGAGCCCCATTTTTTTCACTTTTCAAACTAACAAATTCATAATATTTTATAATATAATATCCAGTAGTACTGGGTATTTGAGAAAACAACACATTCATTCACTCTTTAAACTGATGCAATTCCTCCAGAAGGTATTTTGGCAATAGCAATTATATTTCCATATGTACCATCCCCCTGACTCAGCAGTACCACTTCTAGAAATATATCCCTTACATATAATTACATCTCTGAACAAAGGCTGCTTCTTGTAATATCGACAGAA
>NW_006494610.1:1818078-1826035 GCF_000325575.1 Pteropus alecto
TAAAAAATAACAATTAAGCAGAATATAAGTGTGCCTCTATGCAAATTTATAACATTTGTATAAAGTTTGGCTCAGGTTTAAACGACTTAAACATTCAATGAATGTTATTCTTTATTTTTAAAATGTTATTATGACAAAGAATATTTTTAATTATGTCTATATCTTTTCTAACACTGTATGCATTATTTTTTGTGTTTTATATCTCTAAATATATTTATTACATAAAACTTTTAATTTGAAATGCAGAAGCACTAAGAAAGGCTGCTTAGATTCATTTTGACTTTTAAAAATAAAATAACCTCATTTATAAAGACTACAATGCAATCATCGAAGAGCCCCATTTTTTTCACTTTTCAAACTAACAAATTCATAATATTTTATAATATAATATCCAGTAGTACTGGGTATTTGAGAAAACAACACATTCATTCACTCTTTAAACTGATGCAATTCCTCCAGAAGGTATTTTGGCAATAGCAATTATATTTCCATATGTACCATCCCCCTGACTCAGCAGTACCACTTCTAGAAATATATCCCTTACATATAATTACATCTCTGAACAAAGGCTGCTTCTTGTAATATTGACAGAATTAAGTATAGAGGGAAAAAATGCTGTTTAATTCCTGAGTCCTTATTTTTAACCACTACTCAAATTGCCTGTGAGAGTTTATTTTGGGGAATGATACACGAGTTATAACCATGTATATAAGCTGTATTGTTTTTGTTCCTTTGTATGAAAGTCTCTTCCTTACTCTCAGTCTTGAAATTAGATGAATTAAAATTAAAAAAAGAGTTAACCATATTAGTTTTGCTGTTTTTGTTGCATTAAGAAATATTTTAGTATTCAGAAAAATTCATCAAACTCAGTGCCTAAAGAATCAGTAGCCTCAAAATTTTACCTTCTCAGACTAGAGTCACATAGCATTACAACTTTTTTTAATGTTTGTAAAATATAAAATAGAGCATCAGTTGATATAAGGCTGTTTTAAGCAATTAAAAATTAAAATTAACAATTTGAGTCAAAGTAAGTGGAAATAGGATTTCAGGAGTTGGGCAAAAAGAAGAGCAGAGCGAGATATAGGCAAGAACAAAGGTAGAATTCTTGGCCTTGGCAAAGATATTTCATGGGGTTCTTTCTATTTCCTTCCTTATGAAGTATTTGACTTGCTTTCACACTTAACTTTCTGAAAAATACCACAAAGATACAACTAAAATGGAATAAGGTATTTAGTTAACGTGATTATGCAATTAACTGAAATTTGTAATTCAAATAAAAACTATCATCTCTGATATCTGAATTGGTTGTTGATTGGAGACAAATTATGCCTGGAGATGAAATCTGTTTGGATAACTCAATTATCAGCAGCTATTTAATGATGCCCTTTATTTACCCTTATTTCATTTAACATATTTTAATCAAATTCCCTAAATATTATTACCCATTTGGACAGAAAAATTTGGACAGAAAATTTTTAATTCTATTAGCAGTGGTTACTTCAGAAGGCCGTACATTTTAATTTTTCTAAACAAAGCCATCTAACCATTAGTTGCTTTACAAATTCTTAGAATAAACATGAAAATCACAAAAAAAGTACACATTATTATTGTTCGGGTTCAAATTATTCAGCTATAAATAAATAGGTAAAATAGCATAAGTAAATACATTTTATATGAACCTTCAAATAAACACTAGTAAGCTGAGAAATATCTACTTTTGAAATTAATACCAGAAATCAGAAAAAAATATAAATACTTAAAATAATCTGCCGAAGATTGAAGTCTTATCAGCAAAGCTTTCATTTCCCTTGAGAATATATAATATTTATGTGTATCATTTATTGTCATGATGGAAAATTGAAAACAATCTAGAAATCCAACTATAGAAAATTAAATAAATTATTATACAGACATTTGATAAAACACATGCCACCAAAAAAAAAAAATTGTATGCTGAGGAAGAATATTTAGTTATTTTGTAAATATGCATTACTCAAAAATACACTCCATTGCTTCCTTCCTTGCTAACACGACCTAATTTTTTTTTAAAGAATCGTGTACCAATTCCTTGAACTCAGATATACATGTGACCCTGATCTTGTCACTGCCATAAATAAAATCCTACAATTTAGCCAAAAGAAAATCATAAGAGACGCAGTTCTCAGTTTCCACGTTCAAATCAAATTGCCTAGTGACTGTGTTCTTCTTTGCAATGTTTTAAAAATATTTAATAATAATATATTAATAAGAGCAAATACATAAAGAGCAAATACAAAATCAGAGTACTATGCACAAGGCTCAGTTAAAAGTGCAAGTATTTTACGCATATTAATTCCTTGAATATTTACCACAAATCTATGATGTAGATAATGTTCCTATCATTCCCATTTTATAGCTAGAGGCAAAGATAGCTAGAAGCACTTGGCAGAAAGGCCAGTGTAGAGGGTGGTTGTAATCAGCTATACTGTGTATCTCTGATGCAAATCTGTCTTGCATACCGATGGAAGAAAATTCTTTCTAGGTAAAAATATTTTGTGCCCTTTTAAATTTCTAGTTCTGTATTTTACTTCCTTTCAACCTTTACATACAGGAAAATGAGATGTTAGGTAAGATGAAGACCATGTTTTTTGCCAAATGTCTCTCTGTAAGTTAATAGCCAGTGGGACTTGGACTTAGACTGGAGGTCTGTGCTTTAGAAAGAAATCTATTAGCTGCCAAGTCTCTGGGGCTGACACTTCAGCTTATCACTATAGCTGAGTGTTTGAAGTTGGCAGGTTCTACCAAAATATAATCATTGTTCTCTATTAAGAAACAAGTTTGAAGGCAGACACTTTAAAGAGAATGCACTTCAGTTCCGCTTTAGATTTTTTTAGCTAACATTCCTTACACACATGCATGCACACACGCCCACCCCTTGTGTTTTCATTTTTACTATAAATATAATATTTGTAATGTAAAAGAAAAAATTACACTGGACAAGCTAAACAAGCAAGGAAGATTGTATTCAAGATCATTGTAATAAAGAAGAGGGACTATTGCAATAGAGAAGAGAAATTGAACACAACCTCACTGAAACAAAAGGATACTGTGGGGAGGTCCGTCAATGTGATTAGGCCATCTGTGCTTACTAATTGTCCTTTATTGAAGTTAGGCTCCTATCCTCTTGCAGAGACTGGAAGAGAGGTGCTTTATTTCCTTCCATGATGACTACATTACAAAGGTATGACTCCCAGTTCTTTAGAAAGACATTTCTGGGCTATAGAGGATTTACATCTCAAACTGGCCGAGAAAGAATTTACCGTTGCAAGTTTTCTAAGGTAAATGCTCAAAGAAGGGGTCGGGAGGAGGTAGCTATCTAAAGTCAGAAAGAAACCTGTTGAAGGTTTAATAAAACTAAGGGGGAACATTAAGGCCAATTTGATCAGTAGTTTGAAAAATGCATTTGTACCAAGAAGAAAGAATTAAAAACATTCATTAACCTTATTTATTGGCAAAGATCCTGTTAATATTTTGGTGTTTGCCCTTTTAATATGTATGCATAATTATTTATAAATGTAAATTTTGTCATACATGCAGTTTTATAGTCTTTTCCATCTCATTCTTATGAATCATAAAACAAATGAATTCAGATGAAAATTTATCTATAATGTCTACAACAAAACAACAATAACAATAGCCCACATGAATTATGAGAATTTTACATGTCGGGCATTATGCTAAGCCCTTTACTTGAAAAACCTCATTTAATTTCCTCCAAAACCCTGTAAATATTATTTGCCTCTATACTCCACTTTTCTTAGATGAGAAAAGAGGATAAAAGAGGCTGAGTAACTTACTCAGAATTATACAACTAACAATCAGTTTTGTAGAATTTATTTGAAGTCCAAGCTGCCTGACCCCAAGCCCCAGCTGGTAATATCTACATTATGTTTTCTCTGATAGATTCTTTATGTACTTTTCAACCCATCATAACTCTCCCTTGAATCATAACATTGCCACCCTCACAGGACCAACACTTTTAAATTATATTTCAAAAGTTATATTTTCCATTTCACATAAACTGTAGTTTTTAAAACATGCATCTATGAAGGCTTTGAAATGTCCATTTGGGATTTAGCATCTGAAATTTAGCATGTCTCTGTACCAACAACATAAAACATCTGCTTTCTCTTTGGTTAACAAGTAAAACCTCTGAGATACAATTCGACTTCAGAAAAATTATTATTTACTAGAGTAGGATTCTAACTAGGAAGTATCTTTTCTTTTCCCAAAGGCACGTGACTTACTATAAGAAAAGCCAATTATGCTCCTTATTGTACTTC
The DNA here is from genome assembly GCF_000325575.1 of Pteropus alecto. Taxonomy (NCBI): domain Eukaryota; kingdom Metazoa; phylum Chordata; class Mammalia; order Chiroptera; family Pteropodidae; genus Pteropus; species Pteropus alecto. Next base: position 1,822,401 of record NW_006494610.1, read on the forward strand.
AGTCCAATTTAATAATTCCCAACTCAGGTTTGTTGCAATTTAGGGTCTTAGAGAAAATCTCAAGGAGTTTTTTATAATGTTACCAATGTCCTCTAAGCAAATTAATTTAAATTCACTTTTAAATAAGTCTGATCCATTACTCTGAGCAGTATAGTGATAAATTCAAGATTAACAAGAAGTGATAGAAACAATTGAGAGTTACCTGGGTCATTAATGCTATTCTGTGAGGCACTGAGCTAGGTGTTGTAGATGAGAGGAGATGAAAAAGATGCTCACACAGCTAAGAGCATGCAAAAGGAAAGGAGATGTGCACACGGTCTCCAAGATGGTTTTTACTTTTTAGTAACAGAAATCTACTAAAACTAGGGCTGATTTCATGGAAGGGTATCAAGGTATCTCAACTCAGAGACCTGGCAGGAAGTGTAGTTAGGCTACAAAAGGGACTGACACTAAGAACAAGAAAACTATGAACTGACAAATTTTATCTGTCAATTGAGGATTTCATGATCTCCCATCTCTTATTCTCTGGGCACATGAATGTCATTTATTTCATCTCTCCCTGGCATTCTTTTCTCTGTTTTGAAATGTATTAGCCCTGAATATGGCCACTCCAAGCTCTGACCTTTCTATGTCCCCAAAAAGACGGTTTCTCTAACTCTGATTTCTAAGTCATGGAGGGAAATAATGTACCAGGCAAAACTAGGGCCAAGGATCCATCCAAGTCCCAAGTACCTTTGACAAAGTGGGTAAGAGTTATAGCTTAGCTCTTATTTTGCAGTAGTTGCAGGTACAAACAATGTGAAAAAGGATATAAGTTCTCTAAGAATTGGGTATAAAGAAGAGGAGAAAATGTTTAGCACAAGAAATTATTATTTGGTTACATACATGATCTTAATGTATAGCAGAATGTGATAAGAAGTATGCAAGGGATTTAGACAAATTATTTTAATATTGAAAATGTAAAAGGTTATTTTTGGTTATATATGTATATATGTATGTATATATATATTTTTTGATTATATATATTACAATATATGAATGATTGCGATAATTTTAATACATATAAATGTGCGGTATTTTCCACATCTTAGAGAATGAGTAATTGGCCCTTAGAGAAGGTAGGAACTTGCCAGAGATCACATATCTAAAGAGTAACAGAGGAAAGATTCTAACTCATGCTTCTTTAACTAGTTCTCTTAAGCACTACACATTATTGTCATTCCGAGCCCTGAGATGGTAGAAGTTTATTAGATGGAATTCTAATGTCAACAGGATGGAGTATTCAAGATCAGCAGAAACATGGGATTTATAAAAAGAAGACAGAAGCCTATAAGATAAATCTGGTCCTGAGCATGATGGGCAATGACAACCATGTTAAGCAAAAGAGATGATTAATTGAAATGGTTATTGAGGAAAGTGAGCATGATGGTAGCAAATATGATGTAGAGGGTGGGTTCGGAGAAGAGAATGAGTCATAAGTTTCCAGCAAGGAGACTATTACACTGTCCTGTCAAGATCATCTACTACAGTCCACTTTCATTAGTTTATATAAAAAATATAGCATCTTGAAGCCATTCATGACTGAATGTGGGTAACCGAGAACTAAACTCTACTAAGATGAAAAGTTGTCAAAATAGTGAATGGTGATCTTAGGGCATCTATTACTTTTTCTTGTCTATCAGCAGTTTTCATTCTAGAAAAAAAATTGTAGAAAAATACCAGTCTCTGAATCCTCTGCCTATAAACAAGACATTTTTCTCAACTCCCTATCCATTAGCAGGTCCTATTTGACTCTTCCTCTAAATTATAGCCTACATTAATAGGTATTTTTCTCTCTCCAATACTTCCACCCTAACCAAGCCGTCATCATATCCTTCTTGGATACCATAGTAACTTTCTAGCTGGTCTCTCAACTGCCAATTTTGCCCTTCCTAACTTTTTCCACCATTCACAAAGTAAACAAGGCAATCAGTTCAAAACATCTTTCAGATTAACCCTCAACCCTCTTCATTAAAATTTATCAGTGGTTTAGAAGTGGACTGAGATTATAATTCAAAATCATCAGAATCACCTGTCGTATACATAGTATACATGATTTAGACACTGTACCACTTTAGCTTTATCCTCTATCCTTCTCTCTACCCTGGTTCCCTATGCTCCTCCCACCTTCTACTGCTCTTCAGCTATACTGACTTCTTTTCTATTTTCTAATACTCCATAACTTTTCTCAACTCAGGAACCATGCCTTTGCTGGACCATTTTTATTTCTCTTTAGCTTGTTGATGCTTTCTCCACTTCAGAATCTAGGATTATGCTATCACAGAGGTTTACCCTATCCACTAATTAAAATAGTTTCTATCTCATTCTCCTCATCATTAGTACATTACAGAAGAAGAGTATTCATTAAATAGAAAGGTTGTGAACTGTTGTAGAGGGTTCCAGCTCAAGGAACAAGCATGCACAACAATTCATACACAAGAAAAAGGAACCTATAAGGCTAGAATATAGTTACAAATGGAATAGGGATGAAAAGTAGGGGAAGTTAAAAGATGAGATAGGAAAAGTAAGTTGAGATCTGCAGGGGTTTTTAAGCAAACATATGGAGGTTAGGCTTTATTTTGAACTATACGGTGGTATATGAGAAGGAAATGTTTTAAGTAGAGGAGCGATGTGGCGATAATTGCATTTAAGAAAGATGAAGAGTAGTAGTATAGAAAAGGGGTGGGGAGTGGGCAAGACTGAAGGCAAGGAAACTAAGGAAGCAGGAGGTAAAATGAGAGGCACTGTGGGGAGGAGCTAGCGAAAGGGAACATTGATTCAACAGGATTAACTGTAGGTAAATTAATCATCAATTAGAGATCTGTTTGCACTCTTGACACCAGGATAACCAAAACAAATCATTAAGATGTTTTCCTTTGGTTAAGGCCATTAGTGGTTTAATTAAAAAGTAGCTCTATTCTTATAGTGAGAAGGAAATATTGTAAATAGACTGATACATTTTATTTTTAAGAGCTAAATAGGAGGAAGCAGTTAACCCTCGGACCCTTAGGGAAAATAAAACAAAGCATTGTTTCAGTCACTGGGGATTTTAGAGCAGTGAGTCAGGTCAGCGGTGTTTAATCCAGAATGAAAATTAGATACTCCCGAAGTGAGCAAATTGCTGAAAGGCACTCTGAGTGAAGTGGCTGAGCTTTGTTATTGTTATTGTTATTGTTATTGTTGCTTTGAAATTTTTGTTCACATTTGGTTTTGAAGTTTTAAAAGCACAGTATTTCACTTCTCCCAAAAAAGCTTTTAGTTGTCGTACATATGTGAAACTTAAAGAGGAACCAGAAATCCGAATCCTAGAAAGGAGGAAGAAGCAAGTATTCTCATTGTAAAAATCAATACATATTTCAGGAGTGACATTACCAAGACAGAGACATAAGAGACCCCAGCCTTTGTCCCCTCTACAGAGATCAACAATTAGATAGCTATCCACAACCAAAAACAGCCCTGAGAGAGCTCGGGAGTTCACTTAAGAAACTTCGGCAACACAATAGAATGAGAAACTTGAGGATAACCACACAAAAAGGGAAGGAAGGCCATCATTCCATTCTCCCAGCTGGCATTCCTCAGTGCCAAGAGAGAACTTC
>NW_006494610.1:1826184-1860515 GCF_000325575.1 Pteropus alecto
TCCACGGTTTCCAGCGATCTTCTTTGAAGACAAATCCAGCAGCTTTCTCCACTTAAAGAAACCAATGAATAACACAGCCACCACAGACACTCTACAGATTTCGACAGGTCTCACCCCACAGGAATCTGCAACCACTGACATTAGCCACCTGAGTTTGTCCTCTTCTCTCTCCCCCTGCCCCCAAAGGAGCCCAGGAACCACATTGGCAGTCAGCCCAGGCCTCTGTGGCTACACAAGTACATGATGTCACCCTAGAGCCCTGTGAATGACCCCACCACCATGCATACATTTGAGGCTAACCCCTCCAGCTGCACACTTGCATGCTGCCAGACTGACTTCCATCATTGGCCTCTACTGCTATCTGTGTGCCAGGAGTAGAGAGACTGTGTGGCCACAGGAGAGCATACAAACAGTCAGGGTCCCCAGAAACTGCTTCTGGGCTAGGATTAGGCCTGTATTCTGTCACTAGCCTGCACCACTGTGCTCACATGAATCTAGCCCTTTCAGCTAAATAACTTCATGCCTCCAGCCTGGTCTCTGTTTCCAGCCTCCACTGCCATGTGCCTATGGCCATATTCCAGACATGGTAGTGAACGCTGACAGCCAGTGCTCCCAGAGCTGCCAGTGTGCCTGCAATGGGCCCTGGCCCTTGCTGCCTGCCCTGAACCCATACCACTACTTATATGTTTGTAATGGTCATAGCAACTGTATAGACATCTGCAGCTGGCCCTTAAAGCCAAGTGTGTGAACAATATTGGGTCTGGCCATTATTGCTTCTTGCAGTGTACTTAGCCATTGGACCTGGAGGCACTGCTGAGAACCCAAACAGACCTTGCAGCCTCTGTGGACCCCTTGCAGTACTTGTCAAGGAATACACAGTTGTTGATGCTGTGGACTACAGTGATATCAGCCAATGAGCCACAATACTCCTCCCCACCCCAGACCTGGTGCCACCATTTGTCCCCCACAGTTAGTCCCCTGCACCACTAGACCCAAGGTTACAGTATGCTCCTGCATGCCCCCACCTTCAGATGAAATTCTTACCTTACCAAAGTCAGTTCATAAAGTCTGGTATAGGTGACTATTTCTTCAAATGTACAGACATCTACACAAGGCTACTGGGATCACAAAAAATCGTGGAAATATGACTCCACCAAAGAATAAAGTAAACCTCTAGTAACTGGTCTCACAGAAATGGAGATACAGGAATTTCCTGACAGAGAATTCAAAATAATTGTTCTAAGATGCTTGGAGAGCTACAAGAAAACACAGATGAACAATTTGATAATATCAGGAAAACAATACAAGAACAAAATGAGAAGTTCAACAAAGAGGTAGAAGGCATACAAAAAAAAAAAAAACAACAAATTTTGGAGCTAAATGACTAAATGGAGGAATTCAATAGAGAGCTTCAATGGCAGACTTGAACAAGCAGGAGAATGAATGATCTCAAAGACATCTTTTAAAAATTTTTCAGAGGAAGAAAAAGAATAAAAGAATGAAAAGAAATAAAGAAAGCTTATGGGCCTTGTGAAATACCATTAAGGGAAATGTATCTATCACTGGAGTTCCAGAGGAGAAGAGAAAGATAAAGGGATAGAAAATTTATTTAAGAAATAATGACTGAGAACTTCACTAACCTGGGAGAGATTTAAAAATCCAAGTTTATGAAGGTCATAAGTCACCCTAAAATTTCAAATAATCTTCAAAGGCACATTGTAATAAAACTACCTAAAATCGAATGCAAAGAAAAATTTAAAATCAGTAAAAGAAAAACAATTCTCTCATACAAGGGAACCTCCATAAGGTTATCAGCAGATTTCTCAGCAGAGACCTGACAGGCCAGGAGAGAATGAGACAATATATTCACAGTGCTTTAAAGAAATTGCCAACCAAAAATATTTTACCCAGCAAAGTCGTCCTTTAAATATGAAGGCAAAAACAGACAAACAAACAAAAGAAACACTTTTCCAAAGAAACAAAAGCTAAAGAAGTTTATCACCATTGGAACTGTTTTACAAAAACATTTTACAAAGAATTCTTCAAGCTGAAATGAAAGCGTGATAATTAGTAGCACGAAGACATATAAAAATAAATAATACATTGGTAAAGTAGATAGATTCAGAATACTCCATATTAACTAAAGCAATCTACAGATTTAATGCTATCCCTATCAAAATTCCAGTGCCATTTTTTTTTTTTCACAGAAATACAAATAATTCTAAAATTTGTTTGGAACCAGAAAATACCCCAAATAGCCAAAACAAATTTGAGAAGAAAAAAGCTGGAAGCATCGTGCCCCCTAATTTTAAACTATATTGCAAAATTATAATAATCAAAACAGAATGATACTAGCATTAAAAAAAGACACACAGAACAGAATAAAAACCCAGATGTAAACTCACACACATATAGTCAACTAATATCAGAAAGGGTGACAAGCTTACTCAGTGCGGAAAGAATAGTCTCTTTGATAAACAGTGTTAGGAAAGGTAGATATTTACATGTGAAATAATGAAATTGTATTTCTACCTTATACCACTTACAAAAATTAACTTAAATGGATTGAGTACTTAAATGCAAGACCTGAAACTGCAACTCATAGAAGAAAACATAGCGGGGTAAGCTCCTTAATATCAGGCTTGGCAATGATTTTTTGAATATGACACCAAAAGCATAAGTAACAAATGCAAAAATTAATAAATGGGACTGCATCAAACTAAAAAACTTCTGCACAGCAAAAAAAAAAAAAAATGAAAGGCAATCTCAGAGTATGAGAAAATATTTGCAAACCATATATCTGATAAAGAGTTAATGTGCAAAATAAATACAGAACTCATGCAACTTGATAGCAAAACAAACAAAAAACAATTTAATAAAAAATGGAAAGAGGAATTAAATGGAAAGAGGAAAATTTTCCAAAGATAACATACAAATAGACAAGTATGAATAGATGTTCAACATCGCTAATCATCAGAGAAACACAAATTAAAACCACAATGAGATATCACTACATACCCATTAAAATGGCTATTATCAAAAAGACAAGAAAGATAAGTCAACTGCTAGAAAGAAGGAGAAAAGGGAGCTTAGTGCACTGTTGGTGGGAATATAAATTGGTTCAGTCACTATGAAAAACAGAATGAAAGTTTCTCAAAAAACTAAAAATAGAACTACCATAAGACCCAATAATATCACTTCTCAGTATATATCTGGAGAACATGAAATTATCTTAGAGAGATATCTGCACTCCCATGCTCATTGCAGCATTATACACAATAGGCAAGACATGGAAACAACCTAAATATCCACCAGTGAATGAATGGATAAAGAAAATGTGGTGTGTATATACAATGGAATATTGTCCAACCATAAAAAGGAAATCCTTCCTTTTGTGACAACATGGATCGATCATGAGTGCATTATGCTTAGTGAAATAAGTTAGACAGAAGACAAATACTGTATGATCCCACTTACATGTGGAATATGAAAACATCAAACTCAGAAAAATAGAGAGTAGAATGGTGATTGTTGGGGGCTGAAGGGTGGGGGAAATGGGAAGATATTGGTCAAAGGTTACAAACTTTCAGTTAAAAGATGAAAAAGTTTTGGGGATCTAATGTACAGCATGGCGATTACAGTATTATAGGATGATATTGTATTCTATACTTGAAAATTGCTATTGAGTAGAGCTTTAATGTTCTCACCATAAAAACTAATCATAATTATGTGAAGTGAAGGATGTGTTAACTAACCTTATTATAGTATATATTTCACAATATATGTGTAGCAAGTCATCACATTGTACACCTTAAACTTAATGTTATATGTCAATTATATTTCAATAAAGCTGGAAAAATGGTCGACAAAATTTCAGATTTGAAACAACATGAAAAAAGGTCCTTCATTTTAAATTCAAATAAAAATCAAATGAATTCCACAAGTGGCAAATTAACATGTTCCAGATAACTTGTATTTTGGCTGTCTAACCTGATAATAGCATAACAGAATTCCTAGAGTAATGCATGAATAATTGGTACAATAGGCCATCTTCCCCAAATATCAGCTCTCTCAGTTAAGCTTGTGATAAAAATTGGAAAGCAAATAATTAATTCCCAAGATCTGGGACAACAATGTACAATGCTGACTATTTCTATAATTGGTAGGTCATAAGCTTTGAGAAACAGAGAGGTAGGAAGAAAGGCTGAATGCTTATTATGAAGTGTGAGAAATTTGTCTAGTACTCTTATCAAAGTATAAAGTTTTTTTGTGAAAATAGGCCATAAGTGTGTTCAAGTGAAATCATCATTTTCTTTAGTAGTTGCTTTGGAATTATCCCAATTCTAAAGCAAACCTCTTCTTTGGGTTTGTTTTTCATTGTCTTTGTTTTTGTTTTGTTTGTTTGTTTTTTTTTTACCATTGATTAGTTTTACCCCGTCTAGAATAGAACTGGCATCACACATAGCTGGTAGGAATGTAAAATGAATCAATCACTTTGGAAACAGCTTTCAGAAACTTTTACAATTGGCCTTTCATAGATAGAGCAAAGTCTCAGACAAGCTTCTGTGGACTGTGCTTAATCTTATGGTTTGGTTTCCAGAACTGATCTATGACTGAAGTGACCAACTTATTTTTGGAAAATAGCTTTCAAGGGTGATGAATATATAATTAATAGCAAGTGATTTTTATCTATTTAGATATCAAGGCCCGGGAACAACTTGTAGTCCTTAAAGCAAAAACATTTCAACACAAAGAAACACATGTATTTCAAATTTTATTACTCATAGCATGTGTCCAATTAACTGAGCTTAGTAGGAGGCCATTAAAAATGAGTAGAGAAAAGGGGAATTAAAACTTAGTCTTAGTATATGCTATTTGAAATTCTGACTTGGTCAGCCAGAGAATTTTTGCCTATACTCATTAAGACAGTTTTAAAAGATTTAGATTTCATTAAGATATTAACAACTTAAGAGCTCTATTAAGTATATGTAACTTGGCTCTTAGCCCAAGTCTGTTCTTATAGCTATTGACTAGTACAAAGCAATAAAAGCTACAAGTAGTCATTGTTAACTCTTAATTGATATCTTAACAGAGTAAATACATATCAAATCAATGTTAAAATAATTGAGACAGAAACCCATACTGCTAAGGCAGGTGACAGGAGAGTGGGGACAGCAACTCATTAGAGAGCAAGTCATGTGGCTCTAAAAGTTAAAAAAAGTTCTGTGCACCCAAACATTCCCGAACTAAAGACATACTTTAAGTAAGTATATCTTAAAATATACCTTTTTTTTTAGCCTTTGACTATTACCGAGCATAAAACTTCATAACACAGAAAATTAGAGAAAAAAAGGTCAGGAAAAAATAATGTAAATCTAGATAAACTGTAGTTGATATCAATAGATCCAGGGTTTAGTTTGCTTATATTGAATAGTGTAATTTTAAAATATTGATTAATTTATTGGACAAGTTTAGAGTGTTTTAAAAGCCAATTTTTATTATAGATAAGCAAAATATATATTTTTAAAACCTTGAGATTGATTCAAATTTGCATACTGTTAACATAATCTGTATTTTCCATTCTGTCTAAAATCTAATAAAATGTGAGAAAAAGTAATTTTATAAAATACTAAATTATCAATAACAATGACAAACAAACAAAAAGTACCATGAAGGGACTGATTATTTTAACAATTTGAGGAAGATGAGAAACTGAGAGAAACCATTTTTTTAGGAAATAGGAGCATAAAACATTTGCGGAAAAAAATGATCTTTAAGGTAAGAAAATTTCCAGGTAATATGAAAAGTCAGAGTCAACAAGAGAGCTTAAGGCAATTTAAAGGTTGAGTCACTGCAGAATTGCATTTTGAGCAACTGTACTATTCAGTATCTTGTACAGAACAATGGGCAACTGTGATGTTTATTCCTACAACAAGGAAAAGGCCACAAAACCTCAGTAAAATTGATTTCCTTTAATTTCATGTTCTGATTGGTTTTGTTAGTTGTATCTCTTAGTATATTAGTTTTCTATGTCTGCTATAACAAACCACCACAAACTTTTTGGCTTAAAACAACATAAATTATTCTCTCATAATTCTGGCCGCCATAAGTATGAAATCAGTTTCACTGGGGTGGAAATCAAAGTGTTGATAGGGCCGAACTCCCTCCAGAGGCCTAGAGGAGAATGTGTTCCTTGCTTCTTTCAGTTCCTAGTGTCTGCCAGTATTCCTTGTCTTATGGTAACATCACTCCAATCTCTCCTTCCATGATGACACAGGAGAGGAAGCTCTTCTCGGTGTTGTCAAATCTTCTGTCTGTTCTCATAAGGATACACATGGTTGCATTTAGGGGCAACCCAGATAATCCAGGATACTGTTCGCATCTCAAGATGCTTAACTTAATCATGTCTGCAAAGAATCTTTATCCAATTAAGGTATCAGTTACAGGCTCCAGCGATTAGGACCTACCTGATAGATTGGGGGACCATTATTTAGCCTACTACACTTACCATTTGATTTCTTCATTGTTTTGGCATTTTATTTTGAGGCTTAGTTTGAGTGGAAAGTCTTTCTTTTTGTTGCTGTTTTCTTCTTTATTTTTTTCAACTGTTCCTATTCATCACTTTTAAAGTTACCTCTCCCTGGGCTCTCCATCCTAATTAGGTCTTCTGGTGGCAATTCGCAACATAGGTACACATACAAGTCCTAGCCATAGAGCTGGGAGTCTCCCTGGCTGGCAGCTTGTTAAAAGCAGGATCTGAATATTGAGGTTTGCCACTGTTTAAGTTATACTTTTTGTCTTTTTTTTCTAGTGGGAAAGCCTAACCAAGGGCCACATTTCAAGCAGAGTTTTAGTCTTCGTCTGAGTGGATTACATTTATTGCCTTTTACTTTATAATTGTAGAAATTCTTTTTCTTGCTTTAAGATACAGAACCTCTCAGAACTATGTTCTGTATTTCTGATCTATTTCTAGTCTACAGGGGAATTTATTTTATCTAGAACTCTGCTGTGTAAATTGTCGTTGTTATTGTCTATGCTCATGTTATACTTGGCTTTGCCACATGTTTGAAGCAGAGTGGTGTCATAACCTAGGCTTACCATGTAATTTGGACCAGACATTTTACCTGTTTTTATTATATTATGTTCTTTAATTGTACTAATTTAAAAAAATCTTATTGTAAATTTTCAGAAATTATCTTAAATTATCCTGGTTAAAATGCATTTGTGTTAATGTCAAATACATACATTTCCTACAGTGTTCCACTGTTATTTAGCATTAGTTATGGACATTTAAAATGTTATCATAGAATTTGAGAAAATACTGGTGAAAATCCAGTTCTCCAGAAGTTGCTAAGACTCTCACATAAAATAATTAATATAGAGGTATTGGTTTTTCTCCCCTGAGAGCCAAATAAAAAATTATTAATTAACATTTGAAACCCAACTTTTATAATAAATTCATAACCATGTCATCCTATTTTTTAATAGCTATTACAATAATATGCAGATGTAAAGAAAGAGCCCTTAAAGATATCCTACAATGTAAATCCTTGACTACCAGGATATATAAGAAGTGCCACAGGACACAATTATGCTGCTAAATTCTCAATATCGACCATGAAATGAAAGATGCAGATGGTCACAATATTTATGAAGTTTACTACATGATGCTAAAGGTTGAACAAAGATTAGAATTATATCACAGATATTAAGTGTAAGCATTTTGAAAAAAATCTCCTTTACATATTTTTAATGTGGATCTTAGCATCAGATAAGACTGACAAGCTAAATACACATACATACACACACACTCAAACAGTATCTATTTTGTCATCTAAATAGGAAAAATATCATCAGCTAAAAGTGACAACTGAAGAGGTAAGGTTGGAAATTTTAATAGAGATGATGACGTGATATAGGTGTTTACCAGAGTGGGAGAATGCATAAGAAAGAACGGATGTCTATTATGACTGCTCTTGATGACCAAGACACGGATTTGGAAGACCCCCATATGGAATATTAGGTAAAAAATGTGGTGACTGATTTGAGTGAGATTAATATGTAACCTGTGGATACAGACTATAATGTAATATTGTAATTTTTATCATTTTTACAGAAAGATGCTCATATTTTATTTTGTTTCTTTTCTAATGTTTTATTTGTGGGAAATGCTGATGACCTAAAGAATGAGAATTAAATAAGAGTTCTGGGAAAATTTTAAACCACACCAAACACTTACCATGCAAATCAATAAAATATTAAATATTTGAGCCTATAACATGTTCTAAGTATCAAGGTGAGATTTCCAAAGGAATTTTCACGAATAGAAAAAATATTCCAGGTATAGTAAATTAAGTCCCATTTATCTTTTCAGGTGCCAATTTTCTAATCATGTTATACTTTGCAAATTGAAAATATCAAAGTGAGTAAATTATTTGAGAGTTTCTGGCAGTAAGTATTTATAAATTGGCTAAATGGGGATAAAATTCTAATATTGAATTAGAACCTGACTACCTTAAGTAATTCTAAGTTGAAAATTAATTGTAATGACATAAAACATTTAATTAATAATGCCACGCCTAACCATTTACACTCACCTTTCATTTGTAACCCAGATGTCATTAGAAATCCTGATGAAAGCATTCCTTAAAAGAAAGAAAGGGAACTTAGTGCCTTCCATTCATTAGACTTGGTGTTGTTTCCACTTTGATGGCTTTACTAAGATTGCCTCTCTGTAGTGAGTAGGATGAGGTCACTTCTTTAGTCTGTCCTTTGAAGCTGAATTTTTCTTTTAAACTGGTTTTAGTAAAATGGTCTCAAAATCACTTGTAGAGCTATGCATTTTTATCGGGACATAGTCCTTAGGGTTGTTATAAAAACTGATTAATTACTTTTTATAATTATGTACCTGTGAGAAGTGTCTTTTAATCAATTAAAACATTTTTAAGAATCACAGAAAAAGATTGTTTTATTTTTTAAACCTGAAGCTATACAAGAATTTGAAAATCAATTTAATTGTATTTGTTTTTCTCTGCTTCACAGACACTGTCAGAAAACATGAAGGCAGTATAAATGCAACCCTTGTCCAAAAGCTAGGGAGTAGATAAACAGAATGAGAGCTGGCCTTTCCAATGTTCTCTCTGTGAGAGTTAATTAAATGCTTGTTTGCTTTTCTTGATCTGATGGTGGGTGGTGTACACATTGTTTCTTTAAAAAAAAAAAAAAAAAAAACTTTCCATCTATAAATCTAAGAGAGGGAGTGAGGTGAAGATAAAAGCATTTTTTCTTTCTTCAACTCTCAGAGAGTTGCTGTGTTACAAAGAAAGTTCAAAGGATCATTTTACGAAGTAATTGGAAAATAAAGGAATAGCTACAAAATTCAATAGTTATTTTGTGAAATGTACTCCAATATCATACTCTGAGAAGGCATCTATTGTGTTGAACCCTGCTTTCAACCTCCATTACCTTTATTTACAATTGTTAAGAACACCTCTCCAATAATTAAACCATTGATGTGTACATTGAGTTTTTTGGCTCCTGTTTTGTGTTTATAACAACATGATTATGACACATTTTAATCAATACATTTTAATCAATTTCAAAAAAAACCCTTCTTTGTTCTGCCTGTGAGGTAGGTATTCAAGGCATAAATTCTGATTTCAACTTAGGAAAAACAAAGTGAAGATAAATTAAGTACCAGCTAATTCATTAATTCATACATACATTTAACAAATATTTGTTGAGCATTTACTATGTGCCAGGTACTTTTAGGTCTTATGGCTTAGAATATTAAGTATAGTTCAATGGGAAAGGATGGTGTTTCTGGTAGATGGAACAATATGAGCAAAGAGGTGATAAGGAGCATAACATGTTGGAAGAATGGCAAATACCTTAAGTTGCCTAAAATATAGAATATGCAATTTGTAGGATTGTTATGAGAATAAACAATAATTGAAGAATTTGATGCTAAGGAATTTGAACCTTGTCCTATAAGCAAAAGGAACACATTGAAGTTTTTAAGGATCTTCAGTTTCTAAAAGACAGAATTGTCTGATAGAAAAATAAATTATGCATGATTGTGCTTGCTACCTGGAATAGGGGCAAATGGAGACTGTAAGACAAATTAGGAAACTATTATAATAGTTTAAGGAAGTTCTGATGATGAAATGGTTTCAACGTTGATGGAAAATGGAGAATAGACTCTAGAGATATCTAAAACATAGATGAGATTTGATGACGTATTGCATGTGCAGATGAGAAGGAGAGAAGCCAATATTGGCTCTGATCTTCCTTGGTAAAGCCATTAAATTATACAGAAACATAGGAAGAGGAGGAGTGATTATAAAATGTCTGATTCTTGATATGTGGACATACCTTGGAGATATTGCACGTTTGATTATAGACCACCACAATAAACTAAATATTTCAATAAAGCGAGTCTCACAAATTTTTTGGTTTCCTGGTGCATATAAAAGTTATGTTTACCCTACACCACAGTCTATTAAGTATGTAATAGTATTATGTCTAAAAAAAAATGTACATACTTTAATTTTAAAAATAGTTTACTGCTGAAAAATATAACCACCATCTGAGACTTCATTCAATTAAAATCTTTTTTAATGGTGGAGAGTCTTGCCTCAATGTTAGTGGCTGCTGACTTATCAGGGTGGTGATTGCTGAAGGCTGGGATGGCTGTGGCAATATCTTATGACAAAAGTGGAGTTTTCCCCATTGTTGATTCTTCTCTTCATGAATGACTTCTCTGTAGCATGTGATACTGTTTGATATCATTTTACATATAGTAGAACTTCTTTAAAAATTGGAGTCAATCTTCTCAAACCCTGCCACTGCTGCTTTATCAACTAAGTTTATGTAATATTCTAAACTATGTTGTTTCAACAATCTTCAGAGCATCTTCACCAGGAGTAGATTCCATTTCAAGGAACCATTTTCTTTTCTGTTTTTTAAGAAGCAGTTCTATATGTATATAAGTTTTATCATAAGTTTGCATAGATTCAATCACACTTTCAGGCTCCACTTCTAATGCTAGTTCTATAGACATTTCCACCATATCTGCAGTTACTTTCTCCACTGAAGTCTTGAAACCCTCCAAATCACCCATGAGGGTCGGAATTAACTTCTTCCAAACTTCGGTTAATGTTAATGTTTTGACTTCTTCCTGTGAATCACCAATGCTCTTAATAGCATCTAGAATAGTGAATCCTTTCCAGAAGGTTTTCCATTTATGTTTTCCAGAATGATCAGAGGAATCACTATCTGTGACAGCTACGGTATTAGAAAAATTATTTCTTAAATAATAAGACTTGAAAGTTAAAATTATTCCTTAATCTATGGGCTGCAGAACAATTGTGTTAATTTTAGTATGCGTGAAAACAACATTAATCTTGCACATCTCCACCAGAGCCCTGGGTGACCAAGGGTATTGTCAATGAGCAGTAATATTTTGAAAGATTTTTTTTTCCTAAGGAGTATGTATCAACAGTGTATTTTAAATATTCAGTACACCGTATTGTAAACAGATGTGCTGTCATCCAAGCTTTGTTGTTCAATAGATTGATCACAGACAGAGCAGATTTAACATAATTATTAAGGGTCCTAGGATTTTCAGATGGTAAATGAGCACTGGTGTCAACTTAAAGTCAGCAGTTGTATCAGCCCCTAATAAGAGAGTCAGCCTATCCTTTGAAGCTTTGAAGCCAGGCATTGATTATTCCACTCGAGCTATGAAAGTCCTAAATGACATGGTTTACATTGAAAATCTATTGCTTAGTGTAGCCACTTTCATTAATTATCTTAGCTAAATCTTTTGGATAACTTGCTGCAGCTTCTACATCAGCACTTGCTGCTTCACCTTGCACTTTTATGTTATAGAGATGGCTTCTTTGACTAAACCTCATGAACACACCTCTGCTAACTTCACTTTAATTCTACAACTTCTTCATGACTCTCAGACTTCACAGCATTAAAAAGAATTAGGGCCTTGCTCTGGATTAATCTTTGGCTTAAGGGAATGTTGTGGTTAGTTTGATCTTCTATCTAGATCACAAAAATTTTCTCCATATCAGCAGTAAGGCTGTTTCGCTTTCTTATTATTAGTGTACTGCAGTAGCACTTTTAATTTCCATCAAAAATCTTTCTTTTGCTTTGACAACTTGTCTAATTATTGGCACAAGAGACCCAGCTTTTGGCTTATCTCAGCTTTTGTCATACTTTCCTCACTAAGCTTAACCATACCTAGCTTTTGATTTAAAGCAAGAAGTGTGTGCCTCTTCCTCTTATTTGAACACTTAGAGGCCATTGTAGAGTTAGTAATTGGCCTAATTTCAATATTATTGTGTCTCAGGGAATAGAGAGGCCCAAAGAGAGGGAGAAAGGCCAGTCAGTGGAATTACCAGAACACACAACATTTATTAAGTTTGCAACCTAGATGTGCGTGATTCGTGGCACCCCCGAAAAAATTACAATAGTAACATTGAAGATCACTGATCACAGATCACCATAACAAATATAATAATCATGTAAACAGTTTGAAATATTGCGAGAATTACCAAAATGTGACAGAGACACAAAGTGTGCAAATACTATTGGAAAAATGGCACCAATAGATTTGCTTCATGCAAGGTCACCACAAGTCTTCAATTTTTAAGATGTAATATTTGTGAAGCACAATAAAGCAACAAACAGTAATTTGAAGTATGGCTGTATTGTGATTTTTGTGTGTGCCTGTTGATAGTTGGAAATGCTGCTTTGTACTTCAAGATAATGTTCTGTGTGAAAGATACAGAATTTGCTCTTATTGTCATTTAGATATAATCAAAGCTACAGAAAGTAAATCAAACAAAAAGGGAGATTGCATATTGGGATAAATAGTACTCTGGGAACATCTATTTATTGAACAGATAAAAGAAAAGCAAAGGGAAAAAATTCAAAAGCAGGTACAAGTTAGAAAGATATGCAGGATGGAGATGTATTATAAAGGCTAAGGGAGGAAACAATTTAGAAAGAAATCTTGAACAATGCTAATGGCAATACAATTAAGTACTATGATAAAAAAAAAGTCATTCATTTTACAAAGGATGATGTCCTTAATAAATACAGGAAGAAGACCTTCAGTATATGTTTGGGTCAAAAAGTCCATCACAGAAAAATGTGTAGCAAGAGCGAAGTAAAACGTGAGCAGCACTTAGGTGATCAAAGAGAGGGAGAAGGTCATTTGCAGAAATCAGAAATAATTAAATAGGGAGCAATATAGGAAGGTAAGGAAACAAACATATTCAGAGGACTCCTGTTACTTGCATATTCCTTCCTCTCTTATTCTAATGAAGAAACTTTTTTTCTATTAGGAATCAACACCTTCTCCACTATCGTTCTGTTTGATTCTGGCAGTAGTTCTAACACAGAACATCTCTGAACAACCTAAAGCTCTCTATTTTCTTCAGCTACTGACCTGTAGTAAAAAAGTCTGAAGCTACCCATGTCCACACCGGGTACCATGTGGAACCATGTTTGGCAGAAACAATTTGGCCAATACACAGAGAAAAGTAGAGTGAAGAGATGGATGATGTTCTCTTTCCAGCTCCCTGATTCGGCCATTTCTAAGACTATCTCTTTCTTCATTCTGCAAATTCACGACCCAGTAAATTTTTATATTTATTCACATAAGTCTGATATGTCATTTGCAACCACCAGAATCCTTACTACAGTCTGATGTCAAATAGCTACGATAAAGGAGGCAGACTATTTTTGTTTATTTGTGTCTTTTTTCTTTTTTCCTTAGCGAGTCTGTCCAGGGGGTTGTCAGTTTTATTGATCTTTTCAAAGAACCAGCTCTTTGTTGCATTAATTTTTTTCCTATTGTCTTTTTGTTCTCAATAAGATGAAATACTGCCATTTGCGACATGGATGGATCTTGAGATTATCGTGCTAAGTGAAATACAAAGAAAAAGTTGAGAAACTTATGATTTCACTCATATGTGGGATATAAAACTGAAAGAAACAAATGAACAAGATAAACAAAAAACCTCGTAGACACAGACAACAATTTAATGTTTACCAGAGGGAGAGGGAATAAAGGGGAGAGATAAATAAGGGTAAAGAGGGTCAAATGTATGGTGATGGAAGGAAATGTGACTTTGGGTGGTGAACACACAATGCAATTTATATATGACATATTATTGAATTATACACTTGAAATCTATTTAATTTTGTTAACTAGTATCACTCCAATAAATCTAATTTAAAAAGAAGATGCAATATAGAAAACAGGGAAATTACATTGAGTAGAGTAAATTCATAGAGGAGGAGAAAGAGGATCTAATTATCAGCAGATTGGAAGTATATTCTCGAAAATAAGTAGAGGTATTTTCATAGTCTGAGGGGACAAAAAGATGAAACAAAGTAGCTATATCAATAACGTAAAAAGAGGAAATTAAAGGATGAAAATAGAGTTTAAATCAAAATCTGCAGAATGATAAAACAATCAGTTGGCCAAATGATTGCAAACAGTCAACTCCTCAATTCTGGGAAAATTCCCTTTTAAATAAGTAATTTGCCACATGCAGTATATATATATATATTAATTAAATTGCAAGATATTGGTACAACTTAGCATAACTGCAGTAACATTCTTTGCACTGCCTGCATGCCCCCAAACATATATAGACATACACATGATAGTTTTACTAAGTTTTTTGAGCCATTTTCTCACCTTTTTTTATTTCCTGACAAAGAGAACTAAATATGTTTTCAATAACATAGCTGATGAAAACTCTACTTTTCACAACACCAATAATCTTGGAACTAAATAAATATAATGAGCAAGGATGTGTGGATAAAGTGATAAATGAAGTACAACATTTTATTCCTAGACTAAAAATAGAGCTCATCTTGAAGTTAAGTGAGAAATCAGCATTAGGATAACATGTGTGAAGGTGATTCATGCCAAGAGGAAATTTAGAATTACTTGGAATGGACTTGCCACTTGGTTTTATATAAGGAAATGTATGTTAGAGAAAAGAGTGTTATAATTATCAAATCTACATCTTTCTAACTGGAAAGGATCATTGGTATATAGTCCTCCTACAAGTCTTGCTGAAGTTTATTTACAGTCAACGTTACTTGGGATTTTGGAAATCCACAGCTTTTACAATATACATTAACATCCAGCAGTTCAGTCCTTCAAAGTTCTGAAATGTAAATGTGACCTTTATCATGAAGAATAGTTCTTTTTCCCTAGCTGTCTGAGGATGGAAAAAGAGGAAAGATAAGCCAACTTTGGTGTTAGACTGCTAATATCAGAAATAGCAACAGCAGAGGTGTCAGGGCAGCTATTCTGGTGGCTTTTAGTGATAAATATACAAGTCGCTGAGAAGAGGAACAGAAATGGCCCTGTTCTAGAGGTCAGTGAAAGCCCTGAAGGACATCAAGAATCTAATTGCAAACTTCCAATTTTCCAACAAATAGTGGGAGGAAAAAATCTAAGTGTAGACAACAGTAAAATATATGCATCAATTACTCATGCTAATGGCTGTACAGAATCCATAATACTATCACTTCTTCTGTTAGCTGAGATGTCTGCTGTAAAGTAGAGTGACCAGAGGTCTCTCCCTAAAAGATTTGCAACATGGGAACTTACTCTGAGACCTTGGTGAAAATTAATGTGGCTGTACCCACTCCCGGGCTGGTTTCTGTCTTTGCCTAGAACTAGAACTTGAACTAGAACTAGAACTAGTGCCAGGGGTCATGAAACAAACAGATAGTGGGTGACCCTGCAGACAGAAGATGTACTACTGCTGTTACTCTTATTTTTTAATTGAAGTAGGAAAATAGTCTGTATTTTCACAAAATGCTTCTTTGTAGCATAATTATTAATGTTTAATGCTGTGTCATTTTATTCTTTCAAACTAACTCTATTAAGAGAAGATTTTTTAAAAAAATAAATGGAATAAAATAATAAATTCCATCGATACAAGCAAGGAAATGATTATGTATTTTCACATTATTTTAAATACAAAATCTTTATTTAACTTGGTATTAATGGCCTTAGCCAGCCTAAGTTTCTTCCATGAACTATATTTAAACACAAGCTTCAGCTTTATGCAAATTAAGTTTTGAGTTTCTCTTAGTTTTTCCTCAATTCCACTCCCCTCCTTTCTGATTTTGTTCCTACTGTCTAAAATATTTTCTGTATACTCTTCCATTTATTTGCTATAATAATCTATCACAAATCACAAATATACAAACATATACTTGTCCTGTGACTTTTAGAATGTATGATCCTGGAAAATAAATTCATAGCCAAATACTGCTGCTCTCCTCTGCCCCTACCATTTTGTCTATCATCAGTCATAGCAATCTTCCTTCTGACTATGGAGGTGACCTCACTATCCTTAACCCTGCACTTTAGGCAGCTCCTATAAATCAATGGGACATGGTGACTGAGATAAAAACCATTTATTATTCTAGATTCAATTTTATATCACCGTACACCAGAATAAAATAATTGCTTGACCAGAGAGTACAAAGATATGAGCGGACACACGAAGAGCTTCTGGATGCTATAGTATTGGTTTTATATTTTTATTGTTTGAACAGAGAGTGTATTTACTAAAACAGGTAATCCAGAGTAACAGGCTTAGAGTTGAGATGGGAGGATGTCAAAGATAAATGTTAAAGTTTGCTATGTCCTTAGAACATCCTAATGTACATGTGTAGGTGGCAGTTGGATGTTCAGGACTGGACTGAAGTTCAAAACCAATTTCTAAGTTAGGAGGCTACATCTAGGAGTCTCCAGTGCAGAAAAATTAAGTAGTATCATGGGTAAGGATGAGGTCACCTGGAGATCATGTAATGTGGGAAGTAGAGAGAGACAAAGGCAGTAACTTAGATAATACTTCTGACATTTAAGAGGGCTGAGAAGGAAAGAAGAAGAAGGGACAGTTAACCAATCAGAAGAAACACAAAGAGACACTAAGTAAAGAGCGAATCTCCATGCCAGAGGCAGTGGTCAGAGTCGAATGCCAAAGTGAGGTCAATTGAAATAAGAAGCAGAAATGTATATAAGCTTTGGAAGGGGGAAAGGTGTTGGCATTGTTAGCTTTCGGTGTCATATTGGACTCCAGGGGGAGACCGCATTGGGCTGAGATATATTATACAGAAAGGACAGTGAGTGCAGGCTGCTCTTTCTCAGATAGGCTGTGAAACAAAGACAGTATAAGACAAAAGTTGAAGGGTAATATGTTAAACCTGAAGGAATTTTTTATTTGGAGGAGGCTTGGCCATAATCATATGTTAAAGAATATCTTTACTAGATTATAAAGTGAGGTCAGTTAGTAAAGCAGAGGCAGAGTGGGATAGGGTCACTAATTTAAAGTTAACTGAATTGTAAGAAAGACACAGGAGTTAGGTATGGATGTAGCTAAAAATACATTTGTAAGTGACAAGGAGGAAATTGAGGAAGCTCAATTTCCTGTGTACTGGTCTTAATTTTCTCTGTTATGTAGGAGGCGATATTTTCTGCTGATATTGATGTTGTTGTTTCCCAGGTCTTCCATAACGAATTACCACAAATGTGGTGCCTTAAAACAACATGAATTTATTCTCTCACAGTTTGGCAGCCAGAAGTCCCAGATTAAGGTGTCAGCAGGCCTTCTCTCTCTCTCTCTCTCTCTGTCTCTCTCTCTCTGTCTCTCTCTCTGTCTCTCTCTCTCTCTCTCTGTCTCTCTCTCTCTCTCTCCCTCAAAGTTTAGAGAAAGTCCTTCCTTGCCTCTTCCAGTTTTGGTGGTTCCTAGTTTCCTTGGCTTTTCCTTGGCTTGTGTCTGTAGGATTCCAACTTAGCCTCTGTCTTACCAGCCTTCTCTTCCATCTCAATGTATGTTTCTTACAAGGACACGTTAGATTTAGAACACATCCAGATAATTCAGGATGATCTGATCTTGAGATCCTTAACTTAATGACACCTACAAAGATTCTTTTTTAAAAAAGTAGGTTACATTCACAGGTTCTGGGGGTTAGAACAGGGACATATCTTTTGGGGGTCATCAATTCAACTCACTATAATATCTATTGAATTCTGTTTCAGGAAAGCAGACTCGAATACATTATACAATCTTCTCCTCCTGCTTCACATCTAGAGACACGATTTGGTCATATATAAAAGTAAATATATAGCCCCACTCAAAAATGAAAGGAGTCACTCAAGATGAACTAGAAACTCTAGGGAATCCATGAGAAATAGAAAGCATAAAGAAAACGAGCCACAGAGCAAACCACAGCAGCAAAATATAGAAACAACATTGTGATGATCTATGCTGGGAAGGTATGAAGCCTATGAACAGGAATAATAATAAAGCAGATTTATTAGTTATGGTATCACAGCAGGACTAGGGAGGTAGGTCACCCTTGGCAACAGTGATGGAAAGTTCTCCAGGTAGAAATGGCAAGTGAAGGAGTTTAGGAAAAGAGAGGCACTAATGTATCCCGAATAGCTAACTACTGTTAGCTATTTATTTGTGAGTGCCCACACCAGAAAACCAATGAGAGGGATGCTGCTTTCTCCATCACTAAAAAAGGGAACAGCTACAGATCAGTTTGCATGGTTCTCTTTGAATAAAAAGAGGAGATAGTCATACAGGGTATTTCAGCTACAAAGATAAGTGCACAAATAAATAATAGATATTAAAACAGAACCCTAAAAGAGAGATAGGAAATCTAATCAATGGAAAACTTACATGCGTCAAAAGAGTTAAGAGTAGGCAGAATAGAGATTTTAAAATTATATACTTAATATAAATTAATATTAAAACTTACAGAGAATTATAAGAAAATATCATACCCACAAGAATAGTGAAATAAAAAATGATTAGAGATTTTTTAAATGCAAAAATATAGTTGCTGGAATTAAAAAAAAATAACAACCCCCTAATTATATGAACTAAAAAGGAAGACAGACAAAACTGATGAACACCTACATGTTCTGGAGCACCAAGCCAAGGATTGAGCTCATAATGTAATTCCAAAGGTTACATAGAATGAAAGCATGAAAGTGACATGGAAAATGTATCAAAAATTTACACACCTATGTAAAAGTAATTGTAGTTCTAATAAGAGCAAACACTTACACACTACTTAAAATATACCAAGCATCTTTGAAAGCACTTGGCAACTATTGATTTATTTAATCCAATCCATTGAGAAGAAGTTATTAACTCATCTAAGGTCATATAGCTAATAAACAGAGAAACTGAGATACAGATCTTAGCACCCAGGCTCCAGATGACAGCTCTTAACCATTATGCTAAACTGCGGAAGCATGAAACTAACAAGCTTAGACAGGAGGCATAATTGAATACAAGATAGTAGAGAAACCCTCTAGAAGAAAGACATGAAATATTTCTGAGAACAAAACAATAAATACTAAAGCAAACCAAAATGACAAATAACCCATTCTACAAATTTTTTTTTTTTTTACGGAACAGCAGTTTGAACCCAAAGCAGACACCCTTAGAGTGAAGTGTAAATCAAACATATGAACATACCTACAGAGATTCACATACTATTTTCATCATTGATTAACCAGCCACATGACCTTTTCAGTAAGAGAAGTAATTGGCACTTTTAAAAAACCAAAAATTGATCCCATTACTCAGGATAGAATTTTCCGCCTTTTTCAAAAGAGATGCTGATTAAAGGATTTTTTTTTTTTTTTTTTTTTTTTTTTTTTTTTTTAGGGTTCCAGGCTAATTCACAAAATTTACAAGGAGGGAAGAATGTTGTGTGTTTTGGTAATCACAAAGTGTTTTCATTCCTTTAAAAGGTTTTCTAAAGCTACCTTCTTCTTTAAAATTAGGGTTACTCAAAGAAGGTATTTAAATCCTACAGTTGTATTTTCCAAAAATATTTCTAATTAATCAACATCAAAACATAAATATAGGCAATATACTGAACCTAAAGAGAGTGACTCAGATGGAAAGAGAATTCAAATGACCATGCTATAGAATACCATCCCCATCAGAAGGGTATCTATAAATGTTCTTAATATCTTCACTTATATTTGATTTTCCAGTTATAAAAAGAGTCACCTTTCCTATGGAATAACTATTCAACCTATCAGATTTTTCGTAAATTATTTTATTACAATGCAATTATATAGCCAAAATTAATTAGGCTATCCTGACATTATAACACATAGCCTCACTGACATAGCTAAATGTTCCTTATTCATTAGCCCAAGAAAGTGGGACTCTGAACAATAAGAGGAAAAAAGATGTATTTTGATGGAGTATTGTTCAAGGTTAGCAGATTTGGATGGGGTGACTTTGTAAGATATTAAGATCCATGAAAATGTATAGAGGTTCTCACTGAAAAAGAAGTGATTAAAAATAAAGAATAGTAACTTTTTTCATATGTAAAAACCATTAATATTAGCATAATTTCATATGACTGTTTACTTACACAGCATAACAAGTATGAGCATCAGACAGATGATAACATTAGGATTCAGAGATTAGGTTTATAAGAGACAAAACCAATATGGATTAAAACTGTGATTCCTCTCCCAGTATTCTTCCCACTACATCATGAAATATAGCATTTAATTTAGAAACTAGCATGCGAAACTTTATATTTAATATGTTAATTTTAAAGCAAATTTTTAAAGAAGTTTTAAAAGAATATTCAATAAGTTCCTTCAGAATTAATTCCAGTATTTAATGTCACTGTGTAACTGAGGGAAATTTCTCCTGCTACAGGAGAGAATCCAGCCTCTCAGTTCAAGATATTATGTGCGTTTCTAATTAAACTCAGCACAGTTCATGAGAAGAAAACATCTTAAAATTTGTTCTTTAATGAGCCATTTTATGGAGCACTAACACACTAGGAGCAGCAGTAACTTGTCTAAATCACCTGGCCCACAATGACATTTTAAGTTTCATATACATATTCTACTCTAAAAAAATTAATTCTGACATCTGTCATAAGTTAAAAGTGAACTAACACCAAACATGTGTAGTTTAGAGAACAATACTTTTAAAAGCACCTATATAATCACTACTAGATTTAAGAAAGGGGATATCATCAGCTGCCAGCACTATAAAGGCCTCCATTCTACCCAACTCCATACTACCAGAAGACTATGTAAATCATTCACTCGACTTTCATTATAATTTTACTATCTCTATATGTATGTATGTCTAGGTAATATGTTGTTGCTTCAAATATTTTGAAGATTTATGTGAATGGAATCATAACCTATGCATTATCCTTTGAGTTGGGTTTATTTGCTCAATGTTATGTTAAGTTTCATCCATCTGGATGTAGTACTGATAGAATGTTTATTTTCTAATGTTTTATTGTGTTTCACTGCATAACTTTTCCTTAGTACATTTTGCCAGCCACTTTTGGTAGCTTATTTGGGTTGTTTCCAATTCTTGCTGTTACAAACAACTTTGATAATATGTCTTGTAAATATCTCTTGAGACAAATGTTCGAGTTACTCTAATCTATACTCATAAGGATAGATTTGCTTGGTTGCAAAGCACACCCATGCTAAATTGTTTTTAATAAAAATCACCAAAGTGGTTTTTATTATTTATACTCATTCCAGCATTAATATTGAACACATTCTTTATTTTTGCAATCTGGTGGCTATGTTTTGGAATTGGGTTGTGGTTTTAATTTCAAGTTCCCTGATTACTATTAAATTTAAACATTTTAAAATAAATTTGTGGAACATTTTTATTTCTTCCTCTATAAAATGCTTATTCATATTTTTAACCCTTTTTTTATGAATCACCTCTTCTTACTGTTTATATTCTGAATATTAATTATCTATCAGTTGTAAATACTAGAAATATCTTTTAAAGATTATTACTTGTATTTTCCTTATCTGTAAGGTATATTTTTGATAAACGCAAGTTCTTAATTTTTTTATCTCATTAGGTTATCAATTTCTTCTTTTTGGCTATGTACTTTTTATGATTTGATTAAATTTTTCCCTCCACCACAGTTTTAAAGATATTTCCCTATAGTTATGCATATAAATCTTTAATCCATCTAATATTTATTTGTGCAAAATGTGAAGTAGGAGTCCAATTTCATTTTATTATTCAAAAAGATGACCAAGTTTCCAATATTATTTATTAAATAGGTTCTCCTTTCTCCACTGACCTGCAATGCCTACTCTGATACAAATAAAATTTCCATTCATGAATGTGATAGTTTCTCAGCTTGCTATTTTATTCCATTTGTTTACCTGTCTATCTCTATCAACACCATTCTGTCTTAATCCCTATAGCTTTAACCAAAACTTAATGCTTAAAAGGAAATTTCCTCACCTTATTTTTTTTTCTTTGAGTACCTTGGCTGTTTTTGGTCTTTTACTCTTTTATATAGAATCACATAAAATACTGTTGAGATTTTTTGTTGAGATTCTACATAAAATACTGTTGAGAATTTTTGTTGAGATTCTACATAAAATACTGTTGAGATCCACATTCTACATAAAATACTGTTCAGATTTTTTTTTTTTTAATTTGAAAGGGTATTTTAAGTTGAGGAAGTATTCTCACATTTATATTACTGAAATCTTATATCTAAGAGCATGTTGTTTCTTTTCCTTTTATTTGAACGTTCTTTGATATCTTTCAATAATATGCACTTTAAACTAATGAATGACTAAAGTTAATTAGTATATTTACTCTTCTACTAAACAAAACACTTTATATGTTTTATCTTTAATGAGACTCTCCCACTAACATGTTACTTTTGCCTTGTGTTTTAGTTCTGCTGTTTTATTCCCATAGAGTGTATCATTACTATTTCAGAGTGCGTTTTTAGAATTTATGTACACATATTTCAAGATCTTTTTAAAAATTTGTTATTATATTCCAGAATTTGCTTCTGTTATTATTTTTCTTATTCTTAATATTCGTTCTTTGGAATTTAATTTAGCAAGAGTCTATAGGTAGTAAATCTCTCAATGTTTATTTTTTTTTCCTGAAAAATGCCTTCATTTGGCCTTTTCTCTTGAAAGATACTTCTAAAATTCTAGTCTGAAATTTTTTTTAACACATTAACAATAATTCTCCATTATATTTTGTCCTCTATTCTTGTTTCTGAGAAGTCAGCCATTAGTCAAATTGCTGTTCCTTTTTTAGGTAAATTGCCTTTTTTTCTCTGCTTGCTTTTATGATCTCTCTCTAAAGATTTTGATAATTTAAAAAGTAGATTTTATTTTATTTTTTGTTTGGATTTGCTTTGCTCTTACTTCTGAGATATTTTGTGTTTCAATAATGTTGGAAAATTTTCAGCTTTCGTTTCTCTCTATATAGATTTTCCTCCATTGCCTATGTTAATTCTTTGAGGGATAGCTATTAGATACACCTTAGATTGTATCAATCTCTCCTCTGTGTCTCTTATTCCTTTTTTCATATTTTCCAGAAAATAGAAATAAATGAATATGATAAATATGTGATAAATCCTGAGTTATTTCTCTTAGTCTGTCTTTTCCAATTCTTTCTTAGGCCATGGTTAATCTGAGGTTTCTTTTTAATTTTAATTAAAATATTTTTTATTTCTAGAAATTTATTTGATATTTCCCAAATATTCATGAGTCTCTTCTTACTTACTTCTATTTTCAAGCTTCTCTTTCATTAAAAAAAAATCCTAATCATAATTAAGTTTATAATTAGGTATGTGATATTTTCAGAGGTTACATCTTTATGGGTATGATTCTAATATTTTTTTTATTCTCTCTCATTTATGAACCTTTTTCCTGTTACACTTCATGACTTTTATTCATGAGTTGTTCATTCTCACGAGAACTTTAATTTGGGTACTATGTGAGGCCAAAGTTTGTCACCATTCCTCTCGAAAAGAGTTTCATTTAACTGGGTTAGTTTCTTGACAATCTTTTAAAATAAGTAAATGTGAGGTTCCTCCACAAAGACTGGGAATTACAATCTGCAGAGGAGGAGGACTTAATTTTTAGTTTTCTTCCCCTCCTTCTCCTTGCACCAAGGTACAATAGACAAGTTTCTTTGGAATATTTTTGGTCCATAATTTATGGTACTTTAATTGTGCCCTCTTCTTTCTACCTCATCCATTCCCAAGCCCAGTCCCTGTACCACCACCATCACACTGGAAATGTTATGTCCAGGTTTATCCTCTGGATTCCATACCTTGGACACTCCCCTGTCTTTATTTTTTGTCTCCAGGTCTCATGAATTTGTTTTTTAAAAGGCCAAAGTCTCCAGGATACTTCAGGTGAAGACTATCTTTGGTCTTCACTTTCCAGAGTTCTAGCTTTCTTCATATTTTTGATCTTTGTGGATTTCTTATTTTTGTGCAACTTTAGCAATGGATTTTTACTCTATCTGTCATTATCATGAGGAGGGTTACAAGGTATATCTAGTAAACCATAGTATCATAAAATAAAGTACTTATGCTATTTTTCAAATAATATCTTCATGCTCATGTACATTAAAGTAGATATTTGCAAAGCACTTAGCAGAATGTCTCACGTGTGGTAAGTTTTGAAACATTTTATCTATATATATTCATTATAATTGAGGTGCGATAATGTTGAATCCTCTATTCACAAGCTATGTAGAAAACTCTAAGAGATCATATACATCACTCCAGATTTCATAACTGTTGAATATCACAAGCTCTACAATGTTGAAAAGAGCATTATAAATGTGCAGACTTCTGTTACATTTACATTATCTACATAATTATAAGTTTGATTAGAAAATATTGTCACTTCTGATTTTCCTCCTTTCAACTACATTATAAAAAAATGAAAACATTGAAGCAATTTTAAAAGGGTGGTAAAATAGGAGCTATAATCTCTTATCCTCTGAATTTATTATACAATAGACATGTTAAAACTAGTTAAAATGTAAACCCTTTCTAATTTACATTTTATGAATTTGCAAGTATAAAAAGCTGTCCTGACATTTCATACTGAATAAATACTTTTGAAGCATTGATCTTTGGTTTATGTCTGCAGCATTTATTTACCATATGAATTTTTGACTTCAAAATAAATACATATTTATGTTCAATAACAATAGAAAACTCAAGTTAAAAAAAAAGCAAAATGACTTTTTTTCCTATTTAGTTTAACACAATGGCTTAGATTACATTCTAAGTTTCCTTTGAAAATATCTCAGAAAAATTTCTTCCTTTATGCTTCCTTAATTGTGGAATAATTAAAATATTAATCAGCTTTTAAAAAACTTATACAACATCCTTTCCATATATGTAGGGTTACCGTATAAAATAGAGAACGCTTAATTACATTTGAAGTTCAGATTTTAAATGAATGTATTTTTAGAATAAGTAGGATCCATGTACTATTTTGGACATTCTATAATAAAAAATGTATTTGTTGTTTCTCTGAAATTTAAATAGAGCTGAACATTTTTTTTCAGTTCGATAAAAATAGCAACTCTACCAGTATGGCAGCATCCTATACTTATTTAATATGTACACCTGGAGAACAGCCCTATCATTTCTACCCAATTTTTCTAAAGTACCAATAAATTATGTCCTCATATGTTTTATACTAAATGTTTAGCTAGCCCCAAATGATTAATTTTCTCATTTGTAACAGCCTGACCTCATTTATGTTTTAGTCACATATTTAAGTTTATTCACAGAGGCCGATTTTTGCAATATTAACAATAATGAAAGAGCTTATTTTAATTAATTAACAAATAATTTTACAGAAGTCCAGGTGTTTACATTAGAAGATTAATGTCGATTGAAGAAAAACCATCAGACAGTATTTTGTAATTTTACAATGTCAGCAAATAGGATTCTCAAGTATTCATCTCAGCATTCATTAAAAAGAAATCAGAAACTTTTCTCATATGTACCATATATATGATCTCAAATATACTATATATACCATATATATACTATATATCATACATCATATACCACACATATATAGCACATGTATCATACATTATATACCATATATATCACCTGATATATATCATCTTGTTAGCCAAGTCTCCTAAAATATAAAAAAAATATATTATTTTTGTGATTATTGTTATATTCTTAATACCAAAATATATAACTGATGTATTTCACCTATGATCTTCATCGCAGATACACCAGTAGGTTCAATAAAGATGAAGGACAATAGAAACTTTACATATTATCCTAGAAATACACTATTTACAAACATGAGTAAATTGAATTTCATTATATGTATCTCTTCTCAACATTCTGATTATACCTAAATGTTAAAATCACACCAACAGAGCTGTCAAAAACTCCAGCAAGCATTTTTATCTGTGTGTGTGTGTGTGTGTGTGCACAAATGTGTGACTACAATGTCAACACTTTTACTTTTTTTAAGACAGAATTAGGCAGATCAATCAGTTGTTTAGGCATTGGGAAAACATCTAATTTGGTTTTGGTTTGTAATTATAACTGTATTTATGGAATGCAAAAAGTGCCGCTTATGAAAATAAAGGCTGGACTTTGAAAGGGATTTAGAAATCTAGTGAGACCACCTCAAATTCCTTATGAGGAACCGAAGCCCCTTGATGTTAGCAATGTTCTCAGTGTCCACGGAGCCTGAGCCTGCGGGCTGTCATGTAGGTATCTCGTCAATTTACAAAACTTCCTTCTCAACAGTCTCTTAGTAGTTCATTTAAGCATAGAAAGGTTGCGAGAAAAAGTAAAAACACTTTTCAAATTATTTCATTCATAGAAAAAAAAAGGTCTTTGGCCTTTTCAGTTTTGTTCACTGCATTTGCTAGATGCATTCGCTAGAGAAGAAAATAAGTATTATTAGGCTGTTAAAAGGCAGCATGACATTTCGGAGACTGCCTAGGAAGACTGAAAATGTTAGTCAACCATATCACATCCCTGAGTGCCAGAGTCAAAGCTACTTTGAATTTTTCATGTGCATTTAGTGAGAGATAGTGTGGTTTGCTCAAGAGCATGCAGAGCTTGGTGGGGACAGAAGTGGGTATGAATCCCAGCTTCCCCTCTCTTCAGTATTTGACACCGCTGACCTTTCTCGTTACATGAAATAGCTGCGGAATACTTCTGGTATTCCTCCGCTCACTCTGGTTGCTCCATTTAAAGATTATTGCTGAGCCTTTCTTCTTTATCTAAATTTCAAATATTAGAGTTCCTCAGGGTTGGGTCCTAAGCCCTCTTTTGATTCAACAGTTTCTCCTGTGTGATTTTATCCAGGCTCTTGACTTAAATCATATTATAAGCTGGTGACTTCCAGGAATCTTGAACTCTCTCTTTACGAGTCATTGCACCTGTGCATGTAGACACTGAGCCACACAGATTGCCGTCTTTGGTCTATGATGCACAAGTTGCACAACTGCACTTAGAAGCCCTCTCTTGAGATATGGAACTGCCTACATAAGTGTGAATTAGCACATCCACTTGAAATGACTCATAGGCACCTTATTAGTATTTAGATCTTTAGAATTATCTTAGGGTGAGAGTCATGGCTTCTTTAGAGTTTACCAAATACAACACCCTACTCACATACCCTCAATGTTCAAGAAAGAACCTTCTAGTCTCAACATACTGTGATCACTCAGAATATGTGTTTCCATCAATTAAGTTAGCTATTCTCTTTGGGACTTATCGGATGGAACAAAAGTACAGAGTAACTAAGTATTGAAATATATGGAAGTACAGAGTAAGTAAGTATTGAAAGAAATATTTAGCGAATGAACAACTGGCCAGCTTAGGGTTCTTGAACCAGTATATAGATAGATCAAGACCTGAGAGACACACGGATATAGTAGCTTTTCCAGCTTTTTCTAGTCCTAAAAATTTGAAGCTGGCCAACATCAGAATACCAAAAGACTTTATTAGCAAAAGATATAGTTGCAAGAACCCAAAAGGCCAAGAAGCAAGGCAGGCCTGCCTTTTGGGTTTGGAGTAGAACAGCATTTAGGACAAAATCTCAATACTTTTGGTAAATTCTATTAGCTGAATTTACCCAAATCTTAGTAGTTCACTGGTGTAATGCAGAATAGTATTACAACAACCCCTTTTCTAGAACCACCCCAACCAAACTAATCCATAGTTTTCAGGTCTGAATGTTTTTGTTTCCACTGTTCTGGAAAAATTAAAAATATTCTCTGTCAGGAAGAAGTGTCATTCATTCTGTTCTAAAAACAAAAGTCTGATAATACGTTTCTGCAATTTCTTATATAATGAAATACAAAGAATCATCCTATGATGATTTGGCCATTGCTAACAACTATAAAATTATATGTCCCACAGGTTTCTTTTTCCAATTTAAAGAGGGTTAAATTGCTCATTTGCATGTTGATTAGCATTCACTTTTAAAAAGTGGCAAATGTAATTCCCTTGTATTCAACATTTAATAACAAACTTAGCTTCTCTAACCATTAAAATAAAAGGGATCACTGCTCTGTTTGCTAGATATTTTTTAGGTAGTAATGATTAGAATAAACTCATTATTCCAAACACAGTTTGTAAATATCAGAATTATTGATTTATCTGTTTTCCTTTCCATGAAAAAAAAAAGTTCCCAGTTTGGCAGGTACAGCATTTCTTAATAACGCCCAACCATCTTCACAAATGCGTATGTTTAAAATAAAGAATTATGTAAGCTGACATTTGAAAATAGAATTTGTTGCCTTAAGACAAAAGCAATCACTGGCCTGTATTTAGTGGCATTTGATAATTTAAGTTTTTCTCCTGTAGCACAGCTATAATACAGAGTTATTTAATGAGCAAGAACATTATTTAACCCCTTGTCAAACTAAAAAGCTCGATGTTGCAACATTTATAAGATTAATACATAACAAATTAGTGATAAATTATTACAAACAATACAATAAAAAAATTAAATGTAATTTTTATGTCATATATGCTTTGAAAATATCTAGGGTTTTTTTTTTTTTTGCTTTTACTTAAGTAGAAATTAAATAAACTTAAAATATTCTATTATTTTAAGTTATTTTGAGTTTTTATGTTTGTTTGTTTTTTTATGATGTAAGAGATGACATAAAGGTTTCTTGGTATCAGTGCCAAAAATATTCGCAAGTTAACCACTATCAAGTTCAATATTGATCACAAATTGGAAACAGAGAAATATAGTTAATTGCATAATGATATAAAAGTAAGGATGATAAATGAGAAGGCAAGTCATCAGTTGTATCCATCTGAAGCAGTAGGTAGCAAATATTCTATAACTACATAGATTTAATCAAAACTGTTTCAATTTTGCAATAACTTACTTATTTCTAATAGTATTCACAAATGTAATAATCATCTACCAGTTCAGTGTCTGAATATGATAAACACTGTTTTAGGTGCTAGAGTTACAGTAATAAATAATCCAGTCTTACAGATTTATGAGCTTGCTAATGGGATAAACAGGAAGTTAACATTTCAGTAGATTATACGTCTGGTAGGAATAAATATTGGGAGCTATTCAGTTTACAGTAAAGGTAACTGAATAGCTTTGAAGAATCAGGATAAGCTTTGTAGAAGACCTGTAAACCAAGTTTTGCAAGATGAGTAGGAAAGAGCCTGGTGAAGAGAAGATGATGGAAAGTGCGAAAGATCATAGTATATTGTTCCTCTAGAGGAAAAAAAGAAAAGATAGGCTCTTCCACAGCCTTTCACTGAACATAATCCCTCTCTGTACTGTTTGTAGTAATTTGAATAGACTGTAGGACAAAGACTATTTTCACTGCTTAAAAATGTATGATTGATGATAGAATCACAGGTATAAGTGAAGAGAAATGTGAGAACTCTTCATTTGTTATCCTCAAATTTTGTCACATTGGTCACCACAGGCATAGACTTGTCCACTCAGTGTGAAATAACTCTTCCTATTGAGATATACAGGAAAGAAAATTATATCTGGGAGGGAGTTAAAAAAAACAGCATTTCTTTTAACCAGACGAAATAGTCCTAGAGTGTGTACTATGAGTCAGGATCTGTACATTTATTTGATTCTCCCCTAATTTGTGTCTTTACTACTTTATAAGTGAGAAAACTATAACCCCAAGTATATTAGTACAACAGGCTCTGAGACAAAGATTGAAGGGCAATAGTATTTGCGAGGCCAGAAAACTGGCAGGAACAGGGACAGTGGTATAGAGAAGGGAAGAAAACCAGAAAAGGATGTGTATTAAACTAGCTACTAATGAGCAACTGAACCTTCATGTCATAGGAGTACTGGGAACAGGATGAAACTGATGCCTAAAATTTCTCCTGCCTATGGAGAAGGGGACTGGGCATTTGTTTGGGATTCCTGGGGCTAGAGTGGTGTTCCAACCTCTTACCTCTTATATACATAGGAGCAAAATGGCCTTCTGTGGTTTCAGTTAGAAAAACAAAAGCAAATGACTCAGGCACAGAGGTGTAGTTACTGCCAGCTAAGAGATAACCAGATACCACTGAAACACTTGAGTGATGAGGACAGGACACTGTCAGCATTTGCTACAGATATTGTATAGCTTGGAATAGTAATTAAAATCTAAATAAAGCATAAAACACAACTAGAAATGGGCTATAATTCGTTAAGTCCATCATGTCTTTAAAACAATATACCAAGCACATTTTGAAACATTAGAGCCTATCTTCTTAAAACCAGTGGATAAAGCAATTCCAGATTATAATGAAACAGGAAAATTTTAAGTGATGAGCAAGAATATATGCTCTGTCTGCAAGTTTGAGATTATGGTTTAATATTAATACTTGGAGAAGAAAGCTGAAGAAGATGAATATGAAAGCAGAAAAAAATCTAAAGTAAAGGAAAAAAATGTAAAACCAGTTGAAATGTACTGAATATGAAATGGAGTATAGGCAGAAAATATAAGAATTATGGCAATTATAAATCAAGCATGAGACATTGGTGAGGAGAAAATTTATTTCTAAATTATAAGTAGCAGAGTTTACTAAGAGAGATGGGATACATGGCCAACAGTATAATTTTTTATTTTAAAAAAAGTAGCCATAAAACTTAATGCTAGTGACATAAAACACATA
The DNA here is from genome assembly GCF_000325575.1 of Pteropus alecto. Classification (NCBI taxonomy): domain Eukaryota; kingdom Metazoa; phylum Chordata; class Mammalia; order Chiroptera; family Pteropodidae; genus Pteropus; species Pteropus alecto. The sequence goes on from NW_006494610.1 coordinate 1,857,232, forward strand.
CTTTTTTTACAGAAAAACTAGAGGGGGGAAAGGCCTTTCAGCTCACAATGAATGAGCTTTGTATAATCATAGGCAAAGCTCACATGATCATGAGGGAATTTATAGACACATCCCTTCTAAAACTACTTCAGAATTAATTCCCCCAAACTGGAGGGAGATAAAGTATATATTCAAACTAGAAATAAAGGCTAGTTTCTTTTAGTACTAACCAGCAAAATGACTTTGGAAAATTATTAAACATCTATAGACCACAGTTTTATACTTACAAAACGACAAGTTACATATGATTTGTAAGAGAATATGTTTAAAAAAGTTTTTTTAAAAAACGTATTAGTAATTAGAAACCAAAACATTTACTCAATACATTTATAATTGATGAATTGTTGTTTCATCTCTCCTTAATGAGTAATTTATAGTCACAAAAAAGTTTTTATTTTAATTTAGAATTTAAGTATGATTTACCAATGTGAGAACATGTTTGCCCAATATTAAACATACAATGAATAAGAAGAGAACATATATAATGAAAATGATTTCCATAAAACTTTGAATATTTTCAATAAAATTTTTGAAACCAATGGAATAAAAAATAAATTTATTAAATTTAACATATGTCAAGAAACTCCATGTTGATCAAAATTTACCGAAAGTATAAGCAAACTTCTATTCTCTATGTTAATGTACTGGTATAAGTAAACTGACTGTGTATAGACCCTATAGATAAATGGGTCTCACTATTACCAATGACAGAATTAACCTTTTGAAAACAATTTACATATCAGAATACTTTTAAGAGCTTAATTTGAAATTCAGCTGATAAGTATCTTACATGTTCACAAGAACAATAAACCAACCAGTGACATACATTTAAAAAACAGGATTGAGAATAGTATTTAGAAAAATTAAAGTGTTCTGTTATTCTGAGAATATGAGAAGGGCTGACAAACCAAATTGAAGGAAAACTGAGGCAAAAGGAGGAATAAGAATATAAAGGGTTTATGCTACTGACCTCTGGAGTACCAGGCCCACTCTCAAAGCATAGGTCCACTTTAAAGAGAGGGAGAAGAGTTCAGACAATAATGCTGTCTTCTCTACTTTGTTTCATGATTTGCATTTATGCTTACATTCTTGCTTCTGCTGATCCGCATACCTATCTCATGTACTAGGTCATCTTCAAATTCACTAGACTCTGTCCTGCACGAACTGGCCCCTTACCAAGTTTAGAGTTTTGACTAATTTCTTGTACCAGTCTTTATCAATACCTGGGCCTCTGAGACTCTCAGATTGAGCCCCTACCTTTAGACCCAAATGGTTCCTAATGGCAACACCTATTTCAAATACATAATTTCTTATTGTACAGAAGTGATTAGATTTGTAGTGTGGCACCAGAAGAGAGAACCGTAGATGTTACAGGTAGATATTAAAAGAAGGTAAGTTTAAGGCTCAATGGAAAAGAAATTTTCCAACAGCTAAAGCTGTTTAAAAATAGATGATTACCCTGCACTAGTCTGGAATCTTGTGTCTGCCACTTTAGACATAGCCTCAACAACCCTCAGGTCATCTTCACTTCCCTAACAATTTTGACTCCACTGGGTCTGATTTCTAACATTTGATCAACATCACTATCTCCTTTCTCTATTTGTGTTTCTGGCTTCCTGGGAACTCTGGAGAAAGGAAGGGCATCGTACTGACAGATCCTGTACAAGTCTAAATCAGCGCACTCTATCTTAGCTCTATTTGCCCCTTGGCAACGGTTTTATTTAGTTCATAGAGATTCTCCAGTACAGTGGCTTTTGGATTTTTTTTTTTTATTACACTCCATGGAAAGAAATCCTTTTTATTTCATGACCCAGGATACTCATACTTATACATTTAAGTGCAACAAAATTTGAGTAAACAAAGTTTCCCCTTACAAAATGTAGGACACTAATATTTTCTGTTTTATTCTATTGTATTGTTGAATATACTAGTTGCAGTCCATTGAAATGATTTTATCACCTAATAATCAGTCATGTCCCACTAGTAGATTATAACTCTGTTTGGAAAACTACTAGTTCCGCGATTTAGGCATGTCTGTTCAGTAAATGTCTCCTAAAATCAAGATTTTAAGGACATAGGTGTCTTCATCTACCTCTTCTATTTTTTCAAAACATGCATTTTCATAAACATTCTTTTAATAACTCCTTTGTTCTCAGAGTTCTGCCCCTCCCTCCTTTCCTTTTCAAATCTGTTTTGCTCTTACTTTGATCTATTACCACTAAGCCTACTGAAAATGTTTTGCTCTGTTATCCCTGCTCTCTTCATTCCTGGCTGTCCTTACATCTTGAATCTCCTCCCTCCTCTTGATTCTTCTCTTCCATAAACAAGACATACTCAGGTCAGACCTCATGTATTTTGAAAAAAAAAAAAAAAAGAAGAAGAAGAAGAAGAAAAGAAAAAAAGAAAGCTTCCTTTGAGTCAGCCTTCTGTGAAAAGTACCTATTTTCTCAACTCATCATTTGTCAATTAATAGTTTATTCTTTGTGAAACATGATAAGTGGTTTATAAACCTTTTATTCGTATTTCAATTTTTTTCAATTTTTTTTGTATTTCATTATTCTTTTCCCACCTGGATTGTATGTGTGTTGAGAGCAGCAGTTATATAATCCAGTTCTTTGGTAATTTCTCTGCATCATATAAGGTGTATTAGCAGCAAGCACTATCCACTGAATAAGTGGAATAGTAGCATACCCAACTCTGAACCTAAGATTCTGCAGGTCCGACTCATGCTTGGAAGTTACTGACTATGTCACCCCAACTTTTCTGGACTGTTTTCATCTCTGTGCCTCCTGCCTAGAGCTAGAAAATTATGCAAATGTTTTATTTAGAAAGTTAAGATGAGAAAAAATAAAGTTTTGTTTGGAAATGTATGCAGTACTTTAATATGCACCATCATCATTACATTAACATTTTCAGGTGCATGGGGCAGATTTATGAACCCCGCTTCACATCCGAGGAAATCGAATAGATTCATTAAGCTTGAAAGACTTGGCTGAAGTAACAAAGCTAAAAAAAATGATTGAGCCTGGGTTCCATTCTAAGTCTTCTGATTGTGAAACATGGTCTTTCACTATATCAGGTTCTTCCGTAGTCATGAGTCAACTATAAGCATATTTTCTTCTAACCAACCAAGTATGTACATAAACGTTTTGAAAATTACAAGTTTTACATAACTATTGAGCTATAAATGTTACTGTTATTGTTATTCATGTTTACACAATAACATGTTTTTAGAGCTCTCTCAT
>NW_006494610.1:1860538-1877499 GCF_000325575.1 Pteropus alecto
ATGTATTATTATCATAGTTTTCAGATAAAGAACTGAAATTAAAAGAAACTATGTGACTTTCCCAAGCTGTCACTGATCATGGAGTCACAGTTTTAGATTCAGCTCTGGCATTCTGCCTACTTTTCTACATTACCTTTATATCTTTAACAATGTTAAAATCCTTTCTAATGTTTAATACATAATCTCTGAAACATAAATTTGAATTTTAAGAATTAATTAATTAGAAAACAATATTCTAACCCTAAAAACAAGACTGCAGGATTCTAAAATTACTGATCAGAACATATCAATGGAACTACAAAAAAATTTTATTGTGAGGTATAATTTACTAACAAAAGCCACATTCATTTCTTTCTATAATAGCACAACTCTGAAATCTAAAAATTTATTTTATAAAACTAAAATTATATATATTATATATATTTCATTCTCATACACATGAATATAATTTTAAATCTCACTACAGTTTAGAATTCTGAAAGTCTTATAATTTGCCAAGAAAGAAATAAAATGCATATTTCAAGTAATACTAAGTGAGCAGTTGAATGTCACATATGTTTCATATAAATTGGAAAGGTCCACTTTTAATTACTTTGAGAGATTCAATTCTTCTCTCTACAACTATGAATGGAACTTTGCTATATATTGGTGAATTGCTTGTTAATCTTCTTTTCCCTTCAATCACCATGGAAAATTTTGTAACTCTCATAATACTTGGCTTCGTATATTAGAATTATGTTTTTATTTGTCTTACTTACTCTCATCTTCTCTCCTCATTTCTCTAGGCGCCTCTTCAGTTTGTCCAAGACTTTATCAGTTTCGAAATTCAAACTAGTATAGTTGGTCATCATGCATTTATGAGCTTACCGAAGACTAGAGACACATCATCCTCCCATTTTTCTCTTGAATCACATTGACAGATATTTGCAAATGGTGGGGGCTAAATAAAGATTGGTTGAATTTAAATTTGAAGGCTGAGCGATAATAAGAATTTACTCATTAGAGTCACTACACATTATAACTTGATTTGTATTTGAGAAGCTACAAAAACTTGGGAATCAGCTTTAAAAATAGATACATGGCTCCCAATTAAACATTCAGAGAGAAAATGGTTTTGAAAGGTGGCTTAGATTCAAACTAGTTCTAGAATTTTTTTCTAAAATATTTAGAACCTATTACTAAACATTTATTCTGAGTGCAATGACACTGTAGAAAGCATTAAAAGAAAATCATTTCATATGTTTAGTCAATTGTTCAATTCTTCAGAAACATTATTTTGGCCCCAATTAAGATAGTCATCAGGTTTTTACTGCACAGGAATACATTTGATATCCATAATTGTTAAAACGAAACAAAACAAAACCAAACACTATCCCAAAGAATAGGTAACTATCACTGTTAGTATTTTGGCTAATTATTTTTTGCAATTATATGTCTGGATCTAGAATGTTTTTTGTAAAGGGTAGCTTTGACACTGTTCAAATTTTATGCACATTAGCTTATTCAAAATTGAATCTCAAATGTATTTCAGTTTCCTTAATGATGCACTGAACATATGGACTCCTATAAAGTCTGAAGATCATTCAGACTTTCAATATAAATTTAGCCCATATTTATCACCATTACTTTGTGAAAAAAATCTCTTTTTGTTACTTTCTTTAAGCTTTTGACTCTATGAAGAAGACTTGGCTATGGTATAAGAAATGAAAGCTCAATATACTACTATGTCTGATAGTACTCATAAAAGTTTCATAGCACAAGAGTCTTTAAGATTCAGAATCGTATATTTCTCAGGGCAGATCAGATAGCAATTTCTAGTAGAGTGTGAAAAGGTTTGATTATATTTTCAATTTTTAGGTTTGTAAAAATTATGATAAAAATGATATTTGATGATCTAGAAAACTGACACTCCTAATAGAAAATAGTATGATAGAGATTTATTAGACATAGATTTTTTAAAGCCATGTTATAGAAGCAGCATTTATTGGGTCAAGCACTGCACTGAGCAATTTTACAACGGTGTTTAATTTTATGGAAATCCTATGAAGTAGGATTCATTTACTCTTCAAAGAGGTTAAGTAGATTATTAGATCTATGGTCCTTAATTACTCTGGGCAGAAGGTCATTGTCAATTCAATATACTTCCTCCTATTAGGCTAATTATTATAAAACAAAAGATGTTTTACCACAATTAAAAAAAAAAAGAAAACGGATAAAGAATGCCACAGAAAAATGATTCCAAACAAAAGAAGTAATTTTAAGTTTATATACTTCAACCATTACTTGGTTTGTATTTAATAATTCCATTTGAGAACAAGCTTATATATGTTTTATAATTTATCTCACAGTATAAATCAGAAAATTATATCACTCAAGGTAAAAATTCTTTTTTTTTTTCCTGGTTATTTACTGAGATAACTTTATGACTAAGTTGAAAGACACAGTTCACTTTTTACAAGCAAATATGACCTAATTTCTAATAGTTCTCTGTCTAAAATTAATAGTGTTACACTCCATTATAAAATATTGAGGTTTTTATTCTCTGCACTGGAGTAAATACAAAACTATTTCTTGAGAAAAATCTTATCTTTGTTTTTCCAGTATTCCTCCAGCCTACCACTCACACAGAAGCCCATCTCCACAATGAGAGGAACTTAGGCTTTGTTGCTTTCATAATAAGACTAAAGCACAGAGATATGTCTCTAAACTGCAAGTGAAATGGCTACATTTATACTTACCAAGAAATCCTAAAATTCATGGTTGAATTTATTTTTTTGCCTAAAATTACTTTCTAAGTCACACGATCAAATATCTTTGTAACCTGACACAATTTTATTGGTTCTCCCATAGAATTACCTTTTAAAAAGCCATCGCTATAGCTACTCTAAGGATTCAGGATTCATGAAAATCTTATAGAAATAAAAGATTAGCAAATTTGGGGGCATAGAATTATTCATAATATTCCTTTACTGTCCTTTTAATGTCCATGAGATCAGTAGTAATAGCTCCTTTTTCACTTTTAGTATTTGTAACTTGTGCCTTTTGTTTCTTTTTTAAGTTAGCCTGGCTAGAGGTTTATAAATTTTATTGATCTTTATTAAGAATCAGCTTTAGGCTTCATTGACTTTCTCTATTGCTTTACTTTTTACAATTTCATTAATTTCTGCTCTAATTTTTATTTCTTTTCTTCTGTTTACTTTAGATTTAATTTGCTTTTTTTCCCCTTATAGTTTCCTAATTTGGAAACTTAGATTATTACTTTTAGACCTTTCTTCTCTTCCAATATAACATTCAATGCTATAAACTTTCTTTCAAAGCTCTGCTTTGATTGCATCTCATAAATTTTAATAAATTGTATTTTATTTTCATGTAGTTCAAAATATTTTTAATTTCTCTCTGAGACTTCCTTTTTTGGTTCATATCATTTAGAAATGTGTCATTTAGGCTCCAATTATTTCAGGTTTTCAAATTATCTTTCCATTATTGATTTCTACCCCACCACCATTAGATACAGGAAGACTAGAGTGACAGGTGGATATTTCCCTTTCCCAAGATTGGTTAGGCTTGGGAAAAGTTTTTCCTGAGGGAAGGTCTTAAAAAAACTAGAATGCTGTGATACATTTTGAAATGACTACTTTTCTTCTCTCTTGCCAGTAGCATAAGGGGACTTTTCCCCTCCCATCTTCACTATAAGAATGAGAAAGGGCCTCCAGAGGTAAAATTTATAAAAGCATGGTAGCCTGCCTGAATGCCCTCTCCTTGCCAAAATTTTAAATCAAACTGGTCCACATTTGACTCCAGCAATTTCTTAATTATGGTTTAGATTTTCCTACACTGCTATTGATTCCCTCAGAATTCTCACACTTCAGCTTTGATAAGTTGTGATTCTCTGTATATACTTTTCTTTTTCCAATTTTGGGGAAGCAATATGCCCTGTAACCTCAGTTCTCTGATGAATCTAAGAACAGTTGTTGATTTCAATATGTTCGGTTTTTGTCTAGTTATGTAGACAGCAGTGACAACTTCCAAGTTCCATATAAAATGGACCAGAAACCAAAAGTGCTTACTTATTTTTATATCAACAGAATACACATCACCTAGCACAAATGATTTTTGAACAAATGACCGAAAGAGTAAATCACTGAGTGAATATTATATACGTTGGGCAGAATTAAATGAAAATAGGAGAGAAATAATAAATTAAAAACTGATTTCCATGTTAAGTATTTTTCCCTTTTTTAACCTCTGACCTTATGATTAACATGTGTGAGCTCAGGCTTAACCTACAGCTCTGCAATATTTTGGCTATTTGATTATGGGTATAATTTTATTACTTAAATTACCAGCAGTTGATTTATATTGTTATATGAAAGAGCTCATCTAGTGCCAGATACTCAACAGATAATAATACTTACTAGATAAAGAGAATAATATTGCCATTTGTAAATCTTGAACAATGGGATAATAGAAGCTTTTATTAAACATCACAGGATTAATTTCATGCACAATTAATTTAGTATGGAGCTGTCATAATATGCTGAAATATTATGTTAAGAAACTAGAATTTAAGTTGGAAAACTCAAAAAATAGGCAAAGAAAAGTAAACCTAGAATTCTACAAATGCAAAAAGCATATACATGATAAAGAACCAAAACTCTGCTGTATAGTTTTTCATGGTGTCTGATATCTGATGTACATGAAAGTGAAGTTGCATATTGTGTTCGAGAAATAAAAGGCCAACTAGATGTTGTGGCTCTAGGGACCTAACACTAGCAGTAAATTACTTTTTTCTCATTGCTTAGTCTAGGCCTAAGATTAAGTTAAATGAGAGAAAATTGTATTTAATTACACATTTATGTGATCATAATGTCAGAGATAAAAGATACGTTAGAGGTCCTTTAGTTTAGCCTCCTGTTTGATGAAAAAATCCCTCACACAATACTCTTGAGAAATGGCCCTCTAGTCTCTCTTGGAAAACACATCTTGTGAAATATGCCTCCATTAGCTCTGTTGAGTACTTAGTATATGCTAGGCACTGGGTTAGGGGTTCTCATGCATCTTTTCATTTGGTTGTCAAAATAACACTCTGAGGAAGGCAGCATTGGTCCAGTTATAGTGAAAAATAAAAGATATTGGTCCACAGAGAAAAGTAAAAAGGAAAGAAGGAAGGGAGAAACGGAGGGAGGGAAGGAGAAAGGGAAGAGAGATAGGCAACATAACAGACAAGGAAAAGTAGAGTGCTGAGGTGAAGGTGAGTGGACATCAATCAAGAAAACTCCTGCTAGAGAAGTAGAACTGGGAAAATGGAGGATGGGATTAGAAATAGGAGAACTGACTAAAGTCTACAAGAGAGTAGATGAGACAGCAAGTCCCCTAGCATACTCTGGCAGAAGACTGAGGCTTGCTCTCTGGAGAAACTGAACCAGGTAGGATCTAGTCTTAGGAACATTTGATATAGTTTAGGGGTAAACTATGGCCCTGGAGATCACCTAATGAAAAATTTAATTATTACTCTATCAAACTATATTCAAGGTTGTCATCTGCCAAATTTGACCCATGCACACAAATCTTAATCAAATTTTCAGTTATAAATAAAAATGTCAGACAAACAGCCAAGTACTACAAGATATTTCAGGAATACCTTTAGCATTAAAACCAAATTTATTCTCTCTTGATCTTTCTCTGTTTCAATTCTCTCTCCCCGCACACATACGCATCCAATATGAAAAAAAGTTCAGTAGAAAAATTGGAAGATAAAATCTCCCAGAATGTTCATATAAAGACTAAGACACTGAAAATAGTAAGATAAATAAGAAATTTGGAAGATTTATTCTGGAATTCTGTTGTCCATATAAGAGAATTTTGAAAGAGAAGCAAGAAAAAAGGGCGATTATCAGATGAATAATATTTAAAAATTCCCAAATGACATGATTTCTCCAATTAAAATATCCCGTGGAATGCCCTGCACAGTAACTGAAAAGTGACTCATACCAAAGCAACTCATTGTAGGATGTCAGCATATTAGGAGTCTTTGGAACACTGTGTGCGGTCTTATTTTTCAGACTTTGCACTTGACATTCACTCTGCCTGGAACACTCTCCCTCTAGGCAGAGTGGCTGTAATAAATGGCTGTTATTGATGGCTCCCTTATATCTTTCAAGCTTTTGTTTATTACTGACTTTTCATTAGGGTCTTCACTGAAACCCCTCATTAAAATTATATGTGCCCCCTGGCACTCCTTATACACCACAATTTTTAAATTTTTTTATGATAGCATGTAGAATCATTCAATGTCCTATATATTTTATTATTTTATATCTTCATTTTCTGTTTTCCCGTACTCACTATGATGTCAACTCCACAAGGATGGAGATAATTTGTTGGTTTCTTACTATATCACCAGTATTTGGAAGCGTTTGGCACATAGTAGGTACTAAATAATGTTTGTTGAAAGAAGAAATGATAAAGAGGAAAGTCTAAAAGTTTACAGAAAGAAATGTTTAGGACTAAAAATGACATGTGACTTTTTAACACCAACACTAAAAGCTGATATATTTTTATTAAAAAAATAAATCAAGTGTGAAGGTAGAATTTACATTTACATTTACTGATAGACAGGCTCCAAAATTTTACCTCATGACTTTCCTCTCTTCAGAAGCCTCTGTAGAATAGGTTCTACAAAAGGGAAGAATAAAATAAGATATAGGAAGTCACAAGATTAAGGAAACAAGGAATACAATCAGAGAAGCAAAAGCATTCGTAAGATAAGGATGAAAAGAAGTCTCAGAATAACAACTGTGAAGCAGGCTTAGAGTGAAACCTGCCCAAGATTGAAACAGAAAGACAGAGGACTCTACCATATTTGTTTCTAAAGAAAGGGGAAAAAACAGAAGTGACCTATTATCTCATTTATCTAACATTTTGTAATGAGACTTTGTTCTTAAATACTGTAGGTAGTTCAGAGAGGAATTTGTAACAGGCACTGATACAAAACTGAGCAAATATAAGAGTTAAGCAATTTTTAACTCCAGGAAAAACAGTTGTACAAGAAATAAAATATAATCATAAAGTAATCATAGTACTTTATAAGGCTAAAATGAAAAAAAATCTATGTCACAATAATTTAAGTTCTGAATATTGATATAACAATGCAATAAAATATAAATCTCCATTTATATGGACAAAATTTAAGTAAAAACATGAAAGTGGAATAATTTGTATAATATAATCACATTTTAAATTCATATTTTATGCAAAAATTTATGATTTGATATTTAGAAATTTATCTAAAAATATATAGACCAAGATATTATCAAATACTATCATTCAGTGTTCTATAGTTCTGCATTCCTTAATTTTAATATAAACAAGTATCCAAGCATTCTTTTGAAAATTAAATTTTGTATAAAATATGGATCCAAAACATGATTTCAATTTTTACATAGTTTATGTGCATCACAATTCAGTCACTCTCTTTTCATTGTATGTTTAGATTGCTTCTACTCTTTTTCTATTTTAAACATCATTATACATAAAACTTTGGAATTCATTTGATTATTTTTCTAGAATACATGCTAAGTGGAATTCTTGACAGGAAAAATTCACATTTTAAGGCTTTTTAAAATAAATAACCCAAAGCTAAACACCAAAAGATTGAAACAATTTACATTCCCACAAGCAATGTTTAACAGTGTATATTTTCTCACATCTTGTCAACACTGGGTCGTATTCTTTTTTCATATTTGACAATCTTTTTTTAAAAAAAGACTCTCCAACTTTATTTTTAGTTGATTACTAGTGATACAGATCATGTGTTCATATGTTGTGAGCCACTGACAATCTTTTGAATGCATCCTTTCTCACTTCTCCTTGTCACTGCTATAAAGATTCCAATCTCTTGGGTTCTTAGTGTCCCTTCTAACTGCAAATCCAATCTTTCCTTCTTGTCAGAAACCCTTAAACTACTTTTAGATTTATTTTTCTTAATCGTAAATCTGATCATATCATTTGCTTGCTTAAAAGCCCTTGAAGACAAGCAATTTCCCATAGAGTAAAGTCTAAAATTCTTAGAGTGGCACACCACACCAGTAGTAATATATTATCAAGAATTTTCTTAAATTGTAACAATGTGTTTTTATGACAGCTTTAGTTTAATAATTATAGTGAATTTGGGATTAGGGACCCCATCTTATTCACTACAGTAATCACTCTATCTACTTAACAAGTGATTAAGGAGTGTCAGTACCAAAATGGGTCCTTCCTGACTTCATGCCCCCTCACAAGAACAACTAACAACTATTCAAGAAAAAGACACCACTGAGTGAATAATAGAACATGGGATTGAGGCTGAAGCACCTTCCCTGAACCTCAGAGACCAAGACAGACTACAATAGAAGGGTAAGAGGAAAGGGTGCATGCTTACCACATTGCCCCTCCCCAGGCCAGTGCAGCGCCATGCTGAGAGGTCTCCCCTGAGCCTCTGATTCCTGCAGTGGGAAAAGAGAACCCAGGGCAGAAATCCAATCCTTCTCCTAGCATTGTGAGTCCCTTTGTGGGAGCCCCCACTCTAATCTTACCCCATGGGGATTACAGAGGAATCTGTGGGGCTTAACCACTGGGAATCTGACTTTGACAAAGAAGTGAGAACAACCAGTACAGGGATGTTGGTAGACCAGGTTCATACCTGCAGTTCCCAAGTAGTAATCCCAACTAGTGGTTCATCCACAGAATGAAGTCAGTGGCACATTATGACCACGGATCTCAGTGAGGTACAAATCTATCTGATTTGGACCCTCAAAATGAGATTTGCTAGGATTAGAGCCTAATCGGCCAATGCCTAGAAAAGTTGCTGAGTCACAGCTCCAACACTGTAGAGAATCTCTCCTGGCTACATCTGACCAGAGAGGCTAGTGAGAACACCTAAGAGCTGTGCAGCCCAGCAGCACTCAAGCAAAAGTGGGTAGACAGAGTGGGTTGCCTTCACAGCAAAGGCAGTAACAGGTGTGGAGGGTTCCGGTTCTCCATATTGGCAGAAAAATTAATTTATAGCCAAAGCTGGGGGTAGCTCCCAGCCTCTCCCAACAAGAGAGCTTGTTTGGAAAACTGAGCATGACCTGGATCAACCACTCCCCTTCCTTCCCTGGCAGGGAGCTGAGACACAGCCTCATCAGCTGTTGCTCTACCTCCTCCAACTAGAAGGGAAAACACCTGGAAGCTGTGCAGCCCAGTTGCTCTCTAGCCAAAGTGTGTGTGGGGGGGGGGAGGGCAGGTGGGGCCAACTGTTTATAAAACATTTAATTCTGTGGTATTATCATTAATATAAATTACCTCCCCTTTAAGTGTCCTTTAAATAGTCAACTATTTTACTACATTTAAAATAGAGCTCTATTTATAAAATATTTATTTGCACAGATTTTTTTCATGAACATAGTTTTAGGCAGACCAATAGGTAAATACCTCCCAAATAATATCAGTTGGTAGTCATCATTTATAAAATTACTAAGGCAGTCTATATAAAAAAGTTACCATATTCGTTGCTTTTAGCCATAAACATTGTTAGAATGCATTGACTACTAGGAATCATATCACTGGCCAAATACAATTCTTAAAACATATATTAAGCATGACCAAGATGACTTTAATGCTTCTCTCAGCTTGAGTAGACTTTAAACAGGTATCTTCCATACTGTAGGCATAAGCCCAGAAATGAACCAGTGCATATAAGGTCAACTAATATTTGAAAAGGTAGCCAAGAATACTCGATGGGAAAAAAGACTTTAACAAATGGTGTTGGAAAAATTGGATATTCACATGCAAAAAAATGAAACTAGACCTCAATCTTTCACCACTCACAAAAATTAACTTGAAATGGATCAAATGTAAGACCCAGTTCCATAAAACTTCTAGAAGAAAAAAAAATCATTTTATTTTTGCCTATTTTAAATCTTTTATTTTTAAAAAAGCTTCCTGACATGTGTCTTGGAAATTAATCTTTTGATATGACACATAAAGAGCAAACAACAAAATGAAAAATAAACAAGTGGGACTACATCAAATTAAAAAGCTTCTGTACAGCAAAAGAAACATCAACAAAGTGAAAAGACAACCTAGAAAATGGGAAACAAATATTGCGAACTATATGTTTGATAAGAGGTTAATATCAAAATGTATAAAGGACTCATATAACGCAATATCAATTAATCAATCAATAACCTTCTTTAAAAATGGGCAAAGGACTTGAACAGACATTTTTTTCAAAGAAGCTATATGAAAGGATAATAAGTATATAAAAAAAAATGCTCCAACATCACTAGTAATAAGAGAAATGCAAATTAAAGCCACAATTAAATATCTCATGCCTGTTAGAATAGCCATCATGAAAAAGACAAGAGATAATCAATGCTAGCATGGATGTGCAGAAAAGAAAATCTTTGTGCAGACTTTAGATTGTAAATTGGTATAGCCACTGTGAAAAACAGTATGGAAGATTGTCAAAAATTAAAAATAGAACTGCATGATCTGGCAATTCCACTTCTGGGATTATATCCAAAGGAAATGAAAACACTAACTCAAAAAGATACTTGCATACCCATGTTCACAACAGCATTATTCATATTGGTCAAGACACGGAAATGACCTAAAAGTCTATTAATGGATGAAGATACTGTGTTACAGCTATAAAATGAAATATTATTCAGCCATAAAAAATGAGGAAAGCCTACCATTTGTGACATGAATAAGACTTCAAGGCATTATGCTAAGTGAAATAAGCCAAAGAAAGACAACAAATACTCTATGATTATATATATTATATATATATGTATATAATATATATTATATATATGTATATATATATAATATATATTATATATATATGTATATGTGTGTGTGTGTGTATGAAATCTAAAACAAACAAAAAAAACCCCACCAAATTCATAGAAAAAAGGATCAGACTTGTGGTTACCGGAGGCAGGGGGAGGGGGAATTGGTGGAAGGTAGTCAAAAGGTACAAACTTCCAGCTCTAAGGTAAATAAGTCCTAAAAATGTGATATACGACATGGTGATTGTAGTTAACACAGCTGTATGATATGTAGAAAAGTTGTTAAGAGAGTCAGTCTTAAAAGTTCTCATCACTAGGAGATATTTTTTCTTTTTTTCTTTTCTTCTTTCTTTTTTTAAAATTGTATCTATATGAGATGATGGATATTAGTTGATCAGATTATAGTAACCATTTCATAATATGTGTAAATCAAACCATCATACTGTATGCCTTAAACTTCTACAGTGATATATGTCAATTATTTCTTAATAAAAACTGAAAAAAGTGATTAATCAATGATGGGTGAATATGTTGATGTAGGACAGAATGTCATGGCCAATTCTAGAAACTCACATACTCAGCTAGTCATTAATTCTTAAAAATATTTATTGTGTCATTACTATGTGCTAGATGCTACTCTAAGTTCTAGGGATAGAGTGATATATGGCCAATAGAACCAACAGTGCCTTGCTCTTTTCTTTGTGGAGCTAATGAAAGGGGAGTGGGTGGGGGACAAAAAAATTCATAAAATAAAAAAAATATTATGGAATAATAAGCAATGGTGTTCTGGTATAACAGCTATGTGGAAAAGATCAAAAATAACATGAGACGCCCTATTTGCAGTATTTGTAGATCTCCCACCACGGCTTATTTCAAGCTACCAATGGTTCAAGAACCAGCTCACAGAATTTTCGAATATTGAACAATTAACTCTGGAGAGCCAGTACAAGTCAACTGCAATCACCACTAACTAATAGGGCCAAGAGGCTATCAGGATTTGGAGGACTGGCGAATGACTACCTGAGTTAGAGTGAAAAAGAAATGATCCCACAGATGTGGAAAGATTGAGCTAAAATAAATGAAGAGAAGAACCAGAAAATTTCAGATCAGATAGAACAGAAATATTGCAAATGCACTAAAGCAGGAAAGCATTTGGCATATCTGAGACAAAAAGAGCCAGAACGTAGATTTTTAATTTATTTTTCAGTCGGAAGACAACCTTGAGATCAAAAAGCCTTTTAGCCAGGGCAAAGGCAGTTTTTTAAGATCAACTCTGGTGTGTGTGTGTATGTGTGTCTGTATGTATATATGTATACACACACAGACGTACCAGAAAGCTGGGTTTATAGAATGCAAAACACAGCAGGAAATAAGTATTATTTTATTTTATCGACATTTATGATTCTGAGTATTCATTTCAGACACTCCAGTCTATATATCTTCAATTTTGCTGTCCCTACAAATCAACTAGACTTTGAAGTTTTGCTGCCACATTAAGAGGACTACTAACTTATACTGTGATAAAATATATTATTGGGCTAATTTGGAGGGTATCTTGGAGAAAATATAAAGCAAATTGTAGGAACAAAGTAAGAGGTAATAATTTAATTAACTTAGCAGTTTTGGAAGTATTTTCTTCTTGGAGACAAGATGACAAACATAGTTCTGTTTTGTCATTTTACCCTGAGCAGGTAGAGATGGAGAGAATCCAAACCAATATTTTAAGAATGAATCAGTTGGAGTTCAAATCCAGGCTTGACAAGTGAGCAGCTCCTCCTGAGTGAAAATAAATCCTATTGTGAAGCAAATAAAGATAAGGAGGATTAAGCTTCACATGTGGAGGATCTGAAAGTGGATTTGTGTTTTATTATTAAAGATATTTTCATGGGTTAATTGTATGAGAATCCAGCTCATTTGTTTCTTTCTAAATTAAGATGAACCAGAATATCTCTAGGGCAGAAGAGACTTCTGTTGCTTGTTAGACTACGTATTTTTTATTTTCAACTAACAGTCATGAGAAAGGGATTGTGACTTGTAGGTAATCTCACAGGGAATTACTTGTTACTGACATGTTAATTATATTAATGATTACAATGTTCTCTTTATCCAAGTTATTGTAATTTGTATACACATTGAAATTGCTTTAATAGTAATGCTCAGCATTTACATGGAATTATAAGAAGTTCAAGGCCATAGTTAAAACAATTGAGTTATTTCCAAAACATTAGTTATACATAGAATTGGGTTGTCAAAGCTAAAAATTCATTTTTTCCTTTGTTGAGAAATATAAAAATATCAGCTTTGTTACTAATAAGTTATCTCTCTATATAAGTAATACTTAAGAAAAATATCTTAATCTTTTATCAAATTATAGAGAAATAATATTAAATAACCAATACATTTAATTTAAAGCTAGGAATCTTAGATTATTTTACTTTATTCTTTACAATTATGTTTTGACCTACTATTCTAGAAATACAATAAATCTATGAATAACATAAGCTTTGCAGTAAAATAAACACATAGTGTTGCTATTTAGATACAAGATAATATAAAAGCTTTTGAAATCACTTATTAAACTGAAGTATCCTAAGTAATTATAAATTAGAGAAAGAAAAGCAGAGAGTAGAATTCAGAATAGCTTTATTTTAGTTCTCAGCTGTTCTATTAATGAGTAATAAACTGATTTTGGATTCACTTCTAAGTGCGCCAAAAGACAATGTTGTTGGAAGTTCAACATAAGAGGCCAGATATTTTGACTGAATCCACATGGAAAATAAAATTAAGGAAACTGTTCATATTACTTAGACCAAAAATACTCTCAGCAAAATTCCCACCACTATCATTATAATCATCATTGCAATCAAAAAGAATCCTTACTGAAGCAAGTACCAAATAGACATATTTAGCTTCAGAATTTTAAAAAAAAAAAAAGAGTTTTGTATATTTTACTTTAGTGCATACTTTATTTTTACGGACACAAAATTCAGTTTCATTTAAAGTGAAATTGTACACTCAGCTCCATTTAAAATTCAGGTAATTTTTCAAAATATTGTGAGCCAAACTAAATCTTTAGACAAAATTATTTCAATACTATCCAAGAAAGCAGCATTACAAGGTCTTGAGCAAATTTAATTAATTCAATGTTTTCCAAAGTGGACAGCATGTACAAAATTGTAAATAGCATTAACAGGTTTTGATCAAAGGGAATTTTGGAAGATGCTGTTGGATCAGCTTACAATGAGATCTCAGCATTTTAAATATCCAAAAATAAGTTGTCAATCCATTCATTAAATATGCAGAAATATAAGCTGAAATACAGCCACGAGATGGGAGGGCATCCCAGGCAGAGGGAAGATTATGAGCCAAGATGACCAGGTGGGAAAGCATAAGGCATCTTTTAAAAAAAAAATGCAAGATATAAATCTGGACATGGAAGCAAGAGCCAGATTGTGTTTTTTTTGAATGACAGATTAAGTAATTCAGACTCTAAAAAGTCAATCAATCACCCATTGAAGATTTCCAATAGTGGAGAAATGTTATAAATATGGTCATCTGGAAATATTACTCTGGCCATAAATGGATATGTTGGTTCTGAGCAAGAAAAATATTGGAGGCAGGGAGTCTAGTTAGAAGGCCTTAGCAAATATTTAAGAGTAATCTTAAATGTGAAGTGGAAAGAGAATGCAAAATCAGAGCAAGATTTACTGGAAAAGAAGAATGAGAGAAATGAGATGCAGTTTTAAAGTTTTTTAAAGAGTTCCCCAGGAGAGTGATGGTGACCTTAATGGCCATAGGGATTTTTTTTCAGTTTTTCTCTTCATGGGTCATGCTCTATAACTGCACCCTGTGCCTTGATATAGGCCTACAATTCTTGATGACTGCTATTCATTCTTTAAGAATTCTGACTCACTTGCCATCTCTTCTTTCTTAAATCTATTTGAATGCTCTCTTAGTATCCTGGGTATACAATTTTTACAACACTTAAATCAACATATTTTAAAGATTTATTGTGAGTTTGGAGGAACATGGCAGAGTGAGAGACATCCCCAGATCTCTTCCCTTGAAACAACAATAAGCTGAACATTTAATACTCAACAAAAATCACCCAAACTGCATACCAGCACGTATGAGTGTGGGATCTGCACATAAGAGCTACCACAGGTCAGAACCCTGGGTGTCAAGTGGTGGACTGCGAGAAATAAAGAAGCTGCTCCTCAGCCATCAGAATCCCTGCAGGAGAAGGTGAGGCAACTTCCCTGAACAGCATGCCTGGAGAATTGTGAGTTCCGTGCAACCAGCAACAGGGCCCAGTCATCAGGGCAGAAAGCAGAAAAGCAGCACAGCAGAGAAACAACAGTTAATTTTTACCAGCTGCTGTTGCAAAAGCAAAGATGAGCCACAGCCCCCGACTCCCAACCCGGAGGGCCCCTCTCCCCATACCTTCCAAGATTGATCACCACGGAGCCCCAGGGGAATTTGAGCAAACATTACCGAAACTATCCCTAACACTGACAGGGACTGAAGGCTTAGATGCCACCTACTGGAAACCAAAAGAAAAGTGCCTTCTTTGCAGCAGGCTAAAGAGAGACCTTTCTGGAAAAACAACAGTATACATTTCCATTACTGTCCAGGTGGAGAAATAGTCCATTAAATACCTTGAAAAACCAAAGTGACAAGGCATCTCAGAAAGAAAGAGAAAAATCTCCAGAAAAATAAGCTTACAGACATAGAAATATGCAACTTAACTGACAGAGAATTCAGGATGGTACTTCTGAAAAAACTCAGTAAATTCCGACACGAGTCATATCAACAATTTCAGGAACTGAAAAAAACATCTAGATGAGCAGAGCAAGGAGATCGAAACCCTCAAAAAGAACAGACTAGATCTTCTGGAGATAAAGAACACGTTGCAAGAGTTGAAAAATGAAATAGAAAGTTTGGGAAATAGAGCCAACCAAATGGAGGAAAGTATCAGTGATATCGAAGACAGAAATTTAGAGATAAATCAGAAGGAAGAAGAGAGAAACCGAAGACTGACAAATTATAAAAAGAGAAACTCAAGAACTAGCTGATACCATCAGGAGAGGAAACAAGAATAGTGGGCATTCTTGATGGCCAGGGAAAGGAGCAAGGACTAGAGAGAATTTTCAGACAAAAAGTTGACGAGAATTTCCCAAATCTAAGGAATGAGCTGCAGCATAGAACTCAAGAAATCAACAGAACACCCAATTATCTCAACCCAGAAAGGCCTTCACCAAGACACATTGTATTAAAGTTATGAAAAATTAATGACAAAGACAGAATTTTTAGGGCAGCCAGGGAAAAAAGACGGTAACCTATAAAGGAAAACACATTAGATTATCATCAGACTTTTCAGCGCAAACCTTACAAGGCAGAAAGGAATGGAATCAAATATTTAAACTATTAAGTGAAAGGGACTTCCAGCCTAGAATAATGTGCCCAGCTCAGCTCTCCTTAAGATATAACGGAGAAATTAAGACCTCTCCTCCACACATACAAAAATTGAGGGAATTCTCCACTACGAGGCCTGCACTACAGAAAATACTGAAAGGGGTCAGCTCACCTAAAATAAAATAACAAAACGAAACAAAAAAATACATAATTAGGAGTAAAATGACTATCAGGCAAATAGAAGCAGAAGAATGCAATCCTTACTAAGAATAGGCCATTATAAGCTTAAATAATAAGAAGAGGATTGTTGTAACAAGGTAATAATGAATGTTCAGCATACATAGGGACAAATTCACAAAGAAGAATGGAGATAAGGCACACACAGAAGAAAATGGATGACTGTATATATACAGCTATTCTTTACATAATTGTAATGGTAACCACACACAGAGGATTCAGAACTGAAGTATATAATAATATAAAACAAGAAGGACCAGAGGCAAAACCCACAAAAGCCAACCAAAATAAAGAAAACAGAAACACAAGGACAAGGAAGCAATGGAAACACTAAGCTACCAGAAAGCAAAAGATAAAATGGCAATAAGAAGACTTCATATTTCAATTATTACCCTAAATGTAAATGGACTGAACTCACCAAGAGAAAGGCACGCAGTTGCATGACTGTATCAAAAAACAAAACTCAACCTTATAGTGCCTCCAGACGAC